>NC_060269.1:28294366-28625350 GCF_021613505.1 Equus quagga
CAACTTCCTTTTGGAGGATCTGTCTTTAGGCAAATAAGCAGAGTTCAGAGGAAGCCCCATCCTGCATTTGCTGTTTTTTGAGTGCCTTCAGCTCAAAATAATCCTTATGCCAAAGATTTTAGGGTGGCATGCTCTGCCACCGTTCACTTATATCAATATTTTGCTAAATTGTACAATGTCAGTTGATTAAAGATGGAAACTATGCTTCCCAAAATATTCTTCTGTATATGGTTCCAGGTTAGAGTTGGCTAAAATAAAGGAATGTGTTATGAAAATTTGGACTGCAGAAGTAAAACAATAAACATTGTCAGATATGGTCATGGTCATGGTCATGGTCCTGGTCATGGTCAGAGACAAGGTGCTCCAAGGGTCCAGATCTGCCCTCACTCTCCTCTTCTCTGCAGCTAGCTCTTCTTCCTGACGACTGGCTCTGCTGTCCAGTAGTGGCCCCAGGCCCACAACCAGACAAAAGCTGTGACCCCCCCAGATGCAGTAGCTTCTCAAAGACCTCTCTATGAGCTCCCCAAATGCAAGAGCCAACGTGGTCCAAGAGCCTGGTTTGTTCACCCAGATCAGGGCTCTGGGCAGACTCAAGACTCTTTCCTGATCCGACTCCCACTCCAGGCCTTCACTCCCCCAGCTCCTCTCACAGTTGTGTAAGGACTTATTCCTATAATTTAGACTTTATTCCATTGTACACAGAGTGACTCTGCTTTTCCAAATGAATTCTGACTGATAACTGTTACACATATTACATACATATATACACAAATATATACACATTTATGTATTATATAATTATTCATTAAATTCCTAATACATAATATAGTTCTTATCTATAAGTTCCTGAGTCATTTGCTATATCCTCAATACCTAGCACAGTATCTGATACAAAGTATCTGCTCAATATTTGTCAAATGAAAAATGAATGGCAAGCTAGATCACTTACAAATATTTTTCTACCCAATGGAAGTCAATGGCCAGTAATTCTGGGAAATTACACCAAACATCAAAGGGCTCTTAAGTTCAACTTTCAAATGTTGAGGTAAATATAATGTGCTTATTAAAAGTAGTTATTAGAGATGATAGATTCCAGACCTGATCAACCGTATTGTTTTCCTGCAATATCATGTCAATTCTTCTTCTTCTCTTTAAAAGCAGGAAATTTCAAGCATATAGTTATGAAGTGACACCCCACCATGACCCCATTTCTATGTTGTGTATCTGGGCTTGTTATGTAGTGTTCCAATATGTTTATCCTTTGGAAACAGGCTAGGACAATAGCAGAGACCTGTGTGTAGAAAAACTCAGCCTGGGGAAGAAAAGTTGTCTTCCAAGAGAAAACTAAGCCCAATGACGCTGACTCGTGGAGGCTGGAGAAAGAACAAGCCTGGTGCCTTCTCTCTTAGGCCTGGATTTTGGGCAACGTGGATATTCATGTAGTCAAGGATAAGTAAGGCAGCTTCCACCACCTGAGAGAAGGCCAGGAGTTCAGAAAAATCTGTATAATAGAACACAGGACAGCAAGCAAGCCATGTGCTGTTATTGAGATTATTCAATTTATATCACCCTGTATTGAATGAGCCCAGGAGTAGTACCTGGAAGGCAGGAACTGTGTCTATTTTGCTCACCAATAAATCTCTAACTCTAGTACAATGCCTAGCATAGAGAAAGCACCAATAAATTGTTGTTAAATGACAAGTGAATGAATATTTTCTCATAGCATCACTAATACTTTATTTAAACAGGACAGCCTTGTCTAGCAGTGCTATGGAGACAAAGGAAAGGAATTTCAATCCACATTTGGTCTAGAACATTCAGAGGGAGCAATATTTGCTGCCCACACCCCAGCCCTGAGCAGTTAGAGCGGGCAGCACAGCAGTCATGAGCAAAGACTCCAAGAAAAAGATGAGTTCATAGAGTGGAGGACGGGATCCTACAGACCAGTCATTTCCTCCCATCAGGACATTCCTCTGGTCAATTTTAAAGATTCTAATTTTTCTACTAGTGTAGAAAAGTCATTCGTTAAGAATTGACTACATCTGGATACTGAAAAATTACCAGTGTTTTGCCTTTATCTGCTACAGATTCATCAGAACTAAATGAAATGTATTCCTCCCTTCCCTAGGAGAAGAGTCAGTCAGTTAGTGTTTCCTGCTGCTATTTGGGTTCTCCCTGACCTCAGAGGATGAGAGGATGCCTTTTCAGTGTGAGGGTTGAAACGGAGACATCGGGCAGGTCTTCGTTTTCGTAAATAATCCCTAAGTAGGCATTTTGGTTTCCAATGTCTGCTCAAGAATTCTCAAACTGGTAGCCCAAAGACTAGTTTTGCTTTGTTTGTTTGACATGCATTCAGTGTTCTAAAATTTGTGAATTAGCTCCAGTGGAGAGAAACAAACAGAACTATCCAATGAAGGACGGTGGAGCTCGAGTTCTTAGCACTGAGCTAACCAGCATCTGGTGAGCCCAACTTTCATGGGAACAGGGCTTCCTTCTCTCAGGAGGGCAAGTCCAACTTCTTGTGACTTTGCCAGGTAGCAGCTGGCATTCCCAAACAACTCCCTGCATAGCTGGTGTTTACTCCAGACTTCTTGTTGCCTACGCTCAAAATTTTATTCCCTACATCAAGGTAGTTTCTCACAGTAGCATTATTAGAAGGTAAAGTAGCAGATGTGCACAGTTCTTCCCCAGGGAGTCGCATATCCAGCAGCTTCACCTGACCCCAGTCTGCTCCCCTGTGGGGTGATAAAAGGCCAGAAGACTAAATGCCTGTTCTTCTTGACCCTCAGCTTTGTAAATCCCCCTATAAAAAAACCTTATTTCTTAATCCCCTCCATGTGACACTGTAGTATTTGTCTTCATATCTTGCCGTAGCTCCTCATTGCCAGCATTTAAAAATTGAGAGGTTTTACATGAAAATCTGGATTGCTAGTGTGTCTTAAAATAACCTACATTCCCCAATGGCAACAAACAGCTAAAGCAGAGAAGCCAGTGTCCTACCGTTTCTTGAATTCAAGCTTCAGCTGTCATTTAGCATCAGGCTTGCCCCGTGATTTACCTGACTGTGGAGTAAGAGAATGTGAAATATTTCTTTGACTCACAGCTCTACCCTATACTTACCCCACCCCCATGCATTTGATACCTGTCTGGTCCCTGTAGGGATGTGAGTATTACAACTCTGATCTAAGTCCACTAAGAGATTTAGCCAGATTGTCGAAAGGGGGATGTGAAGGAGACCCTGTGTTTCCAGGGCAGGTGAAGGGACCACCATAGGAGAAATAGGAGGAAATTCATAGTTTCCAAGAGGAGGACCTGGGAACTGTGGGAAGGAATGCTCAGCAGATGGTGTGGCCGCCTGCCCTGAGCAGCAGTTCCAGAGAGGCAGTGGAGGACCAGTGTTCCACAGGGCATCATGTGGAGCCAGGAGTGACAGCCAGAGGACATCTTGTCAGGACTGCAGAAGTTGCTCTAAGTGTAACTCAAAATGAGAAACCTAAAAACTAATATTGGGTTTCCCACCCATAGTGGTGGGCCTTAAGAGATATTTAAAGATGACTTAGATGAATAAAGAATTGCATACCCTGTATCCTTGGGCCATATATCTCCCACTTGCCCCTCCAAAGTCACTCCCCTCTCTTCTCCATCTTGGTATCTGCTCCGGGGCAGCTGACTTGTGGATAACAGAATCCCAAGTCCTCTGGCTTCTAGTTGAGTTCAGTTAATGGGAGGCCCAGGTGGTTCTGGTGAAGAATAGAGGCTCCCCCCTGCAAGGTCACCTCAAGCTGGATATACTCCCCAACAGTGCCTTCTTTTCCCAGGAGGCTAAAGCTACACCACTCTCTCCAAGTTCTTCAGACCTGAGGGTAGTAACACCCCCGCTTCTGCTAGTGCCAGGTTACTGTACCACTCCCTGTGGTTCCCTAGACCAGATCTTTTTAAATAGAACCTTTGAAAATAAACCCTCATTGAATTAACCTATTTCAAGTATGCCATCTGTCTCCTGCTGGGACTCTCACTGATACAACCCCAGTGGAATGGAACAACTCACACCTGTCACCTAAGAAAAGCAGCATTACCGTAGCAGGAGTGACAGTGATGGGATCAGGCCCCAACCACTGAAAAAGATTGCTCCCAGCTCCAAAACTAAAGTCACTACACCCGAGATCACAGAACTTCACAACCAGAAGCACATACTTGTTTTCAGTGGAAAAAATATTCTGCAAGTTACACTAGAGTCAAAACTGCCCCCGTTATATTTAAATGAAGCATTTGGAACATAGAACTCTATTCAAAAAAATAGCCTCAAATGGTAATTGCCAACTAAAGGAGACAAATAAGGGGGAAACAGAAAAGGAGATCTTTTATAGAGAAAGAAAAAGTCACGCAGAACTACAAAGAAAAAGAGATGCAAAGAATATGACAGATGGAACCTGGGCCTTCTAATAGGATGGGGCCTGGGAGTCTCTGAATGTGGCTGGGGAAAGGCCTCCACATGGTAGTCATATGCTTAAGCTGGAACATGGGCTTTGAGGCACTGTCTACGGTGCACAGACCTCCCGTCCTACCAGATCTTGCACGTTGTAACCCTGGAGCAAATCATGCCGAATGTGGAGTGCAAAGCAGGGTCCAGACAGGGTCTTCCTATACACACCTGGAAGAGGGAAGCAAGAGAAAGGATATCTCTCCATTTGTGACCTGAATTGCTTGAGAAGGCTCCAGGAACTTTTCCTAGCTTTATGCTCAGAGTATAGCTATGGCATAAGAAGAGCCAAACCCAGTCTTCCATCTGGATTCCTTCCCTCCATCGTGGTGCTTCGGAGCCGTGGCTTTATGGCTGTCCTTGTTCTGTTACACGGAGGGCAGCAGATCCTCCTGTGTACATGGAAGTCTTTGAGGTCAGGTCAGCAGTGTGGTGGAATGTTCGTAAATAGTTTGCGGGCACTGTGGGAGTTAAAATCATAACTGTGAGAGGCTCTTCCTTTGTGTGAAGATTTGAGAAATAGCTTGTACAAGAAGATGGAGTCACATGGAGGTCAATAGCCTGATTGCCCTGGAAAGAAAAAGTAGAGCATCTGAGTTATTGCACTGGAGTACAGTTTCGGCATTCATGACTACCGGCCGGGGGCTGGTGTACAGGGATAATATGTGGGCTTAGCACTGCAGCATCTCCCACAGGACCTTCCAGAATCTAGATGGCACTTACAGTCGCCATTCACAGAGGAGGTAATCCGAGAGACTAGGGAGTCAGTTCTGACTGACCCAGCCTCTGGCTCCAAACTTCACACAGAATTTACAACGTTTTTCCAGATTTAAGTATATGCAACTTAGTATGGATCACAAACCTCACATTTGTGCTGTGGATAAAGGATGAAAGAACCCAACTTTTATGCTGTTTTAAGATAAGCCTGCCTGGAATTGGTTCAGGGGCTAGGATTGACTCGAGAACTGATCCCTAACTGCAGAGAAGTGTTATCCATCATGCCCCACTGGATGAGCATAGCCCCAGGAAATGCTAACTCCCGAACACTCCCACTTCAGGGCTCCCGTCTGTGTCCCATGCTGTGTCACTGGAGAAGCCCTGGAGCCAAATGTAAAAGTCACACAACACATGCTCAAGGCATGATACTGTCAGCACAACGTGAGTTGAAGCCTGCACAGATCATAGCTAGTTCCTCTAGCTATAGTTGAAATCAGAAGTGAGTCCAAAACGATGTGAGGCAAAGCACAAGGGGTGCCTGGCATCCAAGGTATCTCAGGAAACCCAGTTCATAATTGGAAATAAGCTTAATGAATGTTGAACTAGAGCAGAAAGACGCCAGCACTCTTGGGGTATATTTGGTCCTAGCTGCAAAAGACCTTGAAGAATTAGAATTGCTTCAGCCTAACAGACATCTTTCTAAAAACCAGGATATTTTTGTCTGTAAAATAGGTTTTCCTTTATTGATTGCTAGATAATCATGCATTTTGGCTATATCGACTCTGCTTTTCTTATCCTCTTTTTTTGCATTTTTAATTTAATTTCTTTAATGGATGATGCATTCAAACACCAAAAAGTCCAAAAGTAGATGTTTTGGAAAACAGTCTAGCAGCATCTACTAAATTGGACCCACATATCCTGTGACCCAGCCATTCTTCCCATAGATACGTTCCTAGCAGGAAGGTATGCATATGTTACCAAAAGACAAGCGTGAGACTATCCATCACAGCACTACTCATGAGAGCCCTGTCAAAGGCTGGATCCCCCAAAATTCCTCCAAATAATCTCTTGATAAGAAAAAGTTAAGTTTGTTGCTATCACAGTAAAGGAGAACATTTCCTTGCCAGAGTCTTCATAGCATTTCAGTAAAGGGAAGGATATTGATAATGTTTCGGATTTAGTTTAAGTTGGGTCTTTCCATGTGGGAAGCTTAATTAGGATTCAGTAAGGATCAAGACATAATAGTTCAGATGGATGGACACAGGAAGGTGAGTATTTTGAAGCGAGGCTTTCAAAGAGTCTTGGAAAGTAAACCATCCTTTGATACTATTTATTGAAGAAAGAAACAGTCTGATTTTTGTTTAAATGGGACTTTTGGTAAGTTCTTTAAACAATAAAGTTATTTGCAACTTGTACCTACCTTATCAAACATTTCCTGAAATAATAAAGTTATATTAAAATAGTCAGTTGTACATGTGTGAAAGGTTTAGATCAGAGGTCAACAAACTACAGTCTGTTGGCCAAATCCAGCCCTCTACCTGTTTTTATAAATAAAGATTTATTGAAACACAGCCACATCCATTCATTATATATTGACTATGGCTGCTTTAGCACAACAGCAGAGTTCAGTAGTTGCAACTAAAACTGAAAGGCCTGCCAAGCCAGACATATTTATTATCTGTCCCTTTACAGAGAAATTTTGCCAACCTCTGGTTTAGTTTCTCAACTCAAAACAGAAAACAATCTAAATGTCCATGGACAATAGAATTGATAAATAAACCGTAGTTGATTCACACAATAAAATGAATTTACAAAAGCTATACACAATGAAATAAGTGAATCCAGTAAACACAATATTGAGAGAAAGAGGCCTGAAATATTTATGTGTGAGTCTATTTTACACGATGTTCAAAAACAGACAACACTAATGCATGATGTATCAGAAAAAAATAGCAAAAGACTTTGAAATGAGCAAAAATGGTTACTGGATGTCTATTCAATGAAATAATGGGCATTGTCCAACACACCCTTCAGGGTTATCTGATTCTATAGGGACCTATGCCTTTCACTGTCTTTCAGCTATTTTATAGCTCTATCAGTTGTAGACAATGGTTTGTAATGCAAATTATTCTTGTCTATAGACATACAAATGAATTGTGTCAGGTGAAGGCATTATTGATTATTGCCCTGTGGATATTGGCTAATTTTGCATCCATTACCTACTTCATTGCAGCATTCCTAATTGCCTATACACCTGTCTGTTCTTTGGATTCTCTTTGAACTGTTTTGGGTTTTTGGTGGGAGAGGGGTTGGGGTTGGGTTTTTTTTTGCATCTACCAGTTTCCTCATTAATTAATGAGTTAAACAAAATCTTTGACTCCATATGCCTTTAATATTTGTGTGAGTCATGATTTTGCCTCTTTTTAAAGATGAATTTTTAATAGAAGTGAGAAGTCATGATAGTGGGTACCACTGAGAGCAGGTAGTGACTGGAGGGCATTTGAGTCGAATAAGATTCCTGGCATGAGGGGGCCTGCTGAGGCGGCAGTAATGTTCTATTTCTAGATATGGGTGCTGACTACACAGATGAACACTTTGAGCTGTTGACTAAGGCTTTTTGCAATTTTCTGAATATATGTTATACCTAAATGAAAAGCTCACTTTAAATTATAAAATATATAATTAAATATTAACCAAAAGGTATACAGTGAAATACCTCTCCTCAGCTAACTGCTTCCCACTTCAGCATTAGCCACTATTAGTTGTCTTTTTTTTTCTTTTATGTATCATTCCAGAAGGTTTTTCTAGGGATCCCGATTCTTATTCCCCCAACGATTTTTTTTTTCTGCACAAAGGATACAGTATATACACTGTCCTGTGCCTTTTATTTTTCACTTAACAATGAATCTTGGAGATCTAGTCTTATCAGTACATGGAGCTCCTCCATTCTTTATTACAGCTCCAATGCATTTCATTAAATGAATGTGCCACACTTTATTTAGCCAGCCTTCTCTACTGATGGGCATTTGGGTTGTTTCTAATCTTTTGCTTCATTGAAATATATCAAGCTCCTAGATAATAATAAGAAAAAGACAGGAAGGGAGAAAGAAAGGAGGCAGGGAAAACAGATGGGAGAGGGCTGTGGTGGGACAAATGCCCTGAGCACTCATGTGACTGGGAATGTCTAAGATGGGGGTGGGGGGCTGTGAGACCACAGATCAACTATTCTCCTTAGAATTTTGCATTCTATCAGCCTTGACATTTTTCTTTAAAAGATTACCTATTTTTACAAAGGCAAGGCAACAAACACTGTCTTTTCTTTAGTGAAGCTGAATAGCGCGCATACCTTGGACATACAGGGGTCGATATAAAATGATTCCAATCCTGGGGTCTCCCTCAACTCTGAAGAAGACAAGAAGAGTTGATTCCAAACAGCTAGTACTTTATTTCCAGGAAAAAAAATGCCAACATTTTTCAGCTTACCACTTACCCTAGAGCAAAGAGAACCAGGTTGCTAGGTGGGCCACCAGAGGCTGTGCCTCCCAAAGCCACTGGCCAGGAGAATGACAAGCCCAATTTGTAATTCCCCTTTATTTTTCCATCCCTCCAGGACTGAAAGACCCAGCTGCCTCTTTCTAAACAAAATTTATTTTATCAAGGAAGCACCATGTTCTATCAGCTCTTGAGAAGCCCAGTACGAACTGGAAAAGACAAAACGATTGTTCTCATTTGCACAACTGCTTGGAAAGAAAATGAGATTACTGGCATCAAGGGAAAATTTAAATTTTCCCCCAGGCAAGAAGAATTGACTTCCTGCGCTCCAGGATGAAGGTAGTGGAGAATTTACTGCTCGACCTAGCTGAAAGAAAATAAGGAGTCTCATAAACCCAGGCAATTTAAACACACACACGCACATGCACCCGGAAATTCTCTGTGCTGCAATTTATGCAAATGTGTTAATTCATAATTAAAAGGTAATTGGGATCATTTTAATGGCCTTTTCTTCCTTTTAGACTGCCTCAGTGGCAGACCCCTGTCACATCAATTTCGGGTGTTAATATATCAGTTCTAATGATTTTATTGTCTTAAAAATAACTTAGCTGGTGCAGAGGCTGCCTTGGGGAGCTCAGTCTCCAAGGAGGAAGCTATCTAACAGCCAGTCCATTCTGATCTTCCAGTTATTGACATGCAGGAAAAGAAACATTCACTTTTAATAATAGGGCTCTCTTTCATGCAAAGATAGTAGAGGATTTCTGAGAATAAATAATTCATGCTCCTCCAAGCTCCCTGAGAATAAATTTGTTCCTTTTCTGTTTTGTTTTTCTTCAAGATATGACATCTTAGGAAGAAGGGGCTGGGGGAAAAAAGCACTCTCTGCTTCTGTGGATATAACACACTGAATGTTTCATTCCCTGGTGCAACAAAACCTCCAGATCAACAGACAAGAGCTGAAAACCTTTTCCCACCAGACAGACACAGTGCCATCTAAATGTTCTCTCAAAAGATAGCGTCTCATAAACAGTCTCGACAAAGGCATGTCAGTTTTCCCTTTACTGTGCACGCACAGCATCACTTTTCAAAAAAAAAAAAAAATGACCATAACCAAATCCAGCATGAAATTAATTCTATTTAATTGATCACATGACTAGCTGGTTATAACTCCTGCTGTATTTTGTAAAAGTTCTATATTCTTTGTGTATTTGATTTTATTTATCATTAAAAGGAAAATCACATTGCAGTTTTCCAATATACTATCTATTAATAGTTCTCAAATGTCAGTGTATGCGTGAATCACCAAAGAAATGTTGCTAAATATAGATTCCTAGGCATTGACCCTCAAAGTTCCTATTTATTTTGTCTGGTCTAAGATCCAGGTAATTCTAATCTTCCTATTCCATGGTTTAAGAAACATTATGCTATAATTCTAATGAAATATAATATGGCTTAACATCTGATATGAATGGAATGTTTGTGTCCCCCGTTGAAGCCTGAATGTGATGGTATTTGAGGTGTGGCCTTTGGGAGGCAATTGGGTCATGAGGGTAGAGCCCCCATGATGGGATCAGTGCCCTTATAAGAGGAAGCGAGCTAGCTCTCTTTCTGTCTTCCATGTGAGACTACAAACCAGGAAGAGGACCTTCACCAAGAACAAGACCATGCTGGCACCCTAATCGTGGACTTCCAGACTCCAGAACTACGAGAAAGAAATGCTTATTGTTTAAGCTACCCAGACTATGGTTTTCTGTTACAGCAGCCCTAACTGACTAAGACAACACCATAAACAAGAATTTCCCTCCTGACGTGATTTAATTGGTCATTTCCTAAGGCTGATTGTTGACCTTCATGTGCCCTTAAATAGACTGCTCTTTTGAAGGAAATTACATATTTGGATTATCTGAATGATGCTATGGAGCCATAATTCTTGGTGGAACTGAAGCAGGCATACAGAAATTTCATAAAAATCTAAACTCCTAGGATATTAGTTTAAAAATTGGGGAGCAACAGGTTTGTGGAAAAACTGATGAAAGCTATGCACCCTTTTCCAAGAAAAAAGGTGTATCCACACAAATTTTACAACATTTTGGTAGTCTCACAGAGCTCAGGATAGAGATTTCCATCCTAAACTAACATGTTCCAAGGTCACAAATTTAAGGGTAAATCTTTATCTGAGCTTAGGAAGGTGAGGACAACACGTCCTGTGATAAGGTGGTGGGTACAACAAAATGTGCTGTGGAAACATCACCTGGGTCTTCCAATTCCAAGAAACAAAAGATGCTTGTTAACAAACATGCCACTTCCAAACTTTCTAAGGTAAAATAAAGTTTAGCAGCCAACCAGTTCACATAATCCATAAAAGTAGCCAAGGCAGATAATTTTAAGTCCTAAGGGATAAGAATTTAAGAAGGAAAATGTTAGGAATGAAATACAAAGGAGTTGATTTTTTTTATCTTCCTCAAATAAACGTGAAAATCTCTAATTTTGCCTATTCTCTGGTTCTATATAAACAAAGTAAAGCATTCTGTTATGTCTTTGTGACTATTTCCCTCGAGGACAACCAATTGTATCATCTATAATCATTCAGCAGAAGAAAGGAACACTAGCAAGGTCTAAGCAGTGCCAGAAATTCCATGAAGATATTGTTTGCTCATCACATGTTATCTATCTGATTGCACAATTAAAGGAATGGTGAGATCATGTCTACAAAGCAAAGTAAGCCTCTCTTAAAAAAGGTATTATTTAATGCAAATCATTGCCTCATCATCTTAAAATGGAATAGCATTGCCATCTATTTATTTCGTAAGAGTTCTAGGAGAATTAAATAAACTGAGATTTTTTTAAAGACTTTGTCCATATTATATAACTGGTGAATAGCAAATAGATTGCATAGAGTGTGTTATAACAAATTAAAGACTTAAAGGACCCAGAGAAGAGAAACTGAAGTTGTTAGAAAGCCTGATTAAAAACAATGCAGAGAGCCAGCCATGATGGTCTCGTGGTTAAAGTTTGGCACTCACAGCTTTTGTGGCCCAGGTTCATTTCCCGATTGTGGAACCACACCACGCATCTGTCAGTTACCATGCTGTGGCAGCAACACACATAGAAGAACTGGAATGAGTTACAACGAGGATGTACAACCATGCACTGGGGCTTTGGGGAGGGAAAAAAAAGAGGAAGATTGGCAACAGATACTAGCTCAGGGTGAATCTTTCCCTGCAAAAAATTTTTAAAAAGAAGGCAGAGATAGACAATTCATCTGTACCGTATCCAGCTGTCTCTTGCGATGCAAGAAACTACCACAAAACTTAGTGGCTTAAAGTAATAATTTGCTTGTGACTCTGTGGATCAGCAGTTTGGAATGGATTCAGTTGCAACAATTTCATCTCTGCTCCGTGTGGTGTCCAGTGGGCTCACTCACATGTCTGGGGTCTCAGCTAAGACAATTGGAATGGCTGAGATGAGTGTATCTGGTCTCTCTCCACACGGTCTCTCATCCTCCAGGACACAGGGTTCCCAGGGAACTAAACCAAAATCTTCAAAGCTTTGTAAGGTCTCAGCTCAGATCTCACATAGTGTCAATTCCACCATGTTACATATATTGATCAAAGTAAGTCACAAGACAGCCCAGACACAAGCAGTGGGGAAATAGACTCTACCTCTTGGAATAAGACATTGCAAAATATTTGTGGCCATTCTCATCTACCAAAAATACTATTCTGTAAAACTGTACTTCATGAAAAAGATTTTTTTTAAAGATTGGCCCCTGAGCTAACATCTGTCGCCAATCTTCCTTTTTCTTCTTTTTTTTTTTCTTCTTTTTTTCCCCAAACCCCACAGTAGTTGTATATTCTAGTTGTAGGTCCTTCTGGTTCTTCTATGTGGGACACCACCTCAGCACTGCCTAACGAGCGGTGCCACGTCCGCACCCAGGATCCAAACCTGCGAAACCTTGGGCCGTGCTAACTTAACCACTCAGCCATGGCACTGGCCCCAGACTTTTTTTTCAGAGAAGAGACTGCACTTCCTTAAGACTATTGACCTGAATGCTGAAGAGTGATAAGTTGATAAATGTAGTTTGTAACTGTTTGTTCAGCTATTGTATTTTGTTAGGGGTGGGAGGCACGGAAAGACAGACAGAATGCTTGATAAATTATGTGTCTGTTGGGTAAATTATTTTGGCAAAAAGTATGAAAAACCATAGAAACTGTTACCTCTATGTTTAATGACCATTATAATCTGATAGATTAACAAATATGATGCCAATACTAACATCTAAGATAAAATGGTTTTGTAGTTCAACACTGAATACATGATATGATGAACCCATGGTCTAGATAACCATACCCAATTGTCAAATAACCTGTTGCTTACATAAATTTTTTAAATGGGTAGAAAAAAATAATTTTAGTGGGAAAAAATGAGTTGTGATACAGGATAACAAAAAAATCTTTCCAGATACTTTCCTTATAAAAAGAAGTATAGAAACAAACAGGGAGGAAACTTTACCAGACTTGGAGTTGAGAGATGTGTATTCTAGTCTTACTATTGAAACTGGTAACCAGCCATTGATGATTAGCTAGCTAGCAACTAAGGGGTTTTTTTTTGCAATTACTAATTATAGCTTTCAGTTGTTCCCCCACCCATTGTTAACTGTGCTGCTTAAGCAATATACTATCCCATAGATAACATCTCCCTGGTGCCTGGGTCACCAGGGTAATGGATGTTTGAGGTGTTTGTCAAGAGTTAGGGCCCCTTCATCCAGTTCAGCCCAGTTGAGACCACCAACTCATCAATTGGGCCGGAGAACGTGACTGATAAGTGACCTTTCTGACATCAAGAGGCTAAAAATTCCATCCTCAGATCATGCTAATACCACCACTTTGTGAACATGTGTCCTGTGAAGAAGCATGAAGCTTGACTACACTTGCACAGATCATCAGTTACCTCATTTCTCCTCATCTCCAATCATCTATTCCCACACTTCAGACCACCTTGGCCCGCTGCCCTGTAAATATCCCTGAGTCTCCATTTTCAAAGAGGAGGATCTGAGATTCATTCTCTGCTTCCTCATTTGGCTGCCTTGTGATTAAAACCCTCTCTCTGCTGCAGTCTCGTTTCGGTGATCAGCTTTCTGGGTGACGAGCAAAAATGAACCTGGTTTGGTAACACTATGCCAGGAACTGGTGGCATGAGATTATATTAGGGAGAGTTTCCTCTAAGTGATCAGAGTGGTGGGTGATGATCCATTCAGATTTCCCAGTTGTAATATTATTATACACACACATGCACACACATGGATATACATACATGCAAACATGCATACAGGCAGAGAAACAGAAATAACTCACAAAACCCAAGTACTTTTGAGAAGAGCACAATTAAAGAATTCATTTGTTGTTATTTCTCTTGGCTTTTTATTCCCAAAGCTAATTATTCAGAAATATCATATCTCTAAATCTTTCATTTCATTTTAGCAAAAGCCTTTGGTATTCCATTTATGCTGAACACAGGAGACTCCCTTTTAAAGAGTTCTTCATAGCAAATATTAAAAAGACAATAATCTCAAATTTGTCCCATTTTGAGGATATCATTTTAAAAGTTACAAAATTCTAGAAATTGAAGGATCTAGTATTAATTTGATTTTTAGCTATGAAATATACACTACTATAGCTTGCATTCATAAAGTTTTATTTCCAAAGATTTTTAAACCACTGTCTGATATTGTTTATTTATATGTAGTATACCTCTATGAAAGTCAAAGGCTAATATTATGTACCAATTTTGCATGTAGAAAGACTGAGTAATAAATTGATGATAGTGGATTTGTTGCTATATTCTTGTTAACAGATGACAGATTAAAAGATAGGAGCCCGGATAAAGGAAAACCTTGATCAGATTCAAAATACTTCCTGCAGAGTCAAGCAAAATTTTCCAGTTCTAGAAATGTACTTTGGTAGGTTGACAAGTTTTATGTCAAACACAATCAACAGAGATTTTTGCTATCAATCACAATTGGAGATTAGAGAACTGTTCTACTGTGTCATCTAAAACAACTAAAATAACAGGCAAAAATATGTGAAAAAATAGTTTAATTCACTAAACATCAGGCAACACAGGACAGCGATTCCTGAGAGAGGGAAAAACAAATGAAATAAGCCCTATATTACTCCAGCTAACTGATTGGAGAGAGTTTCTGGGAGGCAGCACATGGAGGAGGAATCCAGGAGGAACACAGATGTCTCCCTGAGTTAAAGAAATAGAACTGAGAGTCTGGGGAGGACCAGAATGTTAGAGTTTTGGGAGTAGAGTACCAGAGGGAAAACAGCTACACGGATACATAACTAGGGAAAACTGCAGAAAATCCCACTTGAAATTTCAGGGTACTACTGGTCATACATGTGTGTGAGGAAACTAACTGAGGTTGAGAAAAGAAGCAGAACCCAAAAGAAACAGAGGGAACCATCTTTGGAGGTCACACAGATCAGAATAGTGTCTGTTCCCACCAGTCAGAGTGAGAAATCACTGAATTCATGAGACATCAGGTAGAGGTCTAGAGGGTATTGTCTCAATATTGGGACAATATTAGATGCAAGCTAAATGCTGCTCTGGTCCTGCCTAACCAGGCTTAAAAGCAAGCCTAGGAGGATCAAACTGTTTTAAGGTCATTTAACTGCATCCCAAAATAAATTTCAAGAATATTTATAAAGATTTCAAAAATATCCAGCACTCAACAAGGTAAAATCACAACATCTGGCATCTAATCAAGAATTACCAGGCATGTAAAGAGGAAAATATGACCCATAATTAGGACAAAAATAAATTTTAAAAAACTGACACAGAAGTGACACAATTGGTAGAATTAGCAGAGAAGGACATTAAAATCATTATTATAACTTTATTCCATATCTTCAAAAAGCTAGATGAAAAATTGAATGTTAAGTAAAGACATGTAAGAAATAAAAAAAGACCATATTAAATTTCTAGAGATTAAAAAAAAATATGAGATAAAAAAATACCTTGAATGGGACCAGGCCCAGTGGCGTAATAATGGTTAAGTTCAGCTCACTCCACTTTGACAGCTGGGTTCAGTTCCCCACCACAGACCTACACCACTCATCAGTGGCCGTGCCATCAGTGGCAGCCCACACACAAAAAGAGAAAGATTGGCAACAGATCTTAGCTCAAGGCAAATCTTCCTCAGGGAAAAAAAAAACACCTTGGATGGAATTAACAGCAGATTAAACATTGCAGAAGAAAAGAAATTGAGTGAACTTGGAGACATAGCAATAGAGACTATCAGAAATGAAACAAAGAGTGAAAAGGGACTTTTAAAAAATGAACTAAGCAACAATGATCTGTGGAAGAACTACATTCAATGGAGTCTCCCAAGGAAAGGGAAAAGGACATAGGAAAATATTTGAAAAAGTAATGGCTGAGTTTTTCCAAATTTGATGAAAATTATAAACCCACAGATCCAGGAAACTCCAAGAACCCCAAGCCTAAAAACATGGAGAAAATTAAACTAAGGCACATCATAATTGAATTGCTTTAAACCAATGATTAAAAAAAATTTTTTAAAGCAAACAGAGTATAAAGAGACATTATGGACAGAGGAACAAAGTAAGAATTAAGGCAGACTTCTCTTCAGAAACAATGCAAGCCAGAAGATAATGGAACAACATAAAGTACTGAAAGAAAAAAATTCAAAAACCTTGAATTCCATATCCCAAAAATAAAGGCAAAATAAAGACTTTTCAGACATACAAGACCTGAAAGAATTCATCACCAGCAGACCTGCTCTGCATGAAATATTTAAGAAAGTCATTCAGGCAGAAGGAAAACCAGTTGGAAGTCTGGATCTGCACAAAGGAATGAAGAGTTACAGAAATGGGCAATATGTTGGTAAATATGAAGAATCTTTGTTCTTAGTTTTTAAATACCTTTAAAACATTGACTAGTTAAAGCAGAAACAATAACAATGGTTTGTGGGGTTCATAATATATTTATAAGTAAAATGTATAATGAAACACAAAGGCCAGGATGTGGGAAACGGAATTAAATTGTTGTGAGATCATATACACACATGAAGTGGTATAACATCACTGGAAGAGAGACTAAGACAAATTACAGGTGCATATTATAAACAACGGAGTGACTCTAAAAATGCAAAATGAAGAGTTAGATCTAGTAAGCCAACAAAGGGGATAAAATAGAATAATCAAAAACAAGCCATCCAGAAGAGGGCAGAAAAGAACAAAGAAACAATGGGGCAAAGAGAAAATAGCAAGCTAGTCAACTTTAAGCCAATTATACCAATAACCACTTTAAATGGAAATGGTTTAAACATATCAAGTAAAAAGCAGAAATGTTCAGATTGAATTTAAAAAAGCAAGACCCAACTACATGATCACTAAGAGAAACCCACTTTAAAAATAAGAGCACAGTGGCCAGCCCAGTGGCATAATGGTTAAATTCACATGCTCCACTTTGGCAGCCCTGGGTTCACCAGTTTGGATCCTGAGCACAGACCTACACACCACTCTTCCTGCCATGCTGTGGTGGCGTCCCACATGGAAGAACCAGCAGGACTTACAACTAGGATATACAACTATGTCCTGGGGCTCTTGAGAGAAAACAATAAAAAAAACTAATTTTACATTTAAAAGTTTAAAAAATTAAAGTAAGAACACAAATATATTTTAAAAATGGAAAAAGATATACCATGCTAATGCCAGTCAAATATTATTAACAACCTGACTGAAACTTCATTTAAGAAGCCCTTGTTATCTGCGTATGTGAAAGTATAATATCCTAGATGCTTTTTTAAAGAAGTTCTATAACTGCCTTTTAAAATAGTAATTACACAACTTTGCACACTTGTTCCCTAGGAGTTGAGGAGAATGGAAGCTCTGAAAATGGAAGATGAAAATGTCTCTCTTCGTATTTTATTTTTTTTCTTCTGGGTCTTTTTTCTGTTGACTGAACAGTAAAAGAAAACAGCAACATAATCTGGAACTCCTTTTGCTCAGAGCACCAACCACATTATTGATCTGGTATCATAGTGCATATAAAGCAACGTTTGCTTCAGCGACTCCGAGCTGTATTCCAAGTAAAAGCCTATATATGTATGAAGACAGATTCCCACAAAGGTAAATTTAGGAGAAAATAATTTTTTAAGCTCATTCTATTTTCCTTCTCACCGTTTCTCTCATAAGTAACTATTATCTAACCAAATTACCTTGTTTTATCATGCTAGATTACTGAATATTGCTTAGCTTATTCAAAGATTTTTGTCCAGTTGTTTTTTGAGGAAATTCAGTTCTACGCCTGGGTGAAGTGCTATAAGAAAAGCCAAATGCATACGTACTCAAAATCAGTACCTATGGTTCATATAGATACAGTTTATTTCTTCTTATTTTGTGATCCAAGGTTTATAACTCCTTCTAAATTGGATAAATGGGGAGTGAAGGCAAGGATAGGATATGAAACAGTGGCAGCAGTTGAGTGTGGTCCAGGTTAGAGGCAAAGTTGGAGTGGAAGCAAGAGATCCCTGTGTGTCTGAATTTGGTTGAGGAGAGCTGGAGTTAGGACAAGGGCATGAATTCTAGCATCTTGACTTTAGATGCAAGCTATAAGAAATGGTAAAGGACGAATGATTTGTCCATTAAGTGAATTCATATTCCTCTTAGTTCTGGCTAATGCAACCGGACAAAGGAGGGTGCAAATTTCGGTAGCGGATTCAGAGGCAAAGTGCAAGAAGTAAATAAATTCAGGGAGAAGATTAGACCAGGGAGCTGCAGCTTGTCTTGAAAAACTCTCTAATCAACCCCATGAACTTTATAAGCATAATCTTGCTGGTGCCCAGCATAGGCTTTCTAGAAGTGATTTGTTTTGACCCAGTAAATACCCATCTTGACTCCTAAACTGAGAAGAATATTGCATAAGTATCTCTCCTTTGTGAGTGTCCAGACCAGCAGACTAAGAGAAGGGACACCAACACCAAGAGCATATTCAGGTGAACATGAGTTCAAAATCATCTATAAAAATCTCTTTTGAAGACTTCCAAAATGCATTACCCACATTAGCAGGTACAGCTAACTCATATTTGTCAAGAGTAGTTAACTCTTACCATATACAAAAAAGACAATGTCAATTTTCAAAATAATTAGACTATGGTGAATGCCATGGCCTATATTGCTGGAGTAAGACATAATTGAATCATATGAACATTTTGCAGCATCACAGCACCATGATTCTGTGTGAGAGTTGAGGAAGAATAAGCATGATGAATAGAAATTTTTGATTGTTTGAAATTCCACTAAATGAGATACTGCTGTGTTATTCTTACTGTCTTGTTGAAAATATAGAGGAAACCTACAAGATAGGAGGCCAATTTATCATATGAGCATGGGAACACCTGTATTCTTCCACAAATGAAAAGTCAGCTTTGCATAACAGCACTACCAACTCTCATGCCTTCATTTTAATCTCCAATGCCATATTATCTGCTGTGTGACAGGTCTTGACCCAGTAGTAGAGATAAAAGTACACTAAGAATTGTTGAAACATCTAGGCTTAAGCATTGCCTGTGGATGAGCACAGGTGAGTATAGAGGAAAATCATCGCCCATCCAACTGTCAGATGAAATGATCTGCCCTTTGGGTTTCCTAAATGCAGGTTAATTTGATTCTAATTCCTCACCATGCTTCCAAAAGACTCAAATTATTGCCCCCTTTTCATAAATAGAAGGAAATATTGTCCAGCCACTTGTCAATAAATTGGTCCTATAAGGACCTCTTGGAAAGAAATGGCTTAAACACACACTCTCCTGAATTTTCGTCAATAAACACAGTTGAGTCCCTTAAGAATTGAAAAGAATGTATGACATTTGATTCCAAATTGAATTCATGCCTTCTCTAATTATCAAAACAAACCATTTGAAACTTTTTAAATTAAGACATATTTGTTACAGCTCAGGTATTCTGTAAAATCCATTGCTCTTGCCAATAACGTTTTCACTTAAGGTATATTCTGTATGTGATGCTGAGGGAGATCAAACGTGCAGTGGGATCAGGAAATATTAATATTTACTAAGTTGAAGGGACACCTACAATGCTGAAATGTCAGGCCAAAGAGACATAGAATAATTGATCCTCTGCTGTCTTCTTGGCAATCACTACAAGTAGGAGCCCTGTCCACGCTTGCTTTTCCTAAATTCAGTATTTTACACTCCTCATTTTCTTATCTATTTTGGGTCTCTGACGTAAGGAAGTACACTCATTAAAGTCAAGGCAAATAAAAAACTGTTAAATCTTGATTGGCTATATTAAAACCTAAGAATATGAATTTACTATGTCATGTTTACATTTGATATCGGTCTGGGTAGAAATCTTGAAGGATAATGTTTAATTCTTATAACTAGGAATGCCTAAAAGGCAGGGGTGGAGAAGGTGTGGAATCAAGGTAAAGTGGACTGAGCTACGTGTTGGATGTAAGAGGCATCACCGGGATGAGAGAGGACAGAGGAGAGCAGCAGCAGCAGTTTAGCAGGATAATTGCTATCATTTTTTGAGCATGCACGAACACCTTTCCTTCCATCATCTCTAAGCCTTACATCAACCCGCAAGGCAAACACCATAATCCTCATTTTACCAATGAGAAAACAGAGGCTCGGGTAATTTCAATAAGGACCAAGGTCAAATACTTGTGTCAGAGTCATGTTTAAACAAGAGCCTATATAACACCAAAGCCCAAGTTTGTTTCAGTAAGCCACAGACAGAGGAGCCCTGAGGGCCTCAAATGACCAATTATGGAGACTAGATAGATAATGGAAAGCCACTGGAGGTTTTAAACAAGGAGTGCTAACATCGGATCTATGTTTGTGGAAGATTCTCCTAACAGCACGAAGTGACTGAAGGGAAGCGCAGTTATAAATCTCTCCAAGAGCAAGGGGTTAGAGGGGCTGGACGCAGTGGTGAGAGCAGGCACGAAAAGGCAGGGGCAGGGGGAATGCGAGGTATGCGGGGAGAGAGGCCACAAAACTTGAAAACTCATTAGTCAGAAATTGTCTTTGCAGATCTGGCTCCCGCAGCCTGAGCCCAACACATGTCAGATCCTCTGTCAGCCTGATGCAAATCTATAAACAGGCAGATTCTTTGACATCCCCTCATAACAACAAATGTGAGTGCTGTTTAGTGTTTACTATATGTTATCTCTGTGATAAGCATAGTAAACGTATCATCTCATTAATCCTCATAACTAGAAATAGGTATAGTTATCAATCTGTTTTCAGAATAAGAAACTGAGGCTTCTAAACTGTTAACAGTGCTCCAGCCCTGTACTTTATCAAAGCCTGTGCGTCAACTACAGGGCTGGGCTACCTCTCCTGAAAATTGATCCAAATTCTTCAAATTCCAAATCCAAATTCCTTCAGGGCATATTCAAAAATTCAGTCAAGAGGTCCAGAATTAAAGAATTGGCCAGCTCAGGGGTATCAGGCTCCCTTTCGATGAAAATATTTTTTCCTGTGAACCCAAAAAAGAGGAGGAGGATAGAGAAGAAAGAGGAGGAGGAGAAGAGGAAAGAGAAGGAGAAGTCAACCTAATTTCTGCGTTTCTACAAAGAGAACAGCATGTCGGTTCCGGAGCCAGGCCCTGGGTCACCTGAGCTGCTCCTCTCAGGAGACGGTGCCGCGCCGTTTCCAATGTACTCTTGCTGGGGCAGGACGAAGAGACCACCGAGTCCTCCAACAAAAGAAAGGCCAAAAGCAAAATGTAGACTGCTTAGAACAAGGACAAAATTTATGATTTAGGCAGTATTAGATTTTCACCATCTAGAGTGTGGTTTTACTAAATCCCCTGCATTACCCTGAACTCAGATTTAACCTAAGAAATATTTACGAACTATCTACTGTATGTTATAGGGGTAATTTGCTACGCACTATGAAGAATACAAAGAGATGTGCAAATTTGTGAAATGTGGCCCCTGCCTTCAATAAGCTTACTACACAGGAGACGTAGACAGTGCTCAGATAGCAGCATCAAACATCGTAAGGCAAAGGCCATGAGCCAACATAGGATCTACTAGTTCAGTAAAAAGCTGGCACCTTCAGATGATTTACATACACACCTCACCTCATATTTCATCTCATCATCTGAAAAAGTACTACATTGGAAGAATGTGTTCATGGTATGAAACTGCAGGTGTTTGGATTTTCCAGTATAAGCATCCCCAGCTCCTTCAATACCTCTTTACACAACATGGCTTAAAGACACATTCATGCATTTGACAAATATTGAGGCTGAGCAGTAAACTAAGTGCTTAACGTGTTTAAAAAATAATAATAATGAAAAAAGCTTGATCCTTACTCCCAAAACATTCCCAGCGGCCTCGGGCAGGAGGACAGGAAAAGAGACTGATGATGCAATGGGAGGTGGGCTGTAACTTAAGCAATACACAGTGCTGAGGGAGCTCGGAGCCAGGAGCCAAGTTGAGGATCCCTTTCCACACTGTGAGTTTATCTCCAACTCTCTCAGAATGTGAGACAAAAAAGCGAATGCAACATTCAAGGACACCTTGAAATGGACACCACACTAGCCTAAATTTGCTTTTCTCTGTCATCTGAGCTTTGAAGATTTAACAGGCAAAAATGGCCAGTAAAGGAGCAGGAGTTCCAAGCGGAAGAGACAGCGAGAGCAAAGCCTGAACAAATCCTGCCACAGCTGCTCTGGGTTCATTTGTAGCTTCCAAGCACTCAACCTCCAGTGTCACCATTTCTTCAGCTCTCATTCACTTCTCAAAGCTCTGAGGAGACTTACGCCCCTACCGCATAATCAATCTGTTCTCAGTGAGCCCCTCCATGACCTTCAGGTTGTCAAATACTATGGCAAGTCTCTGTCCTTGTTATTTCTTGTGCTTCTAATGTATATTCTCATGAAATTTTGCTTCTCTTCTCTTGGACTACTCCTCAATCTTCTTTGTAGAGATTCCTGTTGCTACTCTGTGTGTATGACGTCAATGCTGTTGTTTCTAGTATTTCCGTCTGGCCCTCTTCTTTCCTCACTCCCAGATATCATCCCAGGATGACCTACACAGTCCTGCCTCCACACTTGGAGCCATGTCACTGGCCTCTCTGGGGCTCCGGATGCATATATACAACTGCCAATTGGCCATCAATAGAGATATTCCCAAGGAAACTCAAGCATGTTCCTCAAACCTCTTCCTCTTCCTAAATTTTTTCTCTCAGCAAATTATTATCCACCAAGTCACACTGGTAAGAATACTAGAAATTAACTTGAACTCTTCCTTCTTCCTCTCTCCATCCCAATCACAGTTTTGTTGATGCTAAGTCCTTAATAACTCTAGAATCTGACTCTATCCTTCCATCTTTATTGTCATCGTCTGAAATGAGGCCTTTATAACTTTATACCTGGACATCTTCATCAGTCGTTTCACTGGTCTCCTTGACTCATCATTTCTGATCCATCTTCCAAACTGAAGCCAGAGTGATCATTTTAAATAACACTATCAATCACGTCACCTACTGAAATCCCTTTACTAGTTCTTCACGCCTTCAGGATGAAGTCAAACTCATTAGTTTGGCCAATGGTAGCCCCAGTCAACTTCTAGCATTAGCTCATGCCATCTTCCCACACACCCCATACTCCAGCCATACCAAACTACTTTCCATGCCTAAGTGCACCAAGATCTTTTATGCCACTATGTTTTCCCACATCCTTTTCCCTACTTGGAAACCATGTCTCTTCTTCTGTCTCTACCTGGTTCCTTACTATTGCCGATCAAGAATGTACCCAACCTCATCCCTGTGCTGTCCCTCCCATTGGGCTCAGTGTACTTTGCTATTGGCCTACGTGTCAGTCTCCCTCACCTGACTCTTTCTTTAGCCAGCAGACAATATACATTATTAATTTATGCCTAGCACAGTAACTGGCACATATCAGACACTCAATAAATGCTTGCTGAGAAAATGACTGAAACCTGTTCCTCCTCCAAAATTTCCTCTCTCATCAAATTCCTATCGACCAAGTCACATGGGTAAAGACTGAACAAACATGCCATTCTTCATTGACATGATTTTCAGACTTCCACTTTTCCTTGCTCGTAGCCCGCTAGAATTTGTGTAATCTGCATATGGAAATGTGGTGCTGAGAACTAAGCACAAGATTGTAGACATAGTTCAACTAGCGGTAATAATTTAAATTTATATAATAAATTAATAATTTTATAAATTTATAAAATATAAATTTTATAAATATAAATTTTATAAATAAATAAATTTAAATAAAGCCCTTTTTTTACTCTTCTGTTCATTTGCCTTTTTTTTCCTTTTTAAGTTCGATACTTTCCTGTTATTCCATTAATAAATCTTATTAATTTAGACCCATAATTCTATGTTGGATTCTGAAGCTCTCATTCAGTATATTATTGCTAATCTCAGTTTAAGCTATTTGCATACTAGGTAAGCATATATTTCAAGTATTAATCCAAGTTGTTAAGAAAACAAAAAAGCAAAACTAAGAACAGAATCATGAAGCATGCTGCTAAATAATTGCCTCTGAGTTGACACTAATCCATTAGTCCCCATCCTTGGGGTAAAATTCTTTAATCTCCTGCTTGCAGCCCACTCTCAGTATCCTTCATGAGGTGTCTTGAAAACCCCTATAAACTGATTTGCCTGTAGCATTTAACTTGTCTAAGTCTACTAACTCTATCAAATGATATTCATGGTTAGTTTAACATGACTTGGTTTTGGTCAACATGCACCCTTTCACATGTTCATCTCTAAAATTATTTGGCAATTAAAATCAAGGTATCAAGTTACCAGCAGATGCTTTCAAGACCCACATCTTTCCACTTTCTGAAAGTTAGCACATATTCCATCTTTTGGCAGCCTTCCTCCACGGTTACCAATAGCATGTTTCATGATCACTTCTTCAAGAACTCCCAGCATTGTGGGATGTGGTTCCCCCAGGCCAAAAACCTTAAACTCATTTACCGCAAATAGAGACTCTCTTACTATCTCTTCAGTTCCTTCTTTCCTAGCATTTTCCTACCTTCTCAGTTTCAAAGCCAACTACATTCACAGAAAGGAGAGAAGAAAACTCAGAATTGTATAGCTATGTACTCCTTTTGGTCATGGTTCAACTTTGCACCATTTGCCCCAAGCAGTTTGACTGCCCCCCAACCACCACCATCAGATCGTCCTTTCTCCAGGCAAAGCAGAGCAGTCCGTTAGTGTGTGTTTCTGGATTAACTAAACATTTTGGCTCCAACTACATTGGAGCAGCTTTCACATTTTGACCTGTTCTATAAACTTTATTTAGAATTGTTCTATGTCTTTCTGAAGTCCAGCTTTCCTAAAACTACATTTGTTCTTTCTTGGCATTCTTTTCTTTCAGTTCTTGGTTAATTAATCCTCCCTCCATCTTTTGTCCTGTCCTTTTAAAGGAAGGATCCATTCCATGCTCCCTTCCAGTTCTGTCAGACCCTTTTTATGAATCCAGCACGTTTCATTCACACTTCCTGCTAAGCCTAAACCAGTAGTTTATCAAACATGCCTCAAACTTCCTCCACCCATCTTCCCAACTGCTGCAAATTTCACTTCCTATTACTATTAGCACATGCTGAAAATCTGCTCTTACACAAGCTTTGTGGAATTTCTCACCCTGCTCAGGCAGATCCATGACCTGGGAATCTGGAGCAAATCCTGGTGTAAACAACTAGTGCTAGATCATTATCCTTCATCTAAACTTTGAGCTCTTCCTTGACCCCAACATGTGCTTCCCATCCTATAAGCTCTTTGTATCTTAACTGCTACAAAACATTATGTACATCTGATCTTGAGACAAATAAAGTATAAGACTAATGTTCACAATACTGCAGCAAAAGTTTTCTTAATCCCCCAAAGAAAGCTAATGTATGAATTTTTCCTTATATCCCAGATGTCATTTAGGACCACCCAGCCCCATACACGAGGATAAAACAGGATCAACGAGGCTCAAGAGGAAACGCCAATGATCTCCCCATGAAAGCTGCAAAGTCTCAGGGGGTGAACATTTCATAGCAACCTCTGGCTCTAAGTTTTTACTTCTACTGCATTCAACTTACAGGTGACCTCATCAGTCCATACCATGGTTAACTTTTCTGGATTTTCACTGAAAACAAAAAATATTGCCATAAGATACTTATGTGAGACAGTCTTACTCCTAGGCCCAGGATGAAGCCATCTAGAAGAGAGAGTGGAAGAGAAGAGAAGGAAGGTCTGGAGCCTAAGGAACTGTGTCTGGGGCCTGCCCTGCCTCCGGACCCCACACAGGTTATTATGTCTTCTCATGATGTAAGCCTATTGACTTTGGTTATAACTGTAATGGATAGAGTCTACAACTCCTCATCATCTCCATTACAAGCTGCCTACATCCCACGTTACCCCAGTCTGTAACACAGGCACAATTTACAATTTGTTAGATTTAGCATTTCAAGCCTTGTACACCTCATATAATAAAAAGCCTCCCAAACGAAAATTTGGGACTGGCCTTCAGCTGTCCGTTTACAGATTCTCTCTTTTGGTCAACTGCTTCTAGAATGACTGATCAGATCCATTGCATGTTTTGTTTGGTTGTTTTGTTTTGTTTTTCCTAACTTTCTTCCCCGAAAGTAACTTTTACCTTCAATCTTGAAGGAATCATGCGGTTACCTCCATTTACCACCCACAAGGGGTTGAACCAAATGTTCCTTAAGGTCCTATCCAGCAGTAAAATTTATGACTCTATGTAAGAACCAGTTTCACTATCTGCCAGATATTACACATAAATGCTTTTCTTTTATCTGAGCTTATGTCAGGTGGGACATTCTTTAAATCTAAAGCAAAACCATTTTATTTAGGATCCTTTGGAATAGAGAGAAACAAAACAAGCAGCTGGAATGTAAGTTTCCATTTGCCATAAGGACAGAGAAACAGAATATTTTTGCTCTCAAATCTACAATTTTTGCTATTGAGAAAGTTATTTTATACTGTTGATTTCCTATTAAAATAGATTCCAATAAGCATTTTGAGTAACACACATGATGATGAACATAAAGAGTGAAATAATAAACTCTCAAGTGAGTGAAATCTTGTTTAGTTCATCTGACTCGAAAACCTCGTATCTTTTATTGGGCCTGAATCCCACTGGTAAAATAAATCAATAATGCAGCATCTGATCCTGCGTTGAAAGAAATTTGGAAATACCTTGTTCCACACCTAAAAAAATCTTGCGGTTGCAGAACAGAGCAGCACTGTGCGTGTTCTTTTAAGTATATGGCTTTCCAGTCAAAGGGAGGAGAAAAGACGCGGGTAGTATGTGTCTCTCCCTTGTTTCTGGCTGTCACCAAGGCAGAGGCTGCTGGGCCATTGAGGCTGATGCTGGCTGACAGTGGCAGCATATTGCTTGCTGGACTGTGATGATACAATTCAGAGAGGACCTCTGTAGCCTTCATTATCTGCTGCTGTGCTCTCTCAGTACCGCCTCTGCTCCCTTCAGAATCAGGGGGAATTATTAAATATAATTCTACTAATTATGGCTTGGTAGAAAAGTTGGATAGGTCCAGAACCAGTGCCCCAAAGGAAGAACAACATGAGGTAAGGATTGGAGGGCTTTTATGGTGGTGCTTGAAGATAATTATAGGTATAGAAACCAATTCCAGGGAGAGAAAAAATTCAGCCAAGCCCAGACTGTTTTCATAATGCAGCATAGCTCCCTTTTAACGTGGAACATTAACTGGTTTTCCCCGAGGGGGAGAAATTCTCACACTGTCAGTCTCCCGGGCTAAGAGACGCCAGCTTAGGGCATCAAGCAGCAAGTGGGAACTCAGAAGACTCAAATGCCTATTACAACTTTTCATCCTTTTGCCAAGGCAGCCAGAATGCAGCCTATCTTATTTTGCTGCAGGTTCTCCAGTGAGCAAATAGACAGTAAAAATATTAGACCCCTTCAGAGTATACTCCAGTTTACAAAGATGATCTGTTACCTGTGAATTGATTCACAATAAAACAATATGGAACCAAAAGTAGATACTGTGAATAACGATACTGACTCATCTTCATGCGCTGGAACATTTAACATACAACCAGTTAATATCAAAGAATTTACTCCTTCTCTTTAGAATATTATGACCCAGAATAATTACTCTAATAAGCATTCTGAACCAGAGTCACTTTAATTCTACAAAAAGGATTGCAAGTACATTTCAGACGGTCCTTTTAACGGGGTGGGAGTTGGCCATAAACCTCCATGAGGGCATTTGCCATTGGTTGGCAGTAATAGACTCTGAGTTTCTATTTTGCAATCTAAGACTTCTCTGATTTTCTTGGATTCAGAGGAACAGTCCTGATTATAGGTAACCATTGTCTTGATGCACCATTGGGAAATCCACACCCTAAAAATGGCTCTGAAGCAGTCCTTCAAATCTGTTGCAACCTAACAGAAAAGCAAGACCCCAGGCAGAAAAGGGTATATATGAGGCATACAATAATTCAGTGCTTTCTAGAATGTAGGACATGTATTCACAATAACCTTAACCAACACAGAAGATGGCTTTCAGTATTAAATGGGTGTAAGACATGGACTTAAATGCCAATGAATCCCAGGATGAGAAAGTATTCTCTTTTCAATCCACCGACCCATTATTTTTAACTAAGGACAGGGTCTCAGTTTGGTGCTTCTCTTTCTTTAATACTTCCCTAAAATTCACTAATCTCTCATTTTCCCCAAAAGATAACAGCCATCAGGTATCAGTTTGTAATTTAATAATATTGTTGTGTCTTCATTATATGTACTGTCACAATAAATTTACATTTATGAAAGCTACAATCGTTGTTCTTTTTATGATAGTAATCTAAAGTTTCTCATTAAAACAAATATATTTAATTATTTTCGAAGTGAGTTCTTTTTTGGGGAAAAAAATGGTAAGTGAAAAATAATTCAGCTGGCATGTGGATTTGGCAAAAATAGTGAAAGTGGTAAATGAATGACTGAAGTTTGCAATGACCACTGGCTTCCATCCACTAGATGCCAATAGCTCCCCTCCTCTCCTACCACTCTGTTGTGACAACCAAAAATGTCTCCAGACACTTCCAAACATCCCTTGGGGGCAGGATCACTCTAGGTTGAAAATCACTGATTCAGAGCAATATGGTCTCTGAGTAATTGTTTTAGTCCGAAGGCAGATAGGGAATAATGTCGGGCTTCATGGAAGTGACAATGTGAAGAATTCCAGGGGTCATCCATCAAAGTGGTACATGGAGTCAGAGAATGTTGGGTGGATACATTTTAATAGAGATAGAGATTCCCTTTGAGGGTGTCTCCCATCCAGTGGTTCATTCAAATATGTTAACATCAGCTATCCTACCTCTAATAAAGGATTCCAGATATCAACCCCCAAAAAGAGGCTGCTGATGGTCTTTGCCTTTCCAATTCATTTCTCCATCCAACCAGACAGTAGCGGGGTTTGTGAATCTTCAGGGGAAAAAACACAAGCTCTAGCCTGCCAATCTGGCATGCCTCAGTAGGCTGAACTGGGCTGGCTTTTTTATGAGGTGTTTGGCAGCCTGAGTATTTAATTTCATTCTTTTATTTTATGTTTTGGGTGCAAATGCCCAGAGGCCTTTGGACAATTGCTTCTTTTTTAATAAAGCTAATAAATGCCCATAGGAAATTTACCTATATCTAAACTGACATAACAAAGCTGATACATCAGAGGGGTCAGGCATGAGAGATTCCAGCAATTTATACAAACAGAGGAAGCTGGCATGAATTTGGATTGCCTGGAGTTATTACTTAGGCATTGGCAGCCTTCCAGGCTGTTCATAATTTTAAATAAATTCTGATCTTGGTGATGTATACTTATTGACCAAGTTTTCAGAAAGTCATCACCATGTACTCCTTGACTACATATTGATCTAAAATCTCTACAGTTCCTGAGAGAGGTCTGGCATTACATTAGCTATTATCTGCACCACAATTCATCCTTCTATTTGAATCAAGCTTGTGGATAAGTGACTCATTCTGTTCCACTTACCGCGGAAAGATACCTGGATAGCAGCTGGAAAATAAGATTCTTAGGTCCTGTATCTCAATTTCATCACTAATTTTCCTTGGTTATTTCATTTCTCAAACTCTCAGTTTCTCTTTCATGTTAAAAAAAAAAAATAACCAGTGTCATCTATGGATAAGACACTCTTGGTTTTTTCATTCCAAATTCCTGTTCAAAACCATGCCATCTTCTGTGAAGATTCTGCTGCATCTCACTTGGAACTCTTACCACCTAAATCCTCAGAAAACATTGGCTGGCCGGCAGGTGGTTTACAGCATCTTAGAGACAGAGAACATGTGCCTGCTATGCTGGTCACACACCTGCTAATCGCTGGCCCTCTTGCTTTCAAAGCACTGGGCTACATTACCTCTGAGCCCCGTTCAAACCCCAGAGGCTCAAAGTTTCCGTTCTCTAGCTTTCTCCACCATCAAAACCTGTAGTTATTTATACTCTTCTTAACTTCAGCTCTTTATATTTTGTTTGGTGATTGTGGTAGGTAGAATACTGGGTCCCCAAAGATGCCCACATCCTAATCCCCAGAATGAGTGAAACCATATGTCACATGGTAAAATAGAATTAAGGTTGCTGATCAGCCGACCTTAAAATAAGGGCACTATACTGGATTATCTAGGCAGGACCAACGTAATCACAAGAGTCTTTTGAATGTGGAAGAGGAAGGCAAAAGACTTAGTGTCTGAATGATATGATGTGTGAAAGAATTGAGCAGCCATTGCTGGCTTTGAAAATAGAAGGAGAGGAAAGCCTGGTGGTGCAGCGGTTAAGTTCACACGTTCTGCTTCGGCAGTCCGGGGTTCACTGGTTTGGATCCCGGGTGTGGACCTGTGCACGGCTTATCAAGCCATGCTATGGCAGGCATCCCACATATAAAGTAGAGGAAGATGGGCACGGATGTTAGCTCAGGGCCAGCCTTCCTCAGCAAGAAAAAGAGGGAGGACAACCCGATCAAAAAATGGGCAGAGGACATGAACAGACATTTCTCAAAAGAAGATATGAATATGGCCAATAGACACATGAAAAGATGTTCATCATCGCTAATCATCAGGGAAATGCAAATCAAAACTACACTAAGATATCACCTTACCCCCGTTAGATTGGCAAAAACATCCAAATCCAAGAACGACAAATGTTGGAGAGGTTGTGGAGAAAGAGGAACCCTCATACACTGTTGGTGGGAATGCAAACTGGTACAGCCACTATGGAAAACAGTATGGAGATTTCTCAAAAAGTTAAAAATAGAAATACCCTATGACCCAGCCATCCCATTACTGGGTATCTATCCTAAGAACCTGATATCAGATATCTCAAGAGTCCGTTGCACCCCTATGTTCATCGCAGCATTATTTACAATAGCCAAGACGTGGAACCAGCCTACATGCCCAGAAACTGATGATTGGATAAAGAAGATGTGGTATATATACACAATGGAATACTACTCAGCCAAAAAAAAAGACGAAATTGGCCCATTCACAACAATGTGGATGGACCTCGAGGGCATTATGTTAAGCGAAATAAGTCAGTCAGAGAAAGACGAACTCTATATGACTCCACTCATAGGTGGAAATTAGTATATTGAGAAGGAGATCTGATCGGTGGTTACCAGGGAAAAGGGGGGGTGGGGGGAGGGTACGGAGGGGGAAGTGGTGTACCCACAACATGACTAACAAAAATGTACAACTGAAATCTCACAAGGTTGTAATCTATCATAACATTAATAAAAAAATAAATAAATAAAAATAAAGTTAATAGAAAATGAAAAAAAAAAAAGAAAAAGAGGGAGGATTGGCAACAGATGCTTGCTCAGGGCTAATCTTCCTCAAAAAAAAGAAAGAAAATGGAAGGAGGCCACAAGTTAAGGAATGTGGGAAACTTCTAGAAGCTAGAAAAGGCAAGGAAATAGATTTATCTCTAGAGCCTCCAGAAAGGAGTGGCCCTACCAACACCTTGATTGTAGCCCAGTGAGACTCATGTTGTTCTTCTAACCTACAGAACTATAAGATAATAAATTTATGTTGTTTTAAGCCGCTAAGTTTGTAGTAATTTGTTATAGCAGCCATAGGAAACTAATACGGTGATGTTACTCCCAGAAAGAGTAATTAATCACATACACCACAAAGACTGATTTGTGAAAGCTCTCTGACTCCCTAACAGCTACAGATATTAAGAAAGAATGAGCTGAAATCACATTAGAAGCAACTTTTCCAGTACCTGGAGTCTACCCTGCCCTAGGATGGTTACACCTGACAGATCCAGTTCCTCTTCATACCCCTTTTAGCTTGAGTTCAGGCTGTCTCTGTCCCCCAGTACCTCCAGCATCAACCATTCTCACTCTTCTGACCCAAGAAAAACACATTTCTAGACTAGTCAACAGTACTTAATAGGCATTTAACTTTTTTTTTACTGTAAACTCTCTCCCATTTAAGATATTCCTTCATATGTTCCTGTCTCCTATATCTTTCTGCCCCTAGAAATAAAGTTTTATAATAAAAATATGTTTGGAATCTTTGCAAGTTATTTGTTACCGACAGCACTGTGTGACCTAACAATCCCATTCAGTCAGTCACTCAGCAAACCTTAAGTGTGGACATGATGCTGAGTGGTAGCAGAGATGAATAAAACAGTGTCTCCTCTCAAGGAGTTTACAATGTACTATGGCATGGAATAGGAGAAACATTCATTCAGTCCACAAATTCTCACTGAACCCCCAGCTTACATCAGACACACAGAAACATGAGTTATAGAGCTACAAACAAAAGTGGTAGAGAAAAGAGAGTTCACTGTGCAACAGCAATGTAAGAACTTACCGCCTCTCAAAAACCCAGCTACCTGGTATTCAAAACACAGGCAAGAACTAGAAAGAAAAACAGAACAAGGGAAAATGTCTCATGGTAAAAGATATACAACAAATCCTGAACATTGAAACACAAGCATTTTGCATGTAGGAAGGCCTTGCCCACTTTCGTTCGGTGCCCATTTTCCTGTATTTTATGCACCATTCTAAAATATTCACTTGTCTTTTCTCCTGGCCCACAGGTGATTAGAAACAGCAAATCAGAAGAGAGAAACTCCTAAAGATAGTCACGCCAAGAGCAAAAATAAGCAGTACAACAGTGCGGCAGCAGAAAAAGGAAGACAAAGACAATGAAAAGCAAACTTTGGCCAAGTGGGGCCAATCAACAAATCCTAAGACCATCCCAGTTGTACATATCACACAGTGACAGGGTTTCTAATGATCCTGAATCTCCCAGCAAATGTTCAAATTATGCTCTGCATGTTCTATTTAGAAAAGCAAGGAAGTATGCAACCACTTTTATAGAAGCTTCATCAGAAATTGTTAAAATCTTTTAAATTTTTGTGCTTTCTGGAGGAAAATATTTCACTGTTTCAAGTACTGAGTGCCCAGGGGGCATAGACAGCATGGGCAGTGGGCATGCAAAAGGAAAAAGAACATTCATTCCAGCACTAAAACGTACTGTGTCTACTGAGTCAGAAGCTAAGCAACATGGATATCCAGAATATCAATGTCTGCTATCAAAAAAATCATAGTTCAGAGGAAAAGATTTTAAGCAATCATCCTGGGCTGGCAGCTCATTTGCAAATGTCACGTCGAAAATCTAACTCTGTCATGAAAAAAACTATTTAAGTTCATCACTAATGCCTGACATTTTAGGATGGTTCTTGCTCTGTGTTCACTAATCACACTCAGGCTGGCTCTGTTTTTCAGTCCCGTTTGTGCTTAGGATGCTGAACTTCCCTGAAAGCTCCTGGCTGAAGCTCTCGAATTTGATTCTCTGTGTCATCTTTAGCAAGTCAGTTAACAGAGGTCTGTCTTCAGCTCTTCCCTTTTATATAAATCTAAGTCACTGTATCAGCCTACCTTTTATAAGGAGCAAATAAAGTCATAAATCATATCAGTGCATTCTGGAAAGATATGTTGCTATGGAATCCCATAATGAGGAAATTCACCCCTCTGTGCTGCAAAATGGATTAGTAAATATGTACTTGATTAGGAATATGTACTTGTCTTGGTGGTCTGGCTCCTACCAAAGACTGCACAGACCCCAGTATGCACAAAGTGACCTTTCCACGTATTGTGCCTGTGGCTGGGAAACAAACAAATACCTACTGAGAGATCCAGAATGCATTTCTAGTATCACTAATCCTCTCCATCCCCATACACAAGGAAGAATGAGAAAACTGTTCAATCATTATTTTTCCTTACCGTCGTCCCAATCTTAATTAAGAACTACTGAGCAATGAAAATAGCTAATATGTATAGACCACTTACTCTGTTCCAGGTGTTTTTTTTTTTTTTTGAGGAAGATTAGCCCTGAGCTAACTGCTGCCAATCCTCCTCTTTTTGCTGAGGAAGACTGACCCTGAGCTAACATCCATGCCCATCTTCCTCTACCTTATATGTGGGATGCCTACCACAGCATGGCGTGCCAAGCGGTGCCATATCTGCATCCAGGATGCGAACCGGTGAACCCCAGGCTGCCAAAGCGGAACGTTTGCACTTAACTGCTGCTCCACCAGGCTGGCCCCCTGTTCCAAGTGTTTTATAAAGATTATCTCATTTAATTCTCACAGCATCTCTATTCTGTAGATATTATCATACCCATTTTCCAGATGAGGAAACCAGGACTTGGAGGGGCTGAGTAGCTTCCTTAGGGCAACACAGGTAGAAAATGGGGGAACTGAGCCACAAAATGCCAGAGGCCACCCTCTTAACCACTAAAATATTTGTGAACACAAACATTTTGGAAGCTGGGCAATAGCATGTGTTATAATTTATAAACATAGGCAACTAGCAACAATTTAAACATTTATCTCCATGTTTGCTAGAGTATTTACATGCTCTAAGAGTATTTACATACTCTTTGTTTAAATAAAAGAAAATTGTTTAAATAAAAGAAAGGAAAAGTTGCTGAAACTAAAAAAAAAAATTGTGTAATAGGAAAAGAATGTTAACTAATCATCCTCAAGCTCTTCCTGCCCTCAAAACTGACCTGATTCTTTTTAAAAAGGAATCTTTCCCCTTTCTTTAAAAGTTGTACCTCTCATTGTTTTCCTTGTACATTTCACTCAAGGTACTGTGTCACCCCAGTTAATAATATCTATTAAGGGTGTGTGCCATGCCACATGCCCAAGGTAATGAACTGAAAGACTTGTTGGAAACAGCATGAACTGATCATTTTTCTTGTCAAAAAAACCAATACTGTTTAGAGTCCTAATTAATTGGGAAGGTTTTATTTAGAAGAAGCATATGTTAGTGGAAATAATACTAGCCCTAGGAATCAGAAATCCAAATTCTGGCTAGAGTTCCTTCACTTGGGAAAATGCATCACCATCATCTTTAGACTCAGTTTCCTGCTCTGCACAATGGGAATAACAGTGGTGCCCTCACCCTCCCCTACATTTGCTGAAAGAATCAAATCAGTGTAAACGTGATCCACATCTACAAAACACTATGCAATGTAAGATAGCATTGTAATGATGATATACTAAAAAATGTGTAACAAGCAAAAGTGGGTGAAAATATACCAAAAGAGTCATAAGCAATTATAGTAAGTCTTTCCTGGGAAACTGAAATATTATATTGATAGTAGTGATAAGCGACTACTCTGTGGAGTCATACTTACTACTCCACGTGGAAGCCTTCAAGTTCTCCTGAGTCTTCTCTTCTCTTGGTTAAATGCTCCCCCCATTATTCCACATAGGACCATGGTGTTCAAGACTTTCATATTCTTTGTCTTTTCATTCAGTTTTGTCAGTGCCTCACTTAAAGTGAGTACAGTATTCCAGGTATGGTCAGATTAGCACAGGTATTACTGCCAACTTTGATCCAGATTACATACTTCCATGAAATGCAAATTTTCATTGCTTTTTCTTGGGGCGTTAGGTGGTACTGGGTGGTGACACCTGAATGTCCCAGCTGTTTTCACCCTGTGTGTTTCCCTAACAACACTTGCAGAACTGTTTTTTTTTTAAACCCTAAAAGGAGAATTTTACTCTTATTCTCCTCAGATATTGTCTTATTTGGTTCTACCTTCTTTCCAATCTGATGAAATCATTTTGAATGACGATTCTCATCCATCATATTCTCTCTCTCCCAGGTTGTGTCATCCACAAATTTGATAGGCAAAACATCTATGTCTTTATACAAGTCATAGATAAAATATATATATATATATATATGACAGATTCAAAACAAAGCTCCATTGGAAAGTTTCTAAATACTACTTTCCAGGTGAACGAGTCACTCATTAGAAAAAATTTCTTTGGGAATGGATATTAACTAGCCATGAATTTCCCTATTTATAGTCGTGGTTTATTTCTAGAAGTCAACCATACTCACGTCTGACAGGTTTTCCCATTTTAATAATACAGACACCATTTGCCCATGTTTAATCTTTTGGAAACTCTTCATTTCTCCATAATTTTAAAATAATTACCAAAGACAAAAATCCACTATTACATGTGTTAAGTCTTTTAGTGGCCTGGGGTGACATCATTCATTAAAAACTTGAGGTTTTAATTTTTAATAGTCAGAGACTAGCAAATTATTTTTTGTCTACCTCAGGTTTCAACTACCCATTAAATATTTTTGCTGTCATTTCCCCAGTCTCAGCATTGTTCTTGAGAGAGAAAGCAAAATCAACTAGAATTTGTATGCTCTCTGTCTTCTCTCTTTCAACTGTTCCATCACACCATCTAGAATAAGAAGAAAATTCTTGATTATTTATTTTATTGTTGTCATAACTTGAAAAGCATCTCTGTTGTCTTTCACATTTTTCATAAAACTTGGGGGTTCTTCCTGTGATTTGTCCTTGTTTGCCATATTTCTCTCTTCTCCGCCCATATCTGCTCCTTTAAAATCTGCACTCATAGAACTGCTCATGTACCCGGATTTCCCATAATTGTGTTTTCCAAATTTCAATACCTAGAGCCCCCATCCCTCTTGAACTGTCCTCCCTTTTGGAGTCACCTTTCTCTTGTAAAATAATGACCTGGTGATAACATGTCTGGGTTTTTTGCCTTATTAGAGAATACTATCATAGGCTCACAGAATTTAGAAAAAAACTTTAACAGCAGTGATATAAAAGTAATTTCCAATATTATTGTAAGTTATTATTAACTATAAATCTATCCACGGGCTTTTTATTAAGAAGGAGAATAAAAAGAGCATAAGTACATCATATGTACTTATCAGTGTAGAAAGTATCAAAACTCACATTAGAAAAATCATAATTGCCAAATAAACAACCTCAGTGTCCATAAAGAATCCATCAAATCGAAATCACATTCAAAGTGAAATAGCAATATATTTGTCCTTCACACGAGAATAGACCATGTAGGGATTACAGTGGGAAATAAGAAAGAAAAGATCCCTTTCCTCATGGAGTTTATATTCTAGTGAAAAGATATGCAATAATAAATAAATAAGGGGGCTGGCTCCATGGCATAGTGGTTAAGTTCATCATACTCTGCTTTGGTGGCCTGAGTTCATGGGTTCAGATCCCAGGTGTGGACCTACACTACTCATCAGCCACACTGTGGTGGTGACCCACATACAAAATAAAGGAAGATTGGCACAGATGTTAGCTCAGAGCTAATCCTCCTTAAGCCTAACAGGAGGAAGATTGGCAGTGGATGGTAGCTCAGGGTGAATCTTCCTCACCAAAAAAAAAGTAAATAAGTTAACCATCAAACTAAACAGATTGGGAGTAATGATAGTGCTCTTTTGGATAAGCTAGTCAGATAAGGCCCTTGGAGAAAGTGATATGTGAATTAGAATCTAAAGGATGAGAATCATCCAGATATGCAAAGATCTGGGAAAGAGCAATTCAGAGAAAGAGACAGCCAACAGAAACATCCCAAAAATCAAAAGGAACTAGAAGTAGCAGTCAAAGCAAACCTGTTTAGAGAATAAAGTAAATGTTTAGGAATCCAAAGTATTAGAAATACCTGTAATATGCATAGAGAAGTGCCAAAGAAGGTGATATAAAACAAAATCATAGTGAAATAAATATTTAAGAATAATGCCACATCAAAGTAATTCATATATGCTACACCCCCGGCCTTCTCATACACATCAACTATATAATAACTAGTTAAATATAATTGCTAACAAATATGTTGTCCACACATGATTCTATAACTTCACGTAGATCTTTAATAATGACATGTTTAACACTTTTGATCATGTCCCATTGGATCAGCTCAAACACTGGTTTTCTCTGCTGCTCCACAGTTGCTCAGAACTGCCATATGACAGGCAAAAATATGAAAGGCCAAGTGTCCACAGTCTTTCCCTCTGTCCTGCCTTATCAAGAGAATGCTTAGCTTGTGACGCTCAAGTCCTGGGCATTTGCTGAAATGCTCAAAGTAATGAGTAGAGAAGAGAACCGGAGAAAGTCCAGAAAGATAAAATTGATTTATATAAAATAGTCCCTGAGATTGCCCTCAAAAGTACAGTAAAAAATCTAAGAGGCTCAAAGAGGCAGTGGGAAAGAAGGGACAACAGGACAAGGACAAGAGCAAAGCTGGGTAGAGTTTTATAAAAGAAAAAAGACAGAGATGGGGTAGCAGCTGCCATAATAACTGACATCAAGGAGCAAAAAAATCCTAAAATTTATTTTTTAAGAACTGTTACTGCATGTTGTATGATATAATTCCTTCTCCTCTGTCTTCTCAGGAGACCTTCAGGATAAGCCTGAATTACTTTTCAAGATTTTATGGAATAGAATTGAGGATAATAGCCCATTTCTATTCAGATTTTGGCTGCATATTGGATGTTCTACAAATTCATGCATTACGATCTCAATCGGTTCCCAACTAGCTGTTGCTTGAAAATAGTTTACTTCACTCCCGACTTATTCTCTTTTCTATCATCCAAAATTAGTTTTTCAAAGGCTGTCCCCTTTTCTTCCCCCACCTTTCTAACCCCACTAATTCTTAGCCAAGTATTTTGCCCATTAATTCACCGAAAAAATAGTTAATCTCAGAATCACTCAGCTGCTAGCCCCTCCTCTTCAAAATGCCCCCATTCCCTCATCCGTCATCCCCTCCCTCTCGTTGGCCTTAGAGGAAACAGTGGCCCTACTCCTCTCCCAGCTAACCCCTTGCTCCATATTGCAGTGCTAGCCCTTCCTGGCTCCCCCATCAGTCAATCCATTTTTTCTTTTCCATTTCCTGTCTCTGTGGCAACTTCTTTCTCCTTTTTCTTGTTCTCACTCTGCTTCTTTACAAAACCGAAGAAGCCCCTTAGCCCAACAGTTCCATTTCTGGAAACATATCGTAAAGCAACCCTCACACAATATACAAGCCTATAATCCAGATACCTTTTCCAGAGTTTCTCCCCCCAAATATTCACAAAGACCCACAAACTCTCTCTGAGGGACTTTAATCTCCCTCATTTTATATTTGATAGTACTTGAATTTTTACATCCAAATTGTATTACTTTTTTAAAAATAATAAGGATTTTTTGAATGCCAGCTCTTTGCCTGTATCCAATTAGTCATCCAATGCTTTGGATTCTATCTGAAACGATGTCCGGATCCAACTGTTCCCTATTGCTGTCCTCACTCCTGCCCGTGCTCAGTACTTCTCAGATATGAACAGAGCAGTCTAGGAGCTTGCTAACTGATTGAGCTTCTTGACTCTATTTCAGCACTTCGCAATTCTCCTTCCACAAAGCTCTGTCTTCTAAAACTCTAATTGGATCATGTCATTGTTAGGCTCAAGTACCTTCGGTGGCTTCCCATTACCTCCTAACTAAAGTAAAAACTTCTTACAAGGTATGTAAAGCCTTGAGAATATGACCCCAACATCTTTCTTCAATCTTTTATCTCCATTCATCTCCTTCCATAAAACTTCATTGTAGCCAGACTAGACCTCTCCTTTGAACATGAGCTTCCACCATTCCATGGCTTACTAGTGCTGCTTCCTAGATGTGGAAATCCCTTCCCCTCCATGTTGGACTAAATCCTAATCTTGCTCATCCAAACCACACTCACCACCTTGTGAAGCTTCACTCATGCCATTCATTAGAATTAGCCATTCCTTCTTTGTACTCCAACGGCATTGTCTGTCTCCAATATTACACTTATCATACTGTGCAGCATAGTTATGTAAAAGCTTTACATTCCTCAAGATTATGAGTTTTTGAAGCCAGAGACTAATTTTATTCATGTTTGCATTCTTCCTACACATAAAATGTGTCATATATATTAGTTGTTAAGTAAACGTTTATTCTGATGAGTTTGATAGAATCACTCATATCAGCATTGAAGTTAGTATCTGATATATTATCTTCTACTTTGCTTTCATTTTCAAGCTTTACACAAAAGTATTATAATTAAAAGCTTAAGCTTGTTTTTGAGTTTTGTTCTTAACTTGAGGGGAAGTGGAACAGAACATAATTTTGTTCATAAATTTGGCTCTTTGTAACTACATATTTAATATTAATAATAACAGTTGCCTTTTATTGAGTATCTAATATATGCCAGGCACTGATTTAGCATTATGCATTCATCATATCATTTAATCTTCTAAGGAAACCTGTGCAGTGCAGCAAATGCTATTTTATATCCATTTTGTAAATAAAGAAATTGAGTCTCAGAGGAGTAATTAGTCCCAGATCATGGGACTGCCAGAGCTATGTGGAACCACCAGGCATCAAAGCCAAGTTTGTCTGATACTGGAATCTGTGCTCTTTCAATTCTGTCCCATCACGTCCTCATTAACCACTTTAGAAAGAGAATTATGATGACTAGGCAAGGACTCTGAAAAAGGAACTAGACTGGAGTGGGCTGACATTATAGGCTGTGCCCCAGAATGTCCCAATAAAAATATCACATATTATTTAGAAATATTGAGTAAAGACAGGGGGAAATTTGGGGACAGCCATTATGTAACCAAGTATTTGGTAGTACAAGAAAACCCTTGTAATTTGCCAGTTCCTGGTTTGGAATACTTAGTATGACGGAAGCCGTCCTTCCTCTCCAGTGTTCCCTTGTTTAAGCCCCAGACCCGTCCACCTACGCCTACCTCGATAAACCTCAAACCCTGCTCTGAAAACGGTATTGAGCCATTTTGGTCATTTTTATCCTTATACTAAAGAGCACATCAAGTTAAGGGCTGGGAAAACACAGGTGTAAAATTAGTGTGATTATTTCATGAGTCTCTCACAGTGGCAATCAGCTTCATACCTTTTTTCCACCTTTCTTTGAAAATGTTTCTGTGCTACATAGGAGAGATCTTCAGAATAACACCCGTGAGATAACAGAGAGAGAAGAAACGTTTGGGAGCAAATGTGCATAAAACCTTTGGAATACTTGCCCTATGCTAATTAAGCTTTCATTTCTAGCTGAGTTACTTTGTCCTGTGTAAATCAAGATGGGTTTATATTTTATTTCACATAGCCTAAGCCTAAACTCTTGCTCTATGTCCAAATCTACAGCAATTCTTTTTTATTCCCTTCCTTAAATTTCTCCTCAGAAGTCCTTTCCTCCTTCCCCTTAAATGTCTCTCCCATAACTACATGGTTGGGGGAGGGCCTGAAGATTCAGCATAGAAAAATGCCTCTCACCACGAAGCCAGACGCCAACTCTGTCTACCTGAGGACAATTACCCACTTCTCCTTATTCATTTTCTGTCTTTATGGTCTTATATGTCTCATTAGATCATAAGCCCACAGGGAGAATTTGTGCTTTTAGGATCTATTCAACAAGTAGTACATTACAAATGTTAAAAAGATGCTTATCTTTAGAAATATGCATTGATATAAAGTTATAATAGTCATGGAGGGAAAGAACTGACCTATTTCTTGTTGAAATTATCTGCAATTTCGTGTCTAAAAGAGATAAAAGTGTTTTATGCAACATATTAACCTCCAGAAAACCTCCCAGGCTAATGGAAGGAGCCTTGGCTGGGAATCAGAAAACTAAGCTCCAGTCCTAATTCTTTCACCAACTCATCCTATGAAGTTGGACCAGTTACTTTACCCATTTGTGAGAGTCCATGAAACACGCATTCTAACTCCTTCCTACCATCCTCATAGGGATTTCTAAATATCAAAAGAAATGAACGATGTGGAAGTGCTTTCACTAGTTTAAAACAAGAACCCATTGCCATGGTTGTTGTTACTGTTACATGATTTGGTTTTTGGTGATTTCCAGTTCACCATGGTGAAATAACACATGCATTTCCCTTTCCTCCCTACATCACACCAAACTGAGAATAATAAATTTTTAGCAGACACAAAGCCACAAAGCAGAGAGACAAAGAAACAGCGGGGGATGAGAAATATCGACAAATGTAAGATGTAAGGAAGACGTAAGCTAATCAAGGAACCAGAGTGAGGAGAAAGCTGAGTGCAAGTGCCTGGAGACACAATCAATTCGTACCCCCAGACCAGGAAAGGCTCTGGAACTATGGGCATCAGTTCTCTCAGGAGGGATGAGTGGGGTGGGGGCTCCACTACGGGCATTAGTTGGAAGTCTGATGAGCAGGAACAGTTAGATCTCCCGCAGTCCTTTCTTCTATGTGCAGAGAAGCTCCTGTTTCATGGAAACAGGCATAGTATAGAGAAAGAAAGAGATGCTGGACAGAAATCAAGAGAGCTAAGCGTCTAAAGATCTAAATGCTGAACACTGAGATGCCCCCTTCTTCTGCTCCACTCCAAAAATTCCTGACCACCTGACACATACCACGAAGAGAAGCAGGAGACAAGCCCTGTCCTGCCTATGTCCTCATCAGGGATTTAGAAATATGGCAGTAAATACCAGGAGAACAGCTAAAGACTTTAAAAGTGATTGCCCAATGGGGCTGGAAATGCCTATATTGACAGCAAAACCCTTGAAATACTAAATCACTTATATGCATTACTTTGAAAAAAAATTTAAATAATTTTTGAAAGATTTGCCTTTCAAACAAATCAGAATATAGATTAATAAAAGGAGCTGATATAGTCCCCACTTTTGATTTTATTAGCTAACCCAGATTAAATTTAACAGATGGAGACTATAATACAATTTATACAAAATGACATATGCAACTTAGAATTATTTTTAGGCTGAGTCGGCCCAGTCAGGGCAGAATCACATGTGCTTGATAGCATTCACTTCACAGTTTGTCACTTGTGGAGAGGGTGTCTTGGAGACAGGGCCATGGGTATTCCCGGGTCCATCCACGGATACTTCCTCAGGTGGCCCTGGTGCCAGTTTCCTGACCAGCCTTGTTTGTAGGCAGAGAACTTGCCTAACTTTTCTCTCTTCCTCTGGCCTCTCCTGATTCATTGCTACCTGAGAACTACCTCCAAAATGGGAGTCTGATGGGGTCATCCTTCCTCTGTAAATCTTTCAATGGCCCCACACAGACTTCAGAATGAAACCCAGTCCCTACCACCCACCCAGCCTCCTTTCCTAAGCCTCCCACTCACCGTGCCCACTGAACAGAGAACTACCCACCCTCCCCTCAACTCTCCAGGCACTTCCATGCCTCCCTATCTCACATATGCTCTTCCCCCCCACCCCCGCAAAGTTCTGTCCTGTCTTTCCTGACAAAGATTCACTCTTTAAAAAAGTAGCTTAAAAATCATCATCCAGTCTCAACCCGACAAGGCAAATTATTTGCTCATTATTCTATACTCCCTATGTTTAATACCCTGTGTTGCAATTATTTGCTTCACTATCTGTCTCCCCTATTAGACTACGAGTTCCCAAGAGCAAGGATTAAATTTAATCATCTTTGTATCCTCCATTCCAAGTAAAGTGCCAGACACACAGTCAGCTCTCAAGGAGAATTGGTTGAGTGAACCAGTAAGGAGTGAATTAATCTCACATTAATTTGGGTCTTGGCACACCTTATGTTTGAACGTCTATATAATGCTGCTGTGAGAAAATCTGATTTACAGTCCCCTAGCTGGCTAACATCTAAGTTCCCACGGCACGAGGTCTAAATATCACCTCAAATACGGGAACCATATCAATGCCCTACTCCCCTTAGAGAGACAATAAAGAGGAAGAGAAACAAGGAGGGAAGGGATGGTGAAGCTGGTGTATTTAACACTTGGAGCAGATCATTTCTTAATATCCCTCTCCTCCATACAACACAATTGCTTTCTGTAATATCCATGATTTACTTGAAGTGTTCTGTACTTTTAAAAAATTACCATTTTTAAAATGAAGAAATCTGAACTTCAATTTTCACGATAGTCTTCAAAATCAGTAAAATATTTCATGCATGAACTAAAGGTGTACTTACCCAAAAAAAATATTACACCACCCAGTTCATACTCAGTTTCACTTCTTAAAATATTAAACACAAACAAAAACTCCAGGTGGTCACAAAGAATGACAGAATTGAAGTAACTCGAGCTCCCTTTCTTCATCTTTACAATCCTGTGCTATCACTGTTAATTTCTAACCTACTGTTTAAAGCAGGAATATGAAGTACCACTGGGCTAGGATGTAGAAAGTACACTCCAAGGGAGCTCCAACGATTCTGAACCCTAATGAACTTACTCTCCAAAACAACGCCTGTAGCTAACTCGCCTGTTTCAGGGCCTACTACGTAACTGGGACTTCTCCGAATTAACTTCCATGGAGAAGGCAATTTTTATTAAAGGAGAGGTAATAAAAACATGTTCATTTGGAAGCTTAGATATATATTCATAAAAGTCAACAGTAACCACAGCAATTGCTTAGTACTTAGACCACAAAATATTGTATTTTGAGGGGTAGTATTTTCCCACTGGCGTTGTTTAAAATTGCTGGAGCATGGTGACAATAAGAAGCACACCAATGCATAGTGAGTTTCATCACTGGGTTTAGATTCTCTATAAGCAATACATCCCTTTGCTGCCTGCCCCTAGGAAGACTACAGGAAATATCTCCTTCCCCCTTCCTCCATTGTGTTAGGACCTCTCCTCACTTCCTTCTAAGAGTGAAGAGCGGGTATAGGACATGTCGCAGCCAGAGTGGCCTGGAGAGCGCAGCCAGAGTAGCCTGGCCTGAGCAGCCAGAGACAAGTTTTGGTAGCCTTCCGAGTTAGTCTGACAGCCTGGGCACTGAGACCTCAGCCATCTACCAGCAGTGATCAGCCATGTGCCACCTGTTGCATGGGCCTTGGACAAACTGCAAAGAAGGCCAACTCCAACATCTTCCTACTTCCTAGGTCTCCCACCGTATCAGTTTGCTAGGGCTGCCATAATAAAATACCACAGACTGGGTGGCTTAAACAACAGAAATTTATTTTCTCCCAGTTCTAGATACTAGAAGTCCAAGATCGAGGTATCAGCAGGGTTGTTTCCTCTGAGGTTTCTCTCCTTGGCCTGTGGAGGGTAGTTTTCTCCCTCTGTCTCTGTATGATCTTCCCTCTCTTCACATCTGTGTCTTCATGTCCTCTTCTTATAACAACACCACTCATATTGGATTAGGGCCCATCCATGTGGGCTCATCTTACTTTAATTACCTCTGTAGAGGCCCTATCTCCAAATACAGTCACATTCTGAGGTACTGGGGTTAGGGCTTCGCTGTATGAATTTTGGCAGGATACAATTCAGCCTATTACACCCACGCTCTGACTCCAAGGCACTCAACCCAATACCCTCTTCTTCTTTCCACATCCAAAGCTCACCATCCATTTTTCACACCTGGATCATCTCAGTCACCTGCCTTTCATTTCCCAAACTCATGTTCTACGTATCTCTTATCCCCCTTTCTTGATTACATGATATTTGTAATACCCAGCTTTAGCTCTCCCAGAATAAATAGCATTTTAGACATGTTGAATAAAATGACACTTTAGTTAAATTAGTAACACATGGAGTTAAGGGAGGTGGAGGTGAGAAGCGCCAGTCTTTGGGGTGCTTTTTGCCCCTTCTACTTCATCTCACACCATCCCCTTGCTGCCCATCCCATGCCCCAACAAGCACACAGAATTTTCAGGATTAAAATACATAGGCTTCTTTCAATACCACATCTCCTCTTCCCCTTCCCACTTCCCACTACAGCCCCACTCACCAAGGCAGTGGACGCGGAGTTCAGGAAAACATGGAACGTCACTCTTGGAGAGAGAGATTAGGATGATTAAAAAAAAAAACATTGCAAAACACAAGTTCCCACGTTTCTAAGTTCTCTTAGAATAGTACGCTTCAAAAGCTACAGTTTGATCCTAAGCACATTGGGATTTGTGTGATAAATCTCTGCGTAGCCAGCCCCTGCTGTGGCATCTAGTTCCTAGGAAAATCATACCCTTTCCCTTTTTTTTATTGTGTAATTAGCAAATCGTAGAGACAGAAAAGTTATGCCTTCATCTAACAAGAGAACATGTTTCCACGGGCATTGTTATATGCCACAAGTTAAATTTTATCTATCATCCTTGTTGTTATCCAAAAAACTATGCTGGAAAGCTTATTAAAATAATGAAAAACAAAGGGAGAAAAGATGTTGAATGCTTGTTGGCACTGTAAACCATAGCTTTCCACAATCGCATACGTGGGTTTCTTATCAAGCGTCTGGAGGAAAAGGATTGAGTCTTTCAGTCCCACCAGAAGCCTTAAGGAAAACAAGGTGCCTATAGCTATGCTGAACTGAACTAAATTGAATCAAATGAGTATTTATTTGCTGGCCTATAAACACATAAATAGCTTATCGATTTTCACCAGTGGAGCCAGTGATAGAAAGAGGATCAGAACGGAGATTTCCATGTGACTCTTTTAAATACTAAAACGCTCCAGATCTCTGAGTTTAAATACCACTTTCTATATTTCAAAAGTAGGAAATTTAAATAGAGCAGAGTTTTTCTTTTATCTATTATTCTATCTGTTACCGTTATTCCTAAATTCCTCTCAACACTCAAGCTTGATCTGTTCCGCATTTAATTATCCTTATTGCTCCCAAAGTCATCTGTGTTCAAGAAAAACGTTAAATACACAATTTACAGAAGAAGAAAAACATGACATTCAGTAGTGTCTTACTTTGAGAAAATAATTCTGTATGCACATAGAGCTTACTATGAACTAGGGAATAATTTAACTTTACGACCCTCATATTCAGTTGCTAATTACTTTCTCGTTGTCCTCAATATATTCCTGTTGCATCAATGGGAAACTATAGTAGTCCTCCAGTGACCAAAATTATACATATCAATTGTTATGAATATTAATTAAAAGCTTTGTGTGTTCATGGAAAACTATCTACTTCTGACTTCAAAGGCATTGAGTTTCAGCGCCATGAAAAATTTACTTCAGTTAAAATGTCCTATCAATAAGATTATAGGTTCTTTTGTTGTTGTTCTTCTTTGTCAACTTCTGGAAAAACAAATCTTTTTAAATGAAGTAATTGATCTACAACATTTTGTCTGTAAAAGAGCCTGTGTCAAAAGAAAATAAATGTTCCATTCTGACTTATGAAAAAATATATATTACAGAAAGAAAGCTGTTTAGTTATTGAGGCTTTTAACAACAGAGCGGGCAGAAGCTGGGAGAATCAATCAACCCTGTTTGTTGTGTGTCCAACCCCACAGTGGAGAGAACAGAGTGGAGGTTATGAAGAATTTTCATCATCTTGTACACATGGTGCTTAGACAACGAGTTCCAGTGTCTACACATCGTGCACACACATATAAGCACGTTTGGTAAAACATTATGTGCTTGGAAAGGAAGACATTAACTCCTATTCTTACAGGGCTTTGTTGTTCTCTCTTATTTCCTTATTTGTCCTTTGGGAACACAACAGGCAACCAGAGAGTATGAGGAGAACAGGGTTGAAGGAAGATTGTGCCTGAATATTGTGCAAAACAGTCATTCTTAATCTTGTTTTTGCTACCTCCTGAAACAAATTTAATTATGCCAACAATATAACAAAATATGCAAAAATTTATCAAAACAAAATTAATTGAAAGTCACTTTATTTAAAATATGTGCATGTCATTTACCTTGCCGGGAAGAGGGTCTTGGATTGGAAGGTAAGTGCAAAAGTGGTTACTTTTTACACGTAGAATATTATTACAAGATTTTTTGTAAAAGGAAGTCAAGGGTAAGAAATCAACGATCACCGGGCAGCTAGGACCTACCAGAGACTCTTCGAAGTGTATTATGCATGAGTTAGTGGTGTCAGCCAGATACTGATTGAAACAGCCCGTCCCAATTCTCCGCTGGTTTCTGAGCGCTCTTCCCCTGGGTTTCTGTTCTCAGAGTGCCGGCTCCTGACGGGAGCCTTGCCCAAGTCTCACTTGTAGCCCCCATTTTCTTCTCCCAGGCCCAGGCCTCTGCAGAAGTGGGGTCTGGTACCCATCTTTTTCCCTAAACTCACTGCACACACCGCTTATAATATAGAAGACTTTACTGAAGTTTGGAGAGATCAAAGGAAATCACATCACAGAACAGCAGCAAAACTCAAAAATTAATATTTGGCTTTTCTGTTCTTAAAACATGTCTCAGCAGACAATGATGAGTGTTGGCAAGGATGTGCAGAAGTGGGAACTTTGAATCATTGCTGGTGGGAATATAAAACAGTTCAACCACTTTGGAAAACAGTTTGGCAGCTCCTCAAAGTGTTAAATATCGTTACTATACAACTCAGCAATTCCACTCCTAGTTATATTCCCAAGAGAAATGAAAACATATGTCCTGTTAAAGAAAAAATTATTCTGACACTAGTTTAAACAGGTAGGAAGACTTCACTCAGGACAAGTGCAATAGGTGACACGACTATTGCAACAGGGGAGAGAAATGGGGCTCAACTCTGAATACAACAAACACAGCTGGGGATTTACAGCCAATGAGCAGAGTAAGTGGACCAGTGAGTGGAAAATTATTAACAGGAGATATCAAGAGTTGAGGGATTCTTGTTAAACCAACTTAACGAGATTCTTGCTGAAGGCAAGTCAAGGACTTATACATCAAAAGTGAGATGGCGGCATTTGATCAGATATCAAGGGTGATCAGATATCAAGAGTAGAGGAATTCTTGCTGAACTGACTTAGCAGGATACTTGCTAAACTGGTCCGTGCAGGCCTAGCAAGAATAGGGCCAAGGTCAAGGCCTAGTCAAGAATTGGGCTCCGAGAAGCCTGACTGAAGTTTGGGCAAGGAAAGAGCCTGTATCATTCCACACCAAAGTTGCACACTAATGTTTGTAGCAGCCTGATCCATTACAGCCAAAGAGGAGAGGAAAAAGGAAATGTCCATCAACGGATGAATGGATGAAAAAAATATGATTTAGTCATACAATGGAATATTATTCCACAATAAATAAGAATGAAGTATGGATGCACACTACAACATGGGTGAACTTGAAACATTATGCTAAGTGAAAGAAGCCAGTCACATATTGTATGATTCCATTTATGCAAAATGTGCAGAAAAGGTAAATCCATAGAAACAAAAATGAAATTAGTGGCTGCCATGAGCACGGAGAAGGGAGAATGAGGAGGGACTGGTAATGGGTGCAAGGTTTCCTTTGAGGTTAATGAAAATGTTCTAAAATTACACAGTGGTGATGGTCGCATAACACTATAAATATACTAAAAACATTAACTTGCATGCTTTCGAAGAGTGAATTTTTTGGTATGTGAGTTATCTCTCAATAAAGCTGTTAGATAAAAAAAGTTTTCAGATGTTTCCACAAGCTAGGCTCCTGACATGCACTCATTTGCTCAGTCCTCATTCTTACCCTCTCTTCTTCCCCTACAGCAACAGAAAATTAATTATCCTCTCTTTATTAGGACGAGCAAATCCACCTTCTCCAGTCCTTGCCTGCTGCCTCAATCCCAAGTTCTCATCATCAATTTACTCTGATAACAAAATGAGCATTCTGCTGGAACCGCCCCCTCCATTAACACCCAGCAGTCACTGAAGGCCCTCCTTTTCATTTTTTTTTTTTTTTTTGAGGAAGATTAGCCCTGAGCTAACTACTGCCAGTCTTCCTCTTTTTTGCTGAGGAAGCCTGGCCCTGAGCTAACATCCGTGCCCATCTTCCTCTACTTTATATGTGGGATGCCTGCCACAGCATGACTTGCCAAGCAGTGCCACATCCGCACCAGGGATCCGAACTGGCGAATGCCGGGCCGAAGAGAAGCAGAAAGTGCGAACTTAACCGCTGAGCCACCGGGCTGGCCCCAAGGCCCCCCTTTTCAAAAGAGGAAATGGCTACTGTCAGATTTGACTCTAAGTTTTGTGAGTTTTTTTAACTCAGTAACAAAATTTCATATTAAAATGAAGTGTGTCTGTTGTAGTTTGAAGGCATGTACTTTCAACAAGTTGATCTCAAATTTTTGAAAAATTCAAAACAGAAAAAAATAAGAGAATTATGTAATAGCTACGAGTGCTTAATACTTCTAATAATAAATGTAATCAAAGAACACAATAATAGTTTATTTGAAATGGAACAACTAGAGTCTTGAAATGATTAAAGTAAATGATTGAAGTCTTGAAATGATTATATTTCAATTATTTAACTCCTAAGTATTTATGTCCATTCAAGTTATTTTGAGGACATATTAATAAAATATTTAACATGCAAACAATGACTATATAGAGGGAGAAAAAATATAATATGCAAATCAAATGGAGCATGACATATGGCTATGCCATAAAATAATTTAGCTGACTGCATACAATTGGCCACAAAATGCTTCTTTCAGTGAAATAACAACGACTTCAGGTGTCCAATTAGACTGTGAGCATGTTGAGACTACAACCACTCATTATGCTTTACTCTCGATAACCCCTAACCTGAACCCTGACTCTTGCTTCACGTAGTTTGAAGACTGCAGATGTTGCTGGGCCAAAGAGCAGGAAACCAGAGGGCTACTAGGATCAGTCAACTCAGAGAAATGGTGCTGAGCGTAGCCAATAATGGTATATAACTTTATGGAAAGGTCAAATACAGAAGTTTCTCATCAATTATTTCCTTGCTTTACTAAAAAAAAGAAAAACTGCAAACATATTCAGACAATCTGGAAATATCACTTAGGATTGTATTCTTCTGCAAATAAGAGAAAACCCTACAATTTAAACAGTTGTGGCTTAACTTAACTTACACAGATAGAGGTCTCTACAACTAGAGGCCAGGAGTAGACAATCCAAGGCTGATAAAGTGGCTCTATGATGTCATCAGGGATAAAGCTCATCCATCTTTCCACTTTACCATCCTGGCACGTGGGGCTTTCTTCTCATGCTTGTTGCCTCATGGTTGCAAGATGGCTACTGCACCTCCAGACATCACATCGAAGTTCCAGACAAGAAGAAAAAATAAAGAATAAAGGAGGAAAGAAATGCAAAACTTTCCTTGAACTCTCTAACAGGTTTCTGCAGGGTACCATGCCAACAGGCACCCCTTGACGTAAAGCAATCTGTGAGAGTGAATAAAAAGAAAATGTATGTCCTCAAGGAAGAAGGGTAGAATGGATATTGGGTAGGCAGCTAGCATTGGGTTTTACAGATACAGTTCAGTGGTCTGCAAGTTCTCTATGAAAAACTTTTAAATATTTTTTTTGGTTTTCATATTGATTATAACGTTAATATAATTTAAATATTAAGCTAGATGGCCATCTCATAGTTATTTGAGCCAGAAATGCTTCATGATTTTGTTGTCCATGTTTAAATCTATATTTATGATAAAACTGGTGCCAAATACTAGTACTTTAATTGTCATGGGCTAATGAGGAAAGTAAAAAAATAGGAGGCAGACAACACATAAATGATATGCCTGGATGAAGCAAAGATCCAACGACATCATGGCATCCTGTACTGTTGGAAGAGGTAGATGAAACAGTTTGCAACACCGTTAGATCAGACTTTGCATTTGGCCAATCTCTTGAAAATGCATCCTTCCAGGCAAAGACAGGGAGGTATTTGGAAGAGTTTCTTTATTGCTTCCGATGTCTGGAATCTAGGTGGTCAGAAAAGCCACATATTTAGAGCAGCAACAGCCCTTCCATTGCAACATTTCATTTACAAATGTGTGTGTCACTATTCCAAAAACATAAAAACCCAGAAGCTTTAAGAAAGAAAGAAAGAAAAAAAACCTGGGCATATGGGCATTAGCATGTCTAGCAAAAACTAGTTTCTTCTGTAGCTCTTTAATAGAGTTTCACGGTTGCTTTTCACAAAAAAAAAAAAAAAAAAAAAACTCCCTGAAACTATCAACCATAGATTAAAAGAAAAAAAAAAATTCACCAACTTTAAAGTCACTTCAGAAGCGGCTGAGAAATTTGGTGAGCTTCCATCTTGCTGTCCAAGAAGTATGGCATGGTGCTGATCCTGAGTCCTTGCCCAGTTTCAGAGCATCTTTCCATTCCACGGTAAACAGAAGTGGTACAGGCGTCAGTGCCAAGCATTTTATCACTCTGACCAAGAAAGCTTGTGGACTCACACTAACCCTGTCAACCCGCCTGGATTACTAAACAATCACACAACAATGGACAGTGATGGAGTCTCCAAAAGTGTGAATCATAGTGGCTCCAATTTAAAAAATCTAGGAGAAGAAGGGCTTTTTCGATTCCCTCTCTTTGGAGAAAGCCCATCTTTGAAAGCTCCACAGCCTCCTGGAGCAGCTTCAGTGAATGCTCTCCTCTTCTATTTAAAGCCCCTAAAAATGAAAAATGCCATTATGTGAAGAACTAGCCATCAGCAGCAAGAACCTGACAAGTACCAGGCTTCAAAATGAACTTGAAATGGCAGATTTTTCCATCTAAGGGTTATCTACTTAATGAGCCCAAACCCATGTTCAAAATCCCCCCAAGCCAATCAGACTTTCCTTTCTATTTGAGTTCTATCTTAACCTTTTTCTTGGATAAATGTTCACGAGTTGTGCCCCGCCACGCACTTGGCTGGTGTGCAGCCTGCCCCTCACTGGCCATCTCTGCCTCACCCTTCTTCACCCACCCCCCAGCCTTCTGCCATGTAAAGAAACTACCCAAAGCCCCTTAGAAGCTTTAAACACTCAGCCATCATTAAAATTTCATACGGATAGTACGAGTGAAAGATGTTAACCAACACAATCACATTTCATTCCTAGTGGAGCTGGGCTTCTAGCTGAGAGTTTAAATTCATCTGGGGTCCCAGAATACACAAGAAGATCCCATTTATAACTGTGAGCGGCTCTTTCTAAAACCCCATTTCCTTCATTCCTTTTATTTTCCAGACTTGTGACAAATAGAAATGGCATGCAATAGGATATATTGGAGTATGTGAGGAAGCCATTTGGTGTAAACCCAATTCGGCCTGACTGTTTTTTCCAAAAGGGGCTGACTTTGGCCATAGAGCATGCATTGCATATCTGCTTTAAAATATTTACTATGGCAAGAACAAATGGCCTTAAGATAAAGGTGCAACTTCCCCCCACATTGGCATTTCCTTAGGGATAAGCATCTTTCCTTAGGCTAGGAACTGATTGCTGCACTCACCTTTGACCACCCAGCTCACCTGTGACCACCCAGCTCAAGACAACAGACCTGCCACCCTGCTGTGTTCACGGAGACAGCCGACCTACCTGCTGTGTCCATCAATTGCTGTGCCGACAGAGCAGTCTCGCGACTATTGTAAAAGGGACATTTCAATCATAAGTGAAACATCCTGTTTGGGGGTATGTAACCACTCTGTGCACCCCACTTCTTTGGTGCCCTTTCTTCCTTTGGGAAGAAAGGCCCCGGGCCATGGTCCTCACATTTTATCTCAGAATAAACTCACCCAAATTTTCATTTATAGATTGGTTATGGATTATTTTCATCAACACTTGTCATACCAAAACTAGCCTAAATCCTCTCTTTCTCTCTCTCTCTCCTCCTCAATTTCCCACCCAAACTCTCCCAAAGGCTCCAAGACTCATGTATCTTCTCTCTGCTCTTTCTTCCCTGCTCGCCTTTTCCTTCAGGCTTGGGCCAGTCTGAGCCCTCTCCAGTGCAAATGCTCCATGTTGGAATCTTCTTTCACTTCGCCCAGGGGATTAACTCAATCTCTACATTGGAAGACAGGGTGGGGGGTAATACCAAAGAGGTATTGCCAAAGTTTACCTGAGGATATTGGAGGGAAGAAAGGCATTTGTATTGAAATGTCATTAAATCTTTGTTCGCATATGGCTTTGTAATATCATCTGGCCTTCCATTGATCCAAATGCACCTTTTCCATAGGAAGGCCACCTCTCTTCTTTATTCACCAGATGGCATAATTAAAGTCATAAGTGGTTGTTAGTGCTGCTGACTCGATTCTGACTCCTAGTGAGCCCGTGTACGGCAGAGCGGAACTCTACAGGGTCTTTCTGCGCCACCCTCTCACCTTTCAGACCTGTATCAGAGAATGCTCCGCTGCTATTCATAAAGTTTTCACTGTCAATTTTTTCAGAAGTGGGTGGCCGGGTCCTTCTTCCTAGTCTGTCTTAGTGTGGAAGCTCCACTGAAACCTCTCTGTCATGGGTGACCCTGCTGGTATTTGAAATACCAGTGGCACAGCTTTCAGCTTCGTAGCAAGAAGCAGCCGCCACAGTCTGACAAGAGAGAGATGGGTGGTGTGGCTTCCTGACCCAGCTATGAACCCCGCAGCAGTGGTGAGAGCTCTGAATCTGAACCACTAGACCATCAAAAGTCATAACACTGCTAATTTGCTCATCAATTCCATCAGGCACTGAAAGAGCAGGACTAGGTAATCAGGTGGTCATTCAGAATATGATTCTCTTTTTAGGTTATTTCCTAAGCAAAAACTGAGAATTTAAAAATCCTTGTGGATAACTCACAAATCCCCAAGATTGCATGGCCAGTTTGAGAAACTGTGAGTCAGACGGTCCCTGAGGTCCTTGTCAGCTCAGACATGTATCTGTGCATCTGAGTGAACTGAGGTAAGTCAACCCAGAGAGATGGTTTGACGCCTGAATGCCACTGTGGACACTCTTAAACCTTAAATCACTTCTTTCTTCATGGAGTCTGAGGTTGAATCCAGAGATTAAGCAGCTTTCTCAGCAGGAGTAACAGCAGATACATCTCACAACTGACACCAAAACTGTGGAGTTTAACAGTGGCATTCTTAAGGCAGTAAGAGGAGGAATGCTGTGTTTATAAGACGTTGTTCCTTACCTGACGGTAAGCAGCCAGCCAGTCAGGCTTCTCTGAAGAATTCCTCTAGGTATCAGTGGAGAATCAGCTGTCTACACATTGAAATGAGTCCTGTCTGCCCAAGTGCGTAGTTCCCACCCGCCTGTCCTGGAGCCTGAAATTCATACCATTAATAATGTGCTTATTCTGAAACTGGTTCAACACGAGGTTGACATAAGGGAAGCCATATTGTAGAAAACAGACCATACTGTAACTTTGAATGACCTCTAACTAACTAACCCACCTGGATTTGCACCCTCCAGGAGATCCACCTGCTCTGTAGATTTTATGATCCCTGCTTGTGCATGTACCTCCCAGCTGCAATAAGATGACAACTTCGTTCTTTTGAGGATAACTTCGCCCTTAGGCATGTGATGACCCCCAAACAGAGAGTCTATGCTGATAGCCATCATCAATGAAAAACTGAAAGATCTGGTGTGGCAACTCCCAGTCTGTAACACCAGAGGGTCAACATTCCTAACCCCCTCCCCTGTAACCCACTGGCCTATATAACTGCTTCACAATTCTGTGCCCACTTAAGGTGGTTCTTTTGGACATTAGTCGGCCATCTTCCCTCTTGCTAGCAAGCTGTAATAAAATGCCCTTTCTCTGCCACCAATTGCCTCTTGACGATTGGCTTTTGTCTCCGGCGTGCAGATCGTGCCCTTTGTGCAGTAACAATTCCATTTCCAATCGTTCGTTCTGAGCAAATACTCTGGGGGCAGATTACCCTTTCACCGAAAAACTAGTTACTTCCTATCAGCAAACCCTGTTCGTGTTCTGTTGCTGCCCCACATCACCTCCAAAGTCCCCTGCTTTCTCCTCCCCACTTAGATAATCCAGTGCACCCTCCAGGGTTCTGCTCCAATACCACCTCCTCCTGGAATGTGTTTCCACTGCGGTTTAGAGTGAGCTTCCCTTGTGCTTACTCCTTACACTTTTAATCATCTATTGCTTGTGGTTTTTAACTTTTTCCTCTCTCTCCAGCTAAATCCCAAATATGTTGTAAGATCTTTGCAGTCAGAATTTAAGTTGTTATTCTGTTTTTAGGGGGTGGGTAATTGTCTTGAGTAAGAGTTAATTGTAACTATATTTGACACTAGGTCAGAAGAGAGAACAGAAGGAATGGGAGACTGGAGGTGACCGTTTTGATGAAGGAGCAAGAGGGGAGGTGTAGGGCTGGACCGGGGCTGAGTGGTCCTGGTAGCATCACTACCAGGTGGACAACATTGCAGGAGGCCATGGGGGCCCTCCTCACCATCCTGCCCCCAGCTCCTCTGGGCTTCTGGTTTCCTTCTTCACTGCAACTTGGCTGAGAGAAAAAACTGAGAGGAAAATGCCAAGGTTGACCCAACATGGCAATTTAACTCTACGTTGAATTGTTTGGCTTTTTTCTTTTTCCTGGCTCAATCAAGGTTTGTCATTAAGAACTACACAGGAAGACATGTCTCCTACCTGACTGCCTGCCTCCCCTTCAAAACAGATGAGCCGTTTCTGATACAGAAAGGCCGTGAAACTGCTTTTGGAGAGAACATGATGCAAGCTTGGGGACTGCATGGTCGCACAGATCTCTCTCCTCTAGTCAGGAAACATACGCAGGAACACAAGGTACATACATCCAGACACGGTCCAAGTCCTTGATCCGTCCAGAAAGTCTCACAGTTTGACTCCCTGTCCTGTATTGTGAAGGGTCAGGCAAACTTTCTTCATTAATTATGTATGAGGAACCCTGGGGAGGGATGGAACCAACAGCCAGATACACACTGCTGCTCCCCCACCCCTCCTCTCTCTGAGCAGTGACCCTGGCGGAGACACTTAAGACTGTCCTCAATTTCAGCGCAGCCACACGTAGCAGGGAATGTGAATAAGGGAAGGGGAAGACCAAAGAGCAAAAGATGAAGCCAGGGGAAGAGGCAGAGAAAAAGAGAGAGGGAGATAAAAGAGAGAGGAGGGCAAAGGAGAGTGAGGGAGAAGAGAAGCAGGAGAGAGACAGGCCGGGACAGAAAGAGACAGACGGGGCAGTAATGAGGTGGTTCGTCCTGTTTCATTTCCTCGCCTTGATATTTAAATGTTTTCCTGGGAGCTTGCCTTCTTCCTGACTGAAGTGGGTGGGACGGCGCTACGAGGTGAGCCTGGGGCTCTGGGTTCTGGTCCTCGCTGGATCCTCACTAGGTGCTGCACAGGCTTCTCTGAAGTCCGGACGCTTCAAAGTATCCACTCCAACGGCTCAGCTATTTCAACTAAATCCATTTCCATCAAATTATCACTTCTAGCAGTGATAGAAAAATTAATGATTTCTTGAAGGGACTATTGTATTTAAATATTTCAAGCCTGTTGGTGTGATGTGTGTCAGCAAGAAAGAAACATATTGACTAGGAGCTGCAGCTAATGCTGGCTTTTATAAATATCCTGTCAGATAAATAATGGCTCTCAATGGATCCAATATGATGTACAGTTCTAAAGCAAGCAGGGTTTTGCCAAGAGGCTCAAAGGAAACTGCCATCACAATACTGTGGGCTGAATAATGGGATTTTCGTTTATCTTTCCTACCAGAGAAGGGAGCAGTGGAGAGGCTGGCTCTGCAGGCACGGAGGAGAGGTGGATTGATTCATCAGATTCCACAAAAGGTTCAAATCTCGAAGGCCTCTACCTGAGTGTCTCCGGAATACCGAAGTGCAAGCAGCATTTGTGTTTGAGTCCAGTTGACAAAGGGGCAACCCAGTTGGGGCACTTGAGGGTCGATCCTGCTGGGACAGGCAGAAGTCCCTCTCAGCTTGTGAGAGCTGTGGGCCAGGCAGGAAAAGCCCCAGGTCTGGGTAGTTCCCATCAGGATTGAATATTATAGTGACTGGAGCAGTGTAGACAGCTCAATACTCTACTTTATATCCCATCGTCCCTCATTTCCTCTCCTCCTTCCTGTTACTTACCCTTTCATCCATTTCACTGCATATCAGAGGACAAATCTTGATATAGACTAAATTTGTGTCTTCCTAAAATTCATATGTTGAAACCTAATCCCCAATGTGAGGCTATTAGGTGGTGGGGCCTTTGGGAGGTGATTAGGTCATGAAGGTAGAACCCTCATGAATGGAATTAGTGCCCTTATCAGAGAGACTCCAGAGAGCTCCCTCGCCCGTTCCACCACATGAGGACACTGTGAGTAGAAGGCCAGCTGTCTATGAAGCAGGAAGAGGGCCCTCACCAAACACCAAATCTGCCAACACCTTGATCTTGGACTTCCCAGCCTCCAGAAGTGTAAGAAATAAATTTATGTGATTTACAAGCCACCAGTCTATGGTGTTCTGTTATAGCAGCCCAAACAGACCAAGAAAACCTAATCAGGAAACTTGAACAATGTCACTTTGCTTCCTGTTAACAGTTCCAACAAATATTAAGTGAGGGTTGGGTGAGTTGCAACTGCTGGATGGAGAGGAGATGGTGTTATTGTCTGTGGACTTCAATGACCCACAGACAGTCGAGGGCTGAGCCTAATACACTGGCATGCCCACAATTCATCTTCAAAAGACATTTGAAGATGAGAAGTTAGAGACTTTAAAAATCTAAACAACCCCATTCAAAGTGAAACAGTCACTCATCCTGGACTTTTCTGACCTACTCTGGGTTTTAATGTTGCCTCTATTTAAAGCAATTGAAAATCTCTGCTCTCTAACAGATAAATAGAGCTGAAAGACTAATTAAAATGTGGAGCAGAGAATGCCCTTCCATATTTCATATGAGGACGTGGCAAAAAGGAACCACACAAATCTATACTAACTCCAAAGACCTCCTCTTAACTGAAATCGTTTTGTTAATAAGTTAAAATACCACACAACTTTAAAAAATAAAAGTCCAACTTGCTAGCGTGCTACCACTGGGATAAATTTCCTCACATAAATTAGATATCCCCATTTTTCTCTAAGGATCCATCTAGGCTATTCACGGTAGGGAAGAGAAACCATCTTCGCACACATTTTTGGGATGCGTATTTTGCTGAAGCAAGAGAAACACTTCCCCCACCTCGCCAAACATCATGCCCTTGAGTTTGCAGAATTCCTGTGGCATCACTGTGTATCTGTTTATATTTACAATGCCTTCTACAAGTGGGTTCTTGCCAGAGGTGTGGCCTTTGAATAGCCAGCAAAGACACACAGTTTCACTCTGCTTCTCACACCAGGCATGGTGACACTGCAGATCCTGGAGAGATGACTCTTCCACCAGGTACAAGTGATGCCAAGTAAACCCTGGGATCTCAATCCCAGAGACTTTGACAGCTTTCAGAAAAGAAACATGATGGACGGCTAACTTGCCTGGGTATTTCATGTTTGTAAAGGAAACAGATTTAAGTGACAACAAACCAAATGGCCCCACGCCTCTTAGGTGCTCAGCTCCTTGGACACATTTTTTAAAGTTAAAAAAAACAAACAAACAAAAAAAAGCTGGTTCATATTTTTTAGGGCATCCACTCACCTGTCTGAATTGAGTTCAAACAGTCTGAAAGCCTTTAAACCTTCAGTTCCTCACCTCTCTCGCCCTCTACCTTGGTGGCCACTAACTGTCCCATCATGTAGATAGTGGGAATATCCTCCCATCTTCCATGAAGCTATTCTGTCAAATTCTCACTGTTCAGGTTGTAGACACGAGGTTGTCATATACTAGGAATGAATGGCATCCTCTTCTTACCCCACAATTGCTGGGAAAAGCCCTGACTCGAGCTCCATCAACAGCTTCCCCTGATTCTTGGCAACCCATTCAACTTTGCCCAGTCCCAACTGGGACCGAAGCCTGTCCTGTCCTCCTGCGTCCCTCTTGGGGACTCTGAAAGATGTGCAGCATCATGCGGATGTGTGGTGTTTCCAATCCTTTTGTCCACTTGGACTTGTCACCCTTACAAATGATGCCTCTTACCCTGTGTCCAAGTACCACTTCCTACTGAATATTTGAGGTTTTATTGCCATCCACAGCTATATTCTCCTTCCTTTTCATCCTCTGGCCTTGGGTACATCTCTAAATTGAATCACAATTTCTGGAAAGTTATGTCGTATGACTAACAAGGGAAAAAGTGTTTTCTCTAAAAGTTGTGGAAAGATTAGCTCTGAAGGCAGTTCCATTCACTCATTAAATGGCTCTCTATAGAGAGGGTACCGTGAGCCAGGCACTGTGCTGTGCACTTGAGATCCAGCAGTGGACAACACAGGCAATGTCCCTGGCCTTGTGCAACTTACCTCCTAATTTGAGAGGACAGGAGAGAAATAGAGAGAAGAAAAGGAAATAAAAATAAACCAGATAATTACACATTGTGATGAGCCCTGTATGTACACGTCCGACATAAGCCCTAAACAGGTCACAACTTTGGGGAGGGGCAACAGCAACACACATATAACAAATTCCATGGTCACTCTGCAGGGACAATTCCGTTCCTCAAAAAGGGACTGTCTGTGGGTTCCTTTTTGATGGACAGAGGAATGTCCTGCCTGTGATCACATCATCCATGCGTGGGGAGTTCCCCTGGTAAATGAAGTGATCTCTCTTTTTGTAGGCAAAGTGCCAAAAGGTTTAATACATTGTTTTAATTATATTTTGTTCACCCACAAGCATATGGGTCAAGAAAGTCATAAGGGTCAAAAATGCATTATTTATCCTATTTCCATGATTCCACCCTCATTCCCAAAGACCTTCCCCAGTTTTTCTATCAGACGTTAGGAATATCAAAATCAAGGTTTGAAGGGTCATTTCCTTTTTCTTAATTTTCTATGTCTTTATAGCTCTCAAAGTACTTTATCTTTTCCTTCAAAATGTTTGCAGGTCTTGCTATCACTCACTAACAATCTAATTCTGACCTTCCTATTTCCATTTGAAGCGGTTTCCTATCTTTTATCACAATTCCTCTGGTTATGGCATTACCTTCTAACTTGAAATAATAACCAGCACCTTCCTCTAGCCTCAGTCCCCAAACCCACAAAGGACTCCCAGCTATTCTGACCTCTATTTTGAAAAATACCTTCCTATGTCATTCCCAGCACATATTATATCTGCGGCTTTGTTCTTCTCCAAGATCCTGCTGTCAACTGGCAGCAGCCCAGGAATGGCAGCCACTTCTACAGATCCTCAGTTCCACATCCTGCTCGCTTTTCTCCAGCCAATCATAGGCATCTTATCCAAAGTAAGCAATAGCTATTCTAGAAACCTTTTCCATACCAGCAGGCAGGCCTTTGAGACTCTAAAAGAAAAGCATAGGATAAGGCGATAATCCTCACTCAAAGTTTTCAGCAGGAAATGGAATCTCTCCAAAAGCGTCGGCCGTACCGGCACTGGACAAAGACGGCAGGAAGATCCTCCCCACATCTCCAGCTATTCTTCGCTGTGAGGCGATATCTCCTTTCACAGCAGCTGCAGAAGGCATTTTGGAACTTCACATCTCTGTGAGCTCAGAACAAATTTTTATTCTCAAATAAACTATGAGAAATTTTAAGTATTCCAAACCAGAACTTTAAAAATACAATTCTGGGGCCTTCCTGACAAGGCTCCAATCCCTCTTACTAACATTATCTTCCTTAGCTCCACTTCATGCACATCAAACTCCTGCCAAAACAGCTGAAGCATGGCTCTCTAAATAAACCCAGCACTTGCCAACCTCTGAGCATCTCCTCACCCGATCCCTCTGTCCTGGAATGTTCTTCATTCTCAGGCCTCATTTGAGGCTCCTTCAACTACTGCCTCCCCTATGAATCCTTTCCCACCTCCCGGGCAAAATCAGTCTCCCCTTTCTCTATGATCTCCCAACATACTGCTTATAGGTCTACAATAAAACTGACTCAACTCTGTCTTGTATAATAGCTGTTGACTATAAACTCATTGAAGGTAAGTCCTGGGTCTCAATGATCTTGGTTTCCCTCCACCATCCAGCACACGTGGTAGGCAATATTTAAATATTTGTTAAATGTAAGTGATCGTAAACAGTGACTCTTTCTCTTCTGTGATAGATTGTAAAGGAAATAAAGTTTCTCTTGGGAATATGTGATTGTCTCTTCTCCCTTACGTGTTGCTGGAACACTGAGCAGAGTGTCTGGTGAATAGTAACAATTCCATACACTTGTGTCATTGTTGAGAAGGAGGAGGAAGAAAATGACGATGTGAAAAAGAGAAAGGGAAAAAGAGAAACACAACAGCTGTGGTGGTTTAAAGATGGCCACAATTCTTCGGCACCTCTTCCATGAAGAGTTGTGGTCCACGTCCTCTCCACTTGAATGTGGGTGGGCTCCATTACTGCTTTGACGAATGAAATAGAGTGGAAATGATACTGTGCCAGTTCCCAAGCCAAGCTTTTACAAGATTAGCAGCTTCCATGACCTGTATTTGGAACACTCATTCTTGAAACCCAGTTACCACACTGCGGAAGCTCAAGGAGCCCAGGATTGGCCTATGGGAAAATGAATCAAGCCTCCAACTCATCAGTTCCAACTGCACCCTCAGCTGACATCTGCACCAACTTGCCAACCATATGAGTAAACTACCTTGGAAGTGAATCCGCCAGCCACTTCGAGCCACCCCAGCCTGAGGTCACTGGAGCAAAGGTGTCCCCACCAAATCCTACCCAAATTTCCATTCCTGGGCAAATTAAATGAATGCTGTTATTTCAAGCCACTGAGATAGTTTGTCAAAGAACAGTAAATTATTGGCACAACTACTTAACTAACTTCCCTTTTGTCTTTTCAGATTGTCTCATATTTTAAAGATATAAAAATTTCCTAGATTTTTCAATATTCATAACGTATCAACTTGGCAAATTAATCTATGAGCTCCTCTTTAGAATGAATTACGAGCTGTGCATGGTGTTCAAACGGCACTCCAACAACTCTCTCTGGATGGAGGGTGAGGCTGAGCAGGATGTGAGCCTCACACCCCTACTTCAACTAAAGCTACTCCTCTTCACTTCTGTCATATCGTGAGTTCCCCTTAAGAATCCATTTGAACAAAGGATTCTATAGCTGCAAAATGTTTGAAAAGTGCTGTTCTAGAGCATTAGGCCCAGCAGATTTGAGGCTGTGTTCTCTGCTAGCAGCTCCGATTACTTTCACAAACCAGTGGAGCAACTGCTCAAATAGTTTTCCATTTACAGGTAAAACTAAACTGAAAACCCTAGTTACATTTTCTACAATCTCTCCTATGCTGGGCATTTTTGCTTCTGCCTAGGATATCTGGTACAGAAGAGGCAACTCCTGTTGCTTTCCGAAGTTCCCTCTATAAGCAGCAAAGCAGTGACACCTGCTTGGAAAAATTCCTCCCAGGAGTCATGGATGACATTTCTGGGAAAGATCCCAGAATGGCACATTGGAAATTAATAAGAGTACCAAGCAAATGGCTCCTGTGGAAGATGTACCCTCTTGTTCATTCAGCAGAATTGTGTTGTCAATGTAATGACCTTCCTCCCCCCAGGTCACTACCACTCACTGCTGAAGCCATTTGACATTATTTCTTATAGGTTTAGTCTTGCTATAGACATAGGACCTCATATATCCCTAGTCAGGGGTGATTTAGGGACACACATGCCAGAAATTGATAGCCCCAGTCTGACTTCATGATCAGATTCTAGCAACTGGACACAGCACTCCTCCCTCAATCAGCTGCCCACATTCCTCCCCAGTCTCCAGCCACAGAGTCCCAGCCTTGCTCCCTACTTCATCCTCAGTTTCCTCAAAACCAGAGCCCTGTCAATTTTTTCATCATTCAGTCTGGGCTCTGGTGGACTCGCTGACAATGATGGATGCCCTCCTAAATCTGAGCATCTTGCCTCTTCCAGACTCCTCACCACTGCGCTCTCCCTCCCCACAAAGGCACAACCTGTCACTTCTTGCTGGCCTGCCTTGACACTGGCATTTCTCCAATCTGCTACTACACTTTTCAGAAACCACACCTAATGCGCAGGGTGGCTTTCTCCCGCCCCTGCAGGGAGGGTCAGCCTCCCGGGGCCTGCCCCACTACGAGGACATGAACTGCTCCTGGGATGTTGTAGGGCTGCCATAACAAAATGCCACAGACCAAGTGGCTTAAACAACAGAAATATAGTGTCTCTCAGCTCTGGAGGTTAGAAGTCTGAGATCAAGGGGTCAGCAGTGTTGGTTCCTTCTGAGGGTGTGAGGGAAGGATCTGCTCCGGGCCTCTCTCTTTGGCTTATAGATGGCCATCTTCTCCGTGCATCTTCTCATCGTCTTCCCTCTATGTGCGTCTCTGTGCCCAAATTTCCTCTTCTTACAAGAGTACCAGTCATGTTGGACTAGGACTCACATTAAGGACCACATTTTAATTTAATTACCTCTGTAAAGACCCCATCTCAAATACCATCACATTCTAATGTACCGGGGGTTAGGACTTCAACATATGAAGGGGGGAGGGAGGCACGTAGCAGTCCATAACAGGTACCACCACTCCAGTTTGGTTCATCCCACTGTCTACTTAGGTCTGAGCTTGAGAAGTTCTAAAAGTGCTGATCTTCAACTCAACCTCATTTCTACAGTGAGGAGATCCCAGCTTAAGACAGTGTCCACTGCTAGACCTCAGATATAAGTGTGTCTTATAGTCTGTTGACTGCCAAGAGCCTATTTTTACCTGAGAGACTGAGTAACTTTCTAGAGTTAACTGACCCAAAAGAGGACTGGCAAACAAGTGGCCAGTGGAAAAGAGCATGGTGTCTGTCACCTAGATATTTCTTCCAATGCCTATAAATTTGTATTCCTTGGGGAAAAAAATAGGATTCAAATTAAAACTGAAGGAGCAATTTTTACTTTTTAAATGTTTTTAGTTTTTGGAGCATAAGCAATGCTGCCTTGCTACCTGGCTAATAGAGAATAACATTATCCTTGTTTCCTTACCTAAAATGGCATAGCTGGGTAGACTGATGGCTCAGAGAACATACTAAAGCTTTAATGACAAACTGCTCTGGTACATAAACTAGACGTGACATAAGTGGCAGCATCTGGTGGATGCAGTAATGCCCAGCAAAAGCAGGAGCAGGTAGTGTGGTACCTTGCAGACACCAAGTGGTAGGTGACTGCCCTGGTTCATGAGCACACATCAATCACATCACGGAAACTGTCAGAAATTATTGGGGAACATGGGGGTGATTTTGTAAAGAGCTAGAGTATGTATCATATCAGGCAAGAGCAGGAGTTAACAAATGCAAGTTGTCTTTAAAAAAAAATGACTTTTTGTACCTCACTGGATAACTAAGGCTACCAAAGTCACAGGTAAAGAAAGAATTTCTAGAAAACTGAGATTTTAAAAAGAGGACCTGCTGATTGATTGCAATGTGACTTCAATCTGGCTTTAGCTAAGTTAGAAAGGTTATAATTTAACATTAGCATTTGGTCGGTACATTTCTTGCAATAACCCCTTGTTAAATAGATGCATACTTCTGTCTCCTTGAACACTTGGAGGTTGTCATCTTCATTTGAGCAATGGAATTGGGTGTTGGGAAAGTCTAGCAAAGAGATACATTATTTCATCTATGTCCATTATTGTGAACTCATTGAAGAAAAGTGATCAAAGTTAGAACCTCTTTTGCTGGCTTCATTTGGAAAAACAGAATTCCTGGAAGAGAAGGACATTAGCATCAAGAGACTTCCAACAAACCAAATGGCTGCCAAATTCAACTGCATAAAATCCTATAGTATCACTGAGCCCCATTGATTCCCAATTGTGGTTGGTAGTAAAAACCCATGCTGCTTGGGTTTTTACTACCCAAGGTGGAAGGTTTGTGACAACCTTATTTACCTGTCAGAAGGTACACGAGAAAACCAAGTAGAGAAGAATAACAAAGAGCAGAAATCCCGAGGCTTATTACAGGTTTACGTACCCATGAAAGACTATTAGCCTAGTCAAATTCCGACTGTTCTTCCGCATTCTGTCTATTTAGATTTCTCTGCGGCTGTAGTGGGACACCATGCTCTGCTTGGCTGCCTCGCAAAGTGTTGTTATTTAATAGTTGACGCATTCCACCCAGCTGTGGCAACAATTCCCCACAGAGGTTTTACCTTAGTTTAATTTTTCAAAACCTCACAAAATTTTTTTGGCTCAACAGAAGTAATACACAGAGTTGGGAAGTTTTATCAAGGTTGTTTTTGACAGAGCTATGACTAACTATGATGACTGACGTAAACCACCAAGTTCAATGCCCAGAGAGCATCAGTCTTATAAAGCACCTGACTTAGAATCTGAACATGGTAGACACCCAACAAAATCACTTTTCTTCCCATTCAAGGTGACCACAACATGGGCTTCTGCTCAGTCATGGGATGAATTTTCAAGTAAAGTCCTTAATGATGTTTGACATTTTACATTTTCTGACCAGATTTCAAATCTATAAGGAGATCCTTCTGCTTTACTACTATATAAATAAACATCCAACTGAATTCACTCTCTCTTGGCTACTGAGCTGGAATTGCCAGGCAGTTACTTGGAGATTAGAAAGTGGGATGTATCTATAGAGAGAAGGGACGCATAGTGGCCTCAAGACATGTCACTCATAATGTTCTGCTGCAAAGTTGGTTTGCTCAGGTTGTGGGCAGGGGCCCTGTCATCTTAATTATGAAGTAAACTGCAGCTCTAAAAGCTGCCAATAGCTATTTCTGTATTCTAGGTGGTGCAATAGATTTATCTTTGGGAAAAATTTGGTTTTTATTGGGAAGAACACTGTGGTGTGCTTTTTAACTTGCAAATAAAATGCTGATATGAAAAGCCTGATATGAAAAGAGAGGCTAAGACAATGAGAAGTCAAACAGTGTTAAAAGCAAGCCTTTGGGGGGCCTGGTACACCCCTAAGGAGACATTATCTGGCTGCTAATAAAGTCTCCCCTGCTCTCCCCTTGTGAGGAGCCTAAGGCTTGGGAAAGGGAAGGCATAGACAGGTGGGAGTGGACCCCACTGGCAAGATGGCTGCCATCCAGGGCTAAGGAAGATGCTTTGGGAGCAGTGACAGCCAATACCTCGCTTATGCCTTTTTCTCTATGTTATAATTCTCTCACGATGACTTCTGAGATATTGCTACAATCTGTTCACCCCTACACCCTTGGGCCTTGAGCAATGGAGGAAGAAAACATGCTTACGCTTTGGGGCAAACCAGAGCACAGAGGGCTGGAGCAGCAGAAGCAGGTGAAAAAGAGAGGAAGTGATGAGGAGGAGCCCCAGTGAGAGCAGCACTGAGAGAAAGAGGTGACACTAGCAGGCATAGGTGCATCCTCATGCAGTCCTTAGAAAGAGTGACGGGATTTCCCGCAGTTCACAGAAGAGAGGCATCGGTCACTTTATTTGTCTAACAAAATAAAGAGTTATCCTGGAAGGCTGAAAACTTGTTATATACTGGGTTACATTTATAATTTGAGAAATTAGCATGGTTCTGGACACATTGAACATACTCAAAAAAGTATTTGATAAATGGATGAGTGAATGAACGAATGGATGAGAAATAAAGGAATGGAAGTTTTGCTTTAATACTGTCTCAAGTATTTGTTCTTCCTGACAGTGCCAGCATGTTTCTCTTTCCTCTTGTTACTTTGTTCTTATAAGGCCTGAAAGAGCTGGAGAAGAGGACAAAAGCAAAGAGAACAGGACCTCACAGTGATAAGTCCAGGGTAATAACCTTGGTAAAAATGGGGAAAATGATTGGCTAATTAGTACAAGATATCTAAGAGCTTGTCTGGGTTCCAAAATGCTCATCACTCTCGCCCCAAGCCACCAGCCAGCCTCATCTCTGTGGCTGTAGCAGACAGGGCAGGTCATCATTTCAGAAGGGCAGCATCCAATTTGCCCCTGGTTTTCACTTTCCTGGACCGTTGGAATGATCCTAGGAGGTTGAAGTTCCAATTTCTTTAAGCCAATGTGACAAAGAAACAGAAAGCAACACTGAGGAGTGGGTCAACAGGCCTCTGGCATGGCAGGGAAATGTTGTGTGTTCTGGAAGCTCCAGAGAAGGAGAACTGAGCTGTAAGAGCTTCCAGGCCACAGGTTTTCAGGAGCCTGAGGTCAGCAACTCTACACTTCTGAGTGTTTATCCAGATCCAAACTCTCAGCCCTCAGAGACTCCCCTGACTCTCACAAAGAGATCCAAAGACACTCCGGTTCCCAACTATCACCTCCACATCACTTCCTTCCTCTTTGGTGCACTTCTTTTCTTTGGAAGTCCTTGGATTTGTCCTACGAAGCACAGAAATTTTGCCCTCCCCAAAGTGGCTGAGAAGGCAAGGTCGCAGGACACCACCACCCACACAGGAAGCCCAGGTGCACCGTGTGCTCAGAAAGATGGCCACTGACTTTGCCGCCTGTTCCTGCGCTGGGGGCGCGGCCGGGGCACCTGCCTCCACAGGCCTGAACTGCCGGGGAACAGGCCTGCAGGCATGTGAGAGGAAGCAAGCAACAGAGCTCTCCCACCAACGGGAATTCTCAACTTGGCTGTTTACTGTTTTAGGTGCTTCTGCAAAAGAATGTGAGAAGCAGAGATGGTCAGAATTGTGAGCTGTCCATTACTGCTCACAGCTCAAAGCCTTGACGAGAAATAGGAAAATGACAGAATTAGTGATGAAAAAGGAGAGAGAACAAAAGGGAAATGACAAACAAGCAAGGCTTGACAGTATGTTTAGATATACTGCTCACTGCCTCCCAACACAGAGGGGAGCAGAGCGTGAGAGAGAATTTGAAGACAGAAAAGGCACTTAGGTAAACGCATCCACATAATCACTTGGGGCCATAACATTAAAACACAGATGAATGTTATTAGCAAAAGGTTGGCTGTTGTTTAAAAGAGTCCATAATTAGAATTTGTTTCTGTTGTTCATGTGAGCACTTTCTTTTCCAGCAACACAAACCAAAGAACTTTACTTTCTAATATATTCAGAACTGTTTATCGGTAGATTTCCAAAATATAAACCTGAAAATATAGATCCTATGTTTAGAGTTTCCTAGCCATGAAAAAAGAAATTCAAAGACAAGAGACTGGAATCTATTTGAGCATGTAAGTGAAATCTTGAGTGGGAAATAAAGCTCATGCATCCACAGCAAACGTAAATTCACCCAAAAATCCAAAGTGGGGAGTAAGTGATGTATTGTAAAGATAGAAGGGATGGGAGAAAGGAAGGGAGGGAGAGAAGGAAGAAAGAGGGAAGAAGGGGAAAAAGTATGGGTTTTAGAAATCTCCTGATCCAGGATTAAATCCTGGACACACACACACCCCCCGCCCCCAACTCCACCTACATTGCAGCAACCATCAGCATGTCATTCACCTCTCCAAGCCCCAAACTCGTCTCTGTGATAATGGAGACCATGACATCTAAGAGGGGTAAGGATTTAAACCTAGCATGTAGCAGGCACTCGGGAAACACGAGTTTGCTCCTATCTTCCTTCAGATCAGCTTTGTGTAAGCAACACTGGCTTCTTTTTATAAGGTCCTGAACTTCAGTTAGTGGAGGCAGAGCAGTCATAAGCAAGAAAACAGAAGTGAGCTAATGAGTAAAAATGAGGCAAAAGGAAAGAAATCCTAAGAAATGGAAAATTGTCTCAGTCACTACAAAATGTAATAAATATTTAATTCTGTTCTCTCACAACAGGCAGAGCAAATGCCCACAAATCCATGGGGGGCCTACCAAGGAGGCCATTACAATGCAATGAATTGTGACAGGAGGCACCACCGCCCACCTCTGCTCGGGAACAGCTGACCAATAAGCCATTTCTCTTTCAGAGTAGAAACCAAAGCAGAGACAGCATGATAATAATAACCAACATGTTCATAATGTAAGTAAAATGAGGCTTTTTGGTTTTTTGTTTGTTTTTCTTTTTGAGGGAGATTAGCCCTGAGCTAACATCTGCCGCCAATCCTCCTCTTTTTTGCTGAGGAAGACTGGCCCTGAGCTACCATCCATGCCCATCTTCCTCTACTTCATATGTGAGATGCCTGCCACAGCATAGCTTGACAAGCAGTGCATAGGTCCGCACCCAGGATCTGAACCAGTGAACCCCAGGTCACTGACGCAGAATGTGCAAACTTAACTGCTATACCACCAGGCCCGCACATAAGTAAAGATTTAGACTCATGATCCTTACTTGGTCATCAACTTTAGTTTAGGGCAGGGGTTCCCAATATTTACAAATATAAGATCAGTCTCTTGCAGTGTCAAGAATGTCACAGAACTCCCCAAGTGATACGAGCTGCCTTTTTAGCATCTATCAATTAATAAAATCCTTAATTTCAAAAAACTCTAAATTTGCATTATATTTAGCCTCATACTATCTACATTATTGAAAAATAATCATGACACTTGTGTGCAAAACATTATCTATCCCACCAACAGAGGACACTTAGTGCAAGTACAGCTTTCTGCCCCCGTTGCAACAGAGTTATAGACAGTCTCCCTACCCCTGGGGCGCCAAGCCCACATATGAAGAACCAGGGGGCGGGAGCACCAAGCCTCTTGCTTCTTTTATGTGAATCTCCATCAAAAAAGCTGAAGACAAATAATGATTCGGTCAATTTTGAAGCAAAGTCTTAAAAATAGAAAAATAAAGAGAACATTTAAATACCAAAAGTAAATATATCCCTAATAATATTAACAAACCAAAGATTTTTTTGTAAGACCAATGTATAGGATTCTTCTCTGTTTTTTAAAGAAGAGATCTGACATTCCAATATCTTTACTCTGAAGCACTAGAAGAAAACAACAGTGAAGGAAAAAACCACCATTTTTATGAGGAATTGTTGGTACAATGACATAGCTATGTCTCAGTCTCTTGGGAAATAATGCTGATTAATTCTTATTATTAATTATATCTGTTAAAAGTGGAGCTCTGTATTTTGGGGTGAAATTTAAATTTGCCCTAACAGGAAATAACTCGTAAACTAGCCCAATGGAAAGTCTTTAAAATCCAGTTGCTAAAACAGAAGGAAAAACTCCAGACCTTCACACAATTACCTGGTGTGGTATACTGAGAACCTCAGGGAAAAACCAAAGCAGCGGACGAAAGACTCCTTATTATTGCCTGAATCTCTTGAAAATGACAAAAAAATAATCCCCAAGAATATCTACCACCAATCATCCCAGGATCCCTCCTCCCATAAAAATGAGATGAAAATGCCATTTTATGAGACCAAATTCAGCAACCAGGTCCATGGTTCAATGCAATGGTTTCAATGCAAATGGTGTGTTAAACCACATCGCTGGTTAAAGTCAGAGGCATCCATCAATCCTGTCCTGTTGGAATAGACTGGAGCATCTGCCTCCGCGTGTGGTTATGGTCTATGTCAACAAATACGGCGGCGGAGAGGGCCCAGCAAAATTATTCATCAGGGACCTGTTTACATTAGTACTGTCAATTCTAATAGGTGTTTTACTGAATTAAATTCTTTGGCCTTCATTAGAATCATGATTGCCTGTCAGTGAATATGACATGTTTGAATTCCCACAAGGGTGTTAGACTCTCCATCTTGTATGTTGCCCAGGAGGGATTAAGGACAAGGCACAGTTGAAAATTTTACACGTCAATCCTTGAAATTATGATATAAATACCTCTCAGCAAAAAAAGTAACTGTGCTTCACAACAAGGCAACCCAGAAGATTCTTGGGGTTCTTCTGTCTCATAGGCACGCACAACTCAGCAGGTCCTGACATAACCGGCCGACCCGCCATCCCCCAGCTTTGGCTTCTAGATGTAGCACCTACTGGTTTCTCAGGTCTTCTTAGAAAAACGACAACAATAATAACAACAAACTGAAGTATCTGAAGGCTCCCAAGGCTTACGAACATGGACAGTCACTTGACCTGAGGTATGGTTGGAGGTAAGACTTATTTCTAGAACACAGAAGAAGGTATAGGGAAAGCCTGGGCATTGTGAAAGGCAGACACTTCTCTGCTAGAAAAGAAAAGAGAAGCCCCAAGGGATGGTCACATTTATTGAAGACTTACTCTGCCAAGCACTTTTTATACCTTATCACATTTAAGAATTACAATTCAGTAAGGACTAACGATAACGATTACACCCTTTTTATCAATGGAGGAAACTAAAGCTCAGAAAGTCATTTTCCCACAGTCACAGAGTAAGTAAGTGGCCAACAGGATTGAGACTACGTCTGACTCTAATATTACCGTTCCCACTCCTACCATGGCCCAGGGCAGATATGGAATGTGGCGGCAGCTAACAAGGGGGCCTTGGGGACTCAGCAAGGGCTCCAGCTAAGAGGACTGATGGCACCACAAGCCAGATTCCAAAGTAGAGACATCTGTGAGCATGCATATACTCCCCATCTGGACCACCCTTAAAATGTGTTCATAGTTTGGAGTTTGGTCTTTCTTCAGTAATTACATGGAAAGAAAAGGAGGACTTTACTAGCCAAGAACTATGGTGGGGAAATAAACCATCCTTTAGTTCCTTTATCCTTAATTTCCAATCAAGACTGTCTTTTTCTGGAATTTTTAACTAGCATCAAATTAGATTGCTTCATCCTCTGAGCCCTAAAATTTTCACATGTTACAGCTCGACCCCATTTCCCAACATTCCCCAGCCTTAGAGATGCTGCTTGCCCTTGAGAATTCAAATCTCTGGAGCTGAGGTCTAGGCAAGTATATTCCTAATAAGCTCCCCCAGGAGGTTCTAGAACCCACCAAAGTGAGAGTCCCCAACACATAAAGCAAGTTAACATTTTGCGGTTGGAAATAGTCATCAGTCCATCTGTTGGTTGGATATCAATCAATCAGTCATGGTGTCTTCATTTGGGGAGAAAATGAGGAGAGATCGCCCTTGGACAGGAGGCTGTGAGGAGTGAGCTGGCTGTAGGGAAGCCCACCTTCTCATCACTGTTCAAATTCTTCTCCAAGAGATTTGAAATCAGCTCTATTGGAATATCTGCAAAAATTCCTCCTATTAAAAGCAAATGTAACCTAAAAAGAGCAGAGTATAAGGACAGGGTTCGTTTGCTTGCTTGTTTATTTGACCTTATTAAGTCAGGACTTAACACCCAGGTAGGGACGTGGTTTTGCCTAGTAACTCGCTACTGTCTGGTTGTCTGTTGAAATGACTTGCTTTTCAGCCATGTCTTTTTAATGAAATAAAGCAGGAAAATAACATAGACAATTTCTCTTCTTCTACCTCCTTCTTTTCCGCTGTGAAGTCTCCTTTCTCATTCCTTTTTTCTCTCATCTTCACTCTCTGCATCCCAACTTTCTTGGACACCCTATCTGCACTTGGCCTCTAGACGCTTCCTTCTGTTTGATTTTTTCTTTCCTTTCAGACTTCAGGATGCCTTCTGTTCTAGCATCACTCCTTTCCCTGCCACTCACAGGCTCCTGGTTTGGTACCCAAGCTGTTTTCTGTTCGCTGGCAGCCAGCCTCGAATTCCATTCTGCCACAGGATTTAGCTCTAAGTCAGGCAGTAAATGGGCTCTTTACAAATCTAGCTTAATTTAAAGAACTCTCTCCGTGAGCTGCATTTCTGGGGACATTTTTCAAGGGTGTTAGCAACGAAGCTATATGCACTTGCTTGTACAACAGCAGATTGGCTGCTGTTTCTGTCACTCCGAGAGACCAACGTTAAGGTTCCAATTAGCTAGCAAATGTAAACCACAGGAACTAAGAGAATGATTTCACAGGCTCATTTTTTTCCTTCTATTTGTATAATTTTAGCACCCAGGCCATGAGGTGCACAGGCCCGAGTGTCTGTGTGGTGGCAGCAGCAGGAGAATAATGAATAGATCAGCTTGGCAGCAAGTTGGATGTTGGAGGATGGGTGTGGGAAGATACGAAGTGGTTAATTACGACTCCATCACCCAACCTGGATGACAGGGGAACTGTGGTTGCTCAGTCATTGTCTTTCATTCTTACATGCTATATTTCCTGTCCTATCCCTTTCTTATTGTGTCTAGTTGGGACCACACATATTAGGTTCATGAGGCCACTTTTTAAAGGGCTCATTTTGATGGACAAACTGTCAACTAGTCTTATATATGCATTAGATCTCTGAAAAACTTTGAAAATCTACACTCCACAAAGTGTTTGACTGCCAGGCTGTGTGACACTAAGTAGGAGGCACCATTGTGGCAGAAGTCCGTGGAGATGCAACACTCAAGTGTCTAGGGAAGACATGTCCACCTAACTCATTTTGTTTAGAGAGAATGCAGTTTTCACTGTGATTAAGATCTTTCACCACACCAGGAAAAAATTCCTCAGATGCTAATGGGAAGCGGTCAAGGTGAAAGCCACCGAGGGGCATGGTGAGAAACAAGAGGGTATCGTGGGATGTGATGAAAAAACTATGTTAGTAACAGAGGGACTGTGGATGCAAACCAGCCCTTCTGAATGACAGTGCAATGGTCAATTTCCATCCAGAAGCCAAAAATTCTTTAAAAAGAAACTTCTCTCCTGGACATTGTGGATGCAATCTAGTATTTCACTGCCCAATATAATATCCACTGGCCATAGATAACTTTTTAACTTTAAATTAACTTTAAATAAAATTTTATTTCCTTAATCACAGCAGCCACATTTCAAGGGCTAATAGCCACGTTTGACCAATGCCTAGCATATTGGACAGACAGGTACAGAATACTGCTGTCATCACAGGAAGTTCTATGGGACCACACTGCTCTAGTGTATTCTGGTCTGATGCATGCTCTGACCTTTTGCTCAATGGGTAGCCATTCTCCAGCCAAAGGAAAGCCCTAAGAGCTGTGTGCAAGGAGGAAAGCATCCACTCCATGTCAAGGGGAGAAGCCTGACAGGGGCAGGAGAGACACCAGCAGCCTGGCAGCAAGGCTCCAACATGAGCACTGAGAACTCGCTGCAGACACAGCCCAGGAGGAGGCAGAGATGGGAACATCTCCTTCCAAAATCGATTGCTCCTCTCTCTCTGCCGGTGGGTTCAACTGGGAGCAGCAGATTGAGGAGAGATTCTTCATATAAATTAAACTGGAAGGGAGCACTATCCTAGCACTCAGGGCCTTGGAAGCCAGGAGCACCAAGATGATTAAATAATTGAACTGTCTCACCTTGCCCAGTCAAGCTAGATTCCAACGAGGGTAATTAATCTTCATAGTCCTGTTATTCCCTGCCCTGTGCATACCTCTGCTCCTGTTCAAAGTCAAGTTTCTCAACCTGCCTGTTTCTTGCCAGAAAAGAAAAGGGAGGAGAAAGCAAATGAGAAAGACTTCCTTTTAGAAGGGTGTTAATAGAAAGTTACCTCCAAATCTGGTCTTTATGAACTCCCCCCCCCCCCGAAAAATGGCAGAATTAACACTGTAATTGTATGTAACTTTATCTGCAAATTTCAGAGAAATAAAAATATTTTGAGTTTCTAGTTGTTCTTGGAGGCTGAATTTTAGAACTTTCCTTCAAAAATCTCTCAGCCATCATAATTCCACAAGCCCGGAAACAAAGCAAAGACTGAGACAGGGAAGGAAGCCACGTCAGGTGCCCAGCTTTGCCTCAGTCCCCAAGAGAATCATTGTTTTAAAGCAAAGCCAACACGGGGGGAAGGGGCCATCAGGACACACATGTTTAAAGTCATTCATTCACTCAGCAAATTTATCGAGTGCCTTCTACATCCGTGAACAGACACAATCCCCCTACTGGTGGCACTTACATTCCTAGACTGACGGTTGATTTGTTCTTAATCCGCCCACACTTTATCCAATAATAATAAGAGTCAATTTTAAAGATGCAAAATCTTAGCATATATTTATTTCGTATCACTCCCTATAAAATGTTGGCTTGACTCCTGTAACAGTGTGTTTGTATAGGTACATAAAAGTAAAAAAAAAAAGTAAACTATAAAAGTTACATAAAAGTAACTATAATCCCCAGGAACTTCCCAGAATCGTGCAAATTGTGAGCCTAATTTCACACCAACAAGGAAAGGGGAGGGAGCTTTCCAGACAGCACGCGTCCACCGGGCTCCACAAAATGACCAACAATGCCAAGGAGCGGCCAGCTGCCGGCTTTGTGTCTTCCTGGAGGGAAGTAGGTAGGAGAGTAGCTGCTTGGCAGCAAGACAAGGACAGTGAGATGAGATGGAGAGCCAAACAAAAAGTGGGAAAAATAAAAAGTAATCTCACTGCATTATCTACCACCCCTAAGTGTGTATTAATGGACCGATAAAGTATGCCCTGGAGAGTCTTAACGCTACAATATTAAACTCTGTGCACCAAAAAAAGCAAAGATGGCACATTATAACAAAGAGAGTTTGGGTTCTGTGTTGTTGGTTTTCTGGTTCTTGCTAATGTTCTGGTTTTTAGCTTTGCTGACTTGGATGTATTTTTCTTTAAAGGGCTGCTTGCCACAGAGACCATTTTCCAACCAAAGTGCAATGCTGCCCCCTGGTGACAAAATGATGCATGAGCACCTGGAGAAATCTAGCCTCTCTCCAAGGCAAACTGACTACAGTTCTGCCTGGATTTCATTTTGCTGTCTTTTCATCTTCCAAAGTGAAAATATTTCATCCTTAAAGATTCTCCGCACAGAGATATTTTCTGGCTCAGCCTAGTTCACACCACTAATCAACATAGCATTTTATTCTAAAATATGAACTGTGTGCTGATTACAAAACAAACAGTGGTAGTAAATAGATTTCTTCCCCTTTTGCTTATAAATTAAGCGATCTCCCCAGAGAAAGCTCAGAAATCAGGCCTTTTTCATATAACCTTTAGAATCCTGATTGGAATTCTCCCTGGAAAGACATTTACTGAGAACTCAAGCTCAAGGAAATCAATGCCTCGGTCTGACAGACATTCAACTCCCAGACAAATGTATTTGATTTCACATCATCCTTCAATCTTTGCACCGGGAATAAACCCAAGACCAAAAGCCCTGAAAATAACAATGCAGGTGATACACTGCACTATCAGAAGCCCCCTTCCTGAATTGCATGAAAACACAACGGCTATCTGAGAGAAAATTCTATCGTATGAAAACACGTGACGAGGGGTGAGTGGGACACTTACCACACTGTGACGAGTTAAATAAAGCCACGTGTATGATCCCATTTTCCTTGAACCATGACCCCAGCTGCCTGCATCCAAACCTGGGAGTTTATTTAAAAAACCAATTTGGGAGCCCAATCCAGATCTATTAAATCCAAAACTCTGGGTGTGGGACCTAGACGTCTGCATTTCGCTAAGCTCTTTGGGCAACTCTGTGTGCACCAGACTTTGAGAATCACTGAGCAAAATTTAATAAGATTTTTCATTTTCATTAAGAATATTTTCCTATTCAGGAATTCTCAAACATTACAAAGCTGAAAAATACATATTTATCAATTAATACCTTTCCCTGATTTTCTACAAAATTGAAAAACATCACTTGGCTATGCAAGGCACTCTCTAACCAGAAAAGAATGGTAGTGGCCAAAATTATAAATACCACTTGGTCGCTGCTGGTGATAATTTCTAAATGTACTTCTTACGCCAAACCATTCCTTCGAAAAGCTCTGTCAGTAAGTGGCATGAAATGATTCATTAAGCAGAAACACTCACTAAATCAGAAGATGAGACAGCCTTGAGAGCGCCACACAGCTCTCTGCTCTCACAGAGAAGGACCTGACAAAACTGAGCCCAAAAGAAAAGGAAACAGAAAAAAATCCAACCAACCAGCACGTCCTCATTTTTCACCCCTTCGAAACTTCATGGCTGGTCCTGGTCCTGCCTCCTGTTTCCCCTCACCGTCCCCTGAGCCATTGTTCTCTGCCTCTCTCTGTCATCATCTTGGGGCCACTTGTGATCAGGTCCTGTTCCAGGTGGTGGGGAGATGGAGTGTGCTGTGGTCTTGCCAAGCCCTGCTGAGATGCCAGCACAGTCAGACTATCTCCACACAGGCTGAAGCCATTGAACAGGTGCCAGTACCAACAGGTCGTATTTCATTGTTCCCCTTTATTGCCTGACTGAGCCACAGAAGGAGACAGCATGGGATGGAAAAGGGTTGTGGTTTTGCCTAAAGGAATCGGCACAAGGTTTGAAGAGGGCCTACCAGTCTGCTGACCATCCACTCAGCGGCCACTTGGTCACCAACAGAAGAGCCAAAGAAGCAGATCTTCGAAGTTTCACAGCCCACATGTGGGGAGGGCAGCGCCTCAGCTTCACCACGATGAGCTCTTAGGAGAAACCTACCGTGAAAAGAGATCTCCCTCACGCCCATACCCGGGGAGAGCCGGCTCATGTGGAAACCTAGAAGGGCCCCAGTAGTCAAGCTCACGACCAAGAGCAATGGCTGCAAGGGGAGGTCTGAATACACAAATGACATTTTAAAAAGCATCTTTTGGTTCATTCCAAAGAGGGATACTGTTTGTTCTGGGAGAGACCGAATATTATAGAGCATCCTTTACCTTCCTACAGAATTTCAATACATCTCTGAAAGTGCATCTAAGCCACTACCACCCACTGACAGCAAAGAGAGGCCTAGGACAAGAATTTACCTCAGAGGTTGGCTCTTGGTGTTTATGGCTACAAATTGCAAATTTAATGATACAACAAGTTAGAGGAGTGAGGATTTTTCTTAATGAATCACAATAAATATATATGAATCCAAGAAGTAGGATTCTCCTAGAGGTAGGATTTGAAATTTCCTAAATCAGCTAATATCTTAATCAATTCTCCTCCATTTGCATCTGACCCATGTCACATCTTAAAGTCCATACCACTTTATATCTCTCCTCAATTGCCCCATGTGGGTAACTTGCATTTAAAACTAGTTCTCTTTGCCATTTGACCTTTAAAAGATTAGAAAGTAAATTTTTCATCCTACAAAACTACCATACTTCCATACGTATGAAATAAATCACAAAGAGTACAGTTGAACAGGAATTCAATTAATGTTTTGTCCATTTTCAAGCCTGTATGGGAGTGAAAACAACTATTTCAAGAAAAGAAAAAAAAAGGAATCCAAAAATGTATTGGTATTGCTTATTTACAAAGACTGATTTTCTCATATTCTGTTGCCTTTTGTTCCTGTGGGAGGCAGAACAATGGCCGCCAAAGGAGTCCACACCCTAACCTCTGGGATCTGTGAAGATGCGGTCTTACAGGCAAAAGGGACTGTGCTGATGTGATGAAGTCAAGCACCTGAGATGGGAAGATTATCCTGGATTATCTGGTGGATTTAACGTGATCGCAAGGGTCCCTCTAAGAAAGAGGCAGGGGAGCTGCTCAGAGAAGGAGATGTCGTGGTGAAAGCAGAGGTGGGAGTGATGCAATTGCTGGCTTTGAAGATGGAAGGGGGCCTCCATCCAAGGAATTTGGGCAGCCTCTGAAAGCTGGAAAAGGCAGGAAAATGGATTGCCCCCAGAGCCCTCAGAAAAAACACAGCCCTGCTGAGACCTTGATTTTAGCCCCATGAGACTCATTTTGGACTTCAAACCTCCGAAACTATAAGATAATAAATTAGCGTTGTTTTATGCCACTAAGTTTGTGGTCATTTCTTACAGCAGCAATAAGAAACTAATACAGTCTCCAAGTCCTTTCTGAAAGGAATTATGACTGCCATTTTTTTATGTTTCAAAAGTTGACAATATAGGGGCCCAACCAGCGGTGCAGTGGTTAAGTTCGCACACTCCACGTTGGCGGCCCAGGGTTTGCCAGCTCAGATCCCAGGTGCGGACATGGCACCACTTGTCAAGCATGCTGTGGCAGGCGTCCCACATATAAAGTAGAGGAAGATGGGCACGGGTGTTAGCTCAGGGCCAGTCTTTCTCAAAAAAAAGTTGACAATATAGCAGTGCCAAACACTCAAAGGTGGTGATATTCCTGGGCATAATTAGGATCTAACACATACTTTATAGCTATGAGTGCCAACAACTAGCTGAAAAACAAATAATATTGAACATTTTCTTTTGTAAAGTAAAAATTATTAAGGATTCATCACAGAGTACACTGGAATGATGAAATATGCTCATGCAAACTGACTTGGCAGCCATTTTAATTGTTTTATCATTTCCTCTGATTGTCGTAATTTAACAGATAGTTGGCAATTGACACAGAAATAAGGTTTAAAATAAAGGGGAGGGAGCCCCACTAAAATGGATTTCTTGATCTTCAGAGGAAGCGGAACTCGTTTAGTTGCTAAAAATGGAAGAGATACATGCATCCCAGTCATAGAAGACCATGGGAGGGATGAGCACGTGGGGAAGCCATCACAGACCACATCCCTCAGTCCCACAGATGGGAAGCGCTCTGCACACCCTCACCAAGAGGGGAAACTAGGGTGTCTGACTTACCGTAGGAAACCCTGCCTTTGAACTGGACTCATAAATACCGACTCTTTCTAGGCCAGCCCGGGAAGAACAGGCCAGGAGGCAACACCCCAGCGTGAAGGGATACCGCGTGCCTTCCTCTTTTATAATCCAGACACTGGACCCTCTATTGATGCACACATACTTTCTGATATTTGAAAGTGGGAAATACTCTAAAGTGTTTTTTAAAGAATATTTCGGTCATCTCCAAACCCCACTGAAACATCAAACTCCTAGAAGCTTTAGTTTTCAGTATTTAAAGCTTCACTCCCTGAAGAGTTTTGGTTTTGTTTTTCTGTTCAATTTTGTTTTCTTGCTTCTTAGATTAACGGTATCTTGAGAGCTGGCCAGGAGTAAGAAGGGGTGTTTGGAAGGGAGAGAAGGTGGAAAATGAAGAGGCAGCAAGGGACCCACTCGGGCAATCAGACAAACAAATCATCTATCTTCTGGGCTCAGGCTAGTGAGGAGAGAAAGCCACGCGTCCCGCACAGCAGCCCGGAGCAGGTCTGGTGCAGCAGACACACTCTGGCTCTGAGTGAGAGAAATAGATAAAGCCCTCACTTCTCTCTGAGTAATAAGTACAGAAGATGAGGCTGTGTCAGGCTCATTAGGAATAATAGAGAGAAATTGCTTACAATCATCTCTAATGGGTTGCCAGTTTTCTGACAATGGACTTAGCAATTAGTTTGTCAATTTTTAACCAAATGAAAAAATGATAATCATCCCCTGACTGAGCCTTTGATTTGAGTGCAGCACCTACCACCTTTCACCTGAGGCTCCCCAGACCCTAATGCATCCCCTGTCAGTCCTTTGGCATTTCCCACATCCACTTTTCTTTTCCTTTTTTTTTTTTTTTTTTTGGAGGGGAAGATTGGCCCTGAGTTAACATCTGCTGCAAATCCTCCCTTTTTTGCTTCAGGAAAATTGTCCCTGAGCTAACATTCGTGTCAATCTTCCTCTATTTTGCATGTGGGACGCCTCCACAGCATGGCTTGATGAGCAGTACGTAGTTTCACGCCTGGGATCCAAACCCTTGAACCCCAGGCCACTGAAGCAGAGCACACGAACTTAACCACTACACCACTGGGCTGGCCCCTGCCACACCCACTTTTGACCAAGGAATTAATCCACCTCCTACAAGGTCTCTCAGGAAAATCCAGTGGAAAATCCTGGCCATTCACCCTTTCCCATCCTGGTCCCCCAAAACCTGCCAAAAACTACATTTTGGCTACCTTTGAATCATACATCATCCTTGGTTATAGCCTGGGCTAAATCAGAGATTGGCCTTTTAAAATATTTGGCCTCTGACCTCCTTATATTAAATTAATTTCCTGGTTAAGAGGCAGTGGCTGCCAAGAAAATATCTCCATTTCGCTTTCCAGTCCTCTGACTGTGGTAAGAAGAGAGTGCAGCCCTGTCTAACTCTGGTAGGGAAGTGACAATAAACCCAGACAGGACCCCAGGGTGTACCCAAAGGGGAGAGGAATCCAAATATCCACCTAAAGCAAACAGCCGATGGTTCACGCACGGCACTGGAGACAAGGACCCATGTGAAAGGCCTGGCTGGTTCTTCCGTCCATGAAATTTCTAGCAAATGCCTTCAATGCCTCTGTACTTCTCTTTCACTCCTGAGAGAAAATAATGCCAAACGCTACTACAGCCTCTCATCTGAGCACTTGAGAGAAACCACTCCATGAATTCAAAGCCCAGTAACCATGTTATTAATATTTCCACTGCAATGGCTGCATTCTTCCCAAGGCTTGACATGTTTTACTGGCACCTCCTTCCCCTCACCACAACGGCAGACAGCAGGCTAAGGGGACAGAGAGGGTATTCCAGCCAAGAACACATGGTGAGCCAGCAAATTCCAGAACAAATTCCTCCTCCTCCTGAAGTTTGTATGTGAACCTATTCCTTTAGAAAGAAAAAGGGCATGAGGAGAGGCAGGCAAGTCCACTGACACCACGACTTCTGTTGCCACCACATCTGCTTTTCTTCATAGCCCTTCCCTAATTCTCCTGTCCTCATGCAAGTGTCCCTTAGACAAAAGAAACTACTAAGAGCTCATTTTACCTTGTTACAAGCACCACACAGACGTTATCACATTCTCAGGAACATTCTCTGACCACTCTATGAAAACCACCAACACCATTATTCTGTTTGCATCCTTTGTAGCTCTTAATGCAATTTTAATTACAAGCTTATTCACTTATTTGTCTCTCTGGAGGGTGGACAGTAGGTCTGTTTCATTCCGGTACCCAGCACAGTTCTCAGCACATAGCAATCAATATCTATCGAATTAATTAACTATAATCCTTATAACAACCGTGGAAGCCAGTTATGATTTCCTCTTTTAACAGGTGAGAAGCCTGAGGCTCAGAGAGCTGTAGTGATTTTCCCAAGGTCACAGAGCTAAATAACCATGGAGGGCAGGACACCACCCCAGGGACTCTCGTTCCTAGACCATCTTTGTCAACACAGATATTCTTCCTCCTTCCATCAGCCACTCCATCCCTCCCATTTGATTAAAAGAAGCTCAAGGTCCACCTCCTCCTTGAAGTTTTGCCCATTATCTTCTCCACAATTGCAGACCTTTTCAGTGGACCCTCATATTTACTTACATAATAGCTTACATGTGGGCTGTTTTTCTGCCTGAGTTATATAAAGATTAGAGAAGAAAGGAAACTGGAAGGAGGGAGGTCAGGAAGAGAAAATGGAGCTAAATGGATTTCAGAACAGGGCAAGGTATTTGTGCAATGCAGCCTTGAGAGAGATAAAGAAGCTGAAGAGTGAAAGCAGCTGAGGTCCAGAGAGTGCATCCTGCCCATGGGAGGAGGGAGCCAGCACGTGCAGAGACTCACATCCACACATGGGGAGCTTGTTCTGCTTGGTTGTGCTGTGATCCAGCATGGTGCTGCCATTGGGTGGACCCACAGTGATCCAACCCTGGATACTAGGCAGGGGATGGGGAGGAATCCCTGGCCTGAGGAGAGATTGTTCTTTGAGCTACACCAAAGCATAGCTCCTGGCTCGGGTTCCCCACACTTTCTTATTGGGAGAACCCCAGCCCCTCAGTACTTCAGGTCTACAAACAGCCTGGGGTGGGTATGGGGGCAGGGGCAAAGGCAACAGACTGTAAAGTCAAGAGGGCAGAAACCCAGTCCATTCTTAAGGCATACCTGAAATGTTTAGAGCAAACCCCCGCTCTATGTGTTTTCCTATAATGCCCTGCTGACTGCGTAACCATCGGCACTTTAGCAGAGGATTTCTAACATGTTCAGAGACAGACAAAATGAGTTCTTCATCCTCCCTGGCTCCTGCATCTCAAGATAGAACAATTACTTCTTCACATCTCTTTACTCCACCCCATTGGAGGTGCTTGGCCATCTCAAGAGTGAGCCGAGAAGGGAGGACTTAAGATGCAAAGTGGAAAACAGCCCTCTGGCTATTCAACACTGTCGAGATAGTATAGCAAGATTTCAGAAGCATCTGCACACACTATTGAGTCCAGTCACAACATAAAGCAAATCCAGGATCATTTAGGGGTGGAATGCCCCCATCGCTGCCTCAAGAGAGGTGGGTGCATCCCCTGGCCCACACCATGCAGGACAAAAGAGATAGGTATAAAGAATCACCTATTTACCAGCTCCTTATTCTATTACAGGTAGGAACAGAAGCTGACATCTACAAGGACCCTTTCAGCAAGGGATTATATATCACACCATAGAAATACATAAAAGACAAATTGTCCCTGAGATCATCGCACCTTCATTGACCTGCACAAGGTTTAAAGGCGGCTGCAATTAGACTCCATGGTCACAGATCAGCTGGCAACTTAGAGCGCCGGCATTTACTTTAATCTTGCAGAAATAAACCGAGATGAATTTTGTGGGCATGTACTTCATCTAAGTTTGAATTCTGTGAGTCTGATTCAGATTTGTGGGAGTTTGGTAATTTGCTTCTGTTAACAAGATCTTTCTCAGCTTCCGCAGTGTTTACAATATGAGATCTAATTTGGGTTTAAAATGCTCATGAAAATTAACTGCATTACTTTTAAAAATGTAATTGGGAAGCGATGGAGAGGGAAAACGATGCCACATGCCACAAACTTACCATGTCTGCATCTTTGCCAGAGAGTTCTCCCAGCTGCTGGTGACTGACAACCATAGATGCTATGGTTCCGGTCCTTCAGTCAGACCTGACTCTCTGATCTGGGGACGTATTAAGAAATCTATTTTATTGCTTTTTGTAATAAAAGAAATTGAAAATCTATTCAGGATGGGAGCTTCAAGGTTTTATTTGTTTTAGCACTTAAGCAGCATGCAGGACCCCTGATGCAAGGCTTATGGAGCACAGTGGAAACAGCTGCAATAGGCCTGACGGTCATGATGCCTTTCTTCTATAATAACAGTAGCTTTCGCTTACTGAGTGCTTTCCACATGCCAGGCACCATTCTGAGCGCTGCACTTCCACCACCTCGCAACAACCTGATGAGGAGGCTGAAGCACCGATCAGGAAAGCAAACTTCCCAAGCCACCAGCTACCAATAGCAAATCCAGAAAAAAAAAAAAAAACTTCTTTAAAAAAGATCCATTAGATTATGACAGCCACATCCACCTGAACATAAACAATACTTAAAATATCTTTAGATTACAGGTTTAATAAAAGCCAGCCAGGTGAATTTCAAGCCTGTTAGGCAAAGGATGGATCAGTCCAAACAGATTCAAGATATACGGGTGTGGACTTTTAAAGGAAAAAAAATAATTTATTCAGAGCACAGGGATTTCCTGGGTTGCTTCTGGGGAAAGGTCAGTTGGCTGGCTCCAAAGAGGCCAGGTCCGTCTGGCCAGAGGCTTAATTTCTTCCCTAGACAAAGAGTGGACCCCGGTCTACCTCAGAGGTAGACACAGCGTAACAATCATGTATAAAACCAGAATCCCAAAGCATCAATTTGCAACAAAAATTTGATCTGCCATGTGACCCACAACAGAACACTACCCACCTCAGTCTTCCCTCAGGCTGACTTACAGGGGAAACCAGCCCATAATCAGAAGGGGGGGTGGCGAAATGAAATCACAATACACGTCCCAGATGCCGGCCCCATGGCCAAGTGGTTAAGTTCACACACTCCTTGGCGGCCCAGGGTTTGGCCAGTTCAGATCCTGGGCGTGGACATGGCACCGCTCATCAAGCCATGCTGAGCCAACATCCCACATAGCACAACCAGAGGCACTCACAACTAGAATATACAACTATGTACTAGGGGGATTTGGGGAGCAGAAGAAGGAAAAGAAAGAGGATTGGCAACAGATGTTAGCTCAGGTGCCAATCTTTAAAAAAAAAAGAAGAAAAAGAATATATATGTCCTTGGATGCAGGTTTAATGGCATCTCATGATGATAGTTTATCAGCAAATCTACTTCCACTATAGGGAGGGCCCTGTGAATCAGACCTGAATTCGAGTGACTGAGGCTTCCTCTTCCTTAGATAAGACTCTGAGGTGGGGAGATTTCTGTGAGCCTCTTTGCTCTCTCTACCTATGACTGAACAAACCTCCTTCTCATTGACAAATTCTTTCAGGTTATAACCAAATCCTTGCTTCCCTGGAAATCAGTCTGTCTTTATTCAGGGATGTTGATATATCTGTATTCTGTTCTCATGGGGTTGAATTTTAAGGGTGTCCCAGGTTGAGTTCCTGGGGAAGCCAACTTTGAGATAGGACATATGTTAAGGGCGTGCTCTTGGGATCATCACCTGTAAAGGGAGGGGAAGGAAGCATGAGTGGGCAGATGGGGACGTTGACCAACAACGCAGTCCCAATCAAGACCTCAGCCAACCCCTCAGGGAGCTCTGGAACTGGGGTAACCCTTCAGAGTTGTCCCAAGTTTGGGGTGAGGTGGTCATGCCTTTATACTCCTACGCCCATCAGTCACTGTCTGTGGACGACCCTGGAGAGTGGGCAAGGTGGCTCTCTTTAGCTGGAACAATCCCCAGAGGGAGCCGGAGGCTGAGAGCTCTGTGTCAGCAGCGCTCTGAGCAGTTGGGGAAATAAGTCCTTCCTTCCTGAAACACGTCACAGCATCCCCCACAAAAGATAATCCTAAATTCCTGGAGAAAGCCTCACTTAATCCCTCCCATACTGAAAACCAGAGAAGAACTGAAGAGGTGATGGGGGCCAGGAGGGCTAATCAGGTTTCAAGTCAGCCCAGTCTTAAAGGCTTGGAAGAATAGGAACGCCTCCCTCCAGCCAAGGCTGCCTGATCCTTTCAGCCAACCCCGGGCCTAGCCTCCCCTCCTGCTCCCCCGCTCTACCCTCCAGCCACTCTGACCTTCTCTCTATCCCTCCAAGGGCCAGGCGCTCCCTCACCTCAGGACCTTCCCACACACGGTGGTGTTCCTTCTACCTGGAATGCTCTGTTGTCCTCCTCTCTCACCTGATTCCTGTTCTCCCTCAGACCTCAGCTCAGACCCCAAACACCTCCCCTGGATAGATGGAGTCCTCCACCTGAAAGACCCCACAGCTCCTTTCACTTCTCCATCCTGGGTAACTCTTCTTCTCATTTCTATATCACCCCACTTCCCACTAACCTGTAAGCTCTGTAAAGGAAGGAACCATGTCTGTTCTACTCACCATAGTTTTCCCAGTGCTTGGCACAGAGCCTAGGAACTAACAGGCACTCAAGAAACACTGAGTGAATGAATGAATGAATGAGTGAGTGAAAAGTGAAGGCATCAATGAATGAATTCTAGCACTTCAGGGCAGCTCTAGCAGAGTCAGAAGGGCCCCACAATAGACTTCCAGCTATGAGATGCCTCCAAAATGATCCCACTCCAAGGACAACCCTCCCACACCTGGCTTAGGTGCCCCAGGAAAGTGCTCCAGCAGCACCATCCTCCTGCCACAGCACTGAGTATGGTGCCTCATAATTCCCTGGTCACCAGTCTTTCTTTGTCCCCACTACACTGTAACATTCACCAGAGCAGAAGCCATTCCTACCTTATTCACTGTTCTACCCCCAGCATTTAACATGGGGCCTGGCATATAATAGGGACTCAAAAAATATTTCTTGAATAAACAAAGAAGAGAAAAGTGCATTTATTTAGGAGAATTTGGTGAAATATTTTCAAATTTACACTGGCATGAAAGTGAAATGTGGTGGTGTTTGACTAGCTTATAAGAGAGCTATAAACAGAAGAGTGGAGGTCTTGGGGGCCTTCTTTGATGAACACGGAAGCCCTATGACCTCTGCTGCTGTGACAGAAGCCTCCTGCCTTCCCCCTGAAGAGCTATGAGGTGACTGACACACGTGGTATATCTCAACGATGGTTCTAACCATAGCCACTCTACACCAAGGACTCACCAAGAGCCGAGCAAGATGCTAAATGTGTGGTATAAACAGTACTATCTCATTTGATGTCCATAAAAGCACTGCAATGCAGGAATTATTATCCCCATTTTCCCAATGATGAAATCAAGCCTTAAAGAGATTGTCACCTGCCCCAGGTAGCAAACGAGTTAGAGGTATAGAACAAGAATAGAAAACCAGGTATGCCTGGCTCCAAGGCCTGTGCTCATCTGAAGCGCCGTGGGAAGCTAGCTCCCTCTTCTACACGATACGGTCTCTCCAAACAAATGAATGAAGTGGGATGCTGAAATACGAGCGCAAAAAGAAGACTGGAGTTATTTTAATTAAACTTTTTAATATCTTACCCCCATCCCAATTTCCACCATATCGCACCTATAAGAAAGGCAGAGCAGAGCTATTTGCCACGTCTAGAGGATTGAACAAAGCATCTGCTTGGAAATGTTGACTGTGGTCTGTCACCAGTTCCATCCCAAATGACTTCTCTTCCTATGTCCACTCAGCCAAGTCCCATGAGCAACGTGCTTTGCTTTGTAAAGCTTATGTGGAGCCTAAAGATTTTTCTGTATGCACCCAAGGTGACCTATTCACACTGAAAGTGTATGTGTAAAATGCCTCTCTGGCCAATCTGTGAGGCAGAGAGAGAAAAGGAGGGTTTTGCCTCCTGTGACAGCACTGGAAGGATGCCCCGGGTCGGGCCATGTTTTCATTCTGCCGTGTCACACCTCAAGAGAAAGGGTAGGTGGGTGCAGGCGATCTAGAAATTAATGTTTGAAAACGTTTTTTCTTATTTTTTTATTTGTGTTTCCATGGTAACAGAGCCATCAACCAACAAATGTGTCCTTTTCTCCTGCAAATAAATAATGTTTTCCTCAAGAAAAAAAAATGCTAATAACATATTTACCCACTTTGATAAGTAACTTATCTTGGGAGCTTCCAATAAAATCTATACTTTTTTTTTCCATTTCTCTCCTTCTTCAAAGACTTGTCCAAGAATTAAAGTTCCAGGTCAAGGAAAAATAAAAGTCTGGAAAAGCATTCAATGGAATAAAAATATGGGTTACAGATCCAGGAGAAGGATTTCAGTTGATCTTTTTCTTGAACCAAAGAAAATCCTCAGATTATTTTTCCTCACCCTAAACTCCCAGTGCCTTGTTTCTAAGCGATCCCTAAACATATCTACTGATTGGATCAATTTTGCAAACCTAATAAGCCCTGTTGGACCCTGGCCAGACACAATAAATAACCGTACAACCCTTAACTCATTCTGGAACCCCTTCTCCCTGCCCCCTCCCAAGCAGGCACTGAGTGCCACCTCCATTCTACCTTCCTGGGTTCCCCTCCTCAAATGAGGCTCCTCATCTCTCCAATGCTCCTGGAAGCCACAGAGTAGCAATGAAATCACCAGGTGCTTCCCAACCCCTGGGCATCACAGAGAGGGCAAGGAGTTCCCCTCTCACAGATCTGACCTCAGCATTTTTGAAACAGCAAGGGGTCAATTTATTTAGGACTTATTTAATAATCTGTCCAACCCTATTTTCTTCCCTATAACTAATATTTTTTAGCACAATGGCTCCATACAACTTCTTTGACCATCCTTTGCATGTGTTCTGTCGTGGGCTGTGCCTAAACCAGTGACAACTCCACTCCTCTCAGAATAACGATACTGTCTGATTTCTCCTACAAAGTAACTTTTTATATACTTACACTCTCTCTTTTTCTTCTGTTCTGTCTAATTTAAAAAAAAAGAAAAGGAAGAGAAAAAACAAGAGAGACTAAACATGTAATGCAGAGACAGGCCCAAAGATGAAAAAATTTCATCCTTGAATCTTCCTGAGGGTAATAGTGCCTCAACATGCACTTCCTCCCAGTGGGTTATGGGGAGAAGATTAGGTTTGGAGTCCTGTTAGTTCACTGGGGCTGTTCTAGGATACTGATGAGGTAGGACAGTGGGTTTCCTGTTCAACTGGAGGGTGTGTCTTCAGTCTGTCTGTAGGTAGAGACAGTCTGGGCACAGCAGTGACAGCTACAACTAACTCCCAGAGACCCTGTTTCCTAATCTCACTGTCGCCTCTGGAACCAAGGAATAAAGTACTCAAGGCGAGGCCCCCCCGTGCTGGAGAATGAAATACAACAGCTATGGGAAGCACTGAGCCTCTGTGGTTTAAGAAAGTTCCACCGGTGCTTCTGCTGTGCAGCCAGGCTTGAGAGCGTGGATCTCAGGGTGTGATCTCGAACCGAGGGCATGCCTGAGAGGCCCTACTTCCCATCACACATTCGAGATACTCCAGGTCAACATTAGGGATGAGCAAAAACAGTGAAATCAAGAAATAGGGTTTATCTTCTTTGTATCAATTTTTTCTTCCTGCAATAACACGTTACCACAAATTTAGTAGCTTAAAACATCACCAATTTATTATCTTATAGTTCAGGAGGTCAAAAATCCAAAATGGATCTTATGGGGCTAAAACCAAGGCGTCAGCAGAACTGTGTTCCTCCTAGAGGCTCAAGGAAGCATCTGTTTTCTTTCCTTTTTTCAGCTTCTAGAGGCCCCCAGCCAGCAATCACGTCACTCCATTCTGACTCTCTGATTCTGACTCTCTGATTCTGACTCTCCTGCCTCCCTCTGTCCCTTAAAAGGGCCCTTGTGACTGCATTGTGTCCGCGAGGATTGTCCAGGATTATCTCCCCCAACTGATGATCCTTAATTTAATCACATCTGCAAAGTCCCCTTTGCCATTTAAAATAACGTATTCACTGGTTCTGGGGGTTAGACACGGACATAGAGGGGCAGGGGGATCGTCTGTTTACCACACTCTTCTTCTGGGAATATCAGGCTGGTCAATTAGAGTGGAGAGGAGGTGTCTGCCAGAGGATTCTCTCATTATCCAAGTCTCAAAACATCTTTTCCTTAGTAGTCTATGCTCGTTCTGCTTACTACTTATTTCCACTCCTGTGCCTCCTGGTTAATGATTCTCTCCTATTTCATCTCTCCTTGTCTTTGAAGATACACAGTTTAGAGTAAGACACAATGCTCATCGCAAAATGAGACAAAGACACTGTATTTGGCATGCACAGAAGAAAAATAATTTCAGAGCATAAGTTACAAATGTTGTGCAAAATAAGCTTAGCAAACTCCACAGTCAAATATCGTCATCAATCAGCATTCCTGGCACGTTTGCTCATTAAATGCTACGCAAGTCAACCAGGTCTTTATCGTTGTTGAGATGGCAAATCTGCACATTTTGTATGATTCAAAATATTTGTAATAGGACTGCTACTAAATATATAAGTATGGCATTGATCCTCACATTCCAATTCTTTGTCCATCTGCAGGAAAGCATCATACTGAGCAGCCTAGCTCTGGGGAGTTTTGCCCATGATAATAGAGTATTTTGGAGGGTTAAGGAGGGAGAAAGATAAGGAAGCAATTGTAAAATTGAGGGAGACAGGATATGGGGCTCTATTTGCTAAGGGAAAAACAGCTGGAAATACATTGTGGTTGTTAGAGAAAATAAGAAAGTTTCTTGGAAATTAAATTCAGGGAAGATGAAATTGAAAGCAAGGGAAATGAAAATTCTGTCTGATTTAAAGAAGGCACATTTAAGAAAAAGTAAAGTGATGGTAAACATTTGTCAGATACCTCTGTGTATTTCTTTTCTTGTGAATGGCCAGTTCTTCTCCTTTATTTGTTTTTCTATTATAGTGCTTATCTTTTTTATTGATTTGTAAGCACTCTTTGTGTGTTAGGGCTATTAACCTTTTTTCCCGAAATATGTATTGCAAGTAGATTTCCTATTTGCCAATCTTGTTTGTGGTAGGGATTTTTTTCTATGCAAGAGTTTTAAATTTGTAATCAGTCAAATCTATCAATTTTTTCCTTCATGCTTTGTGAATTTATTATTAAGCTCAGAAAGTTCTTCTGTACACCATTATTAAAATTTCACCCACTGGTAATCGAAAAATGCAAGTAAAAATGGGATTTAATTTTTTACCTATCAGATTCATTCATTCATTCATTTCCTCTACAACATATGTCAAGTGTCCACACTGTCACAAGCATTGTATTAAAGAGCTGGGGATCCAGGAATCAAGAAAACAGAAAAATGTTCTACCCTTGTGAATATTTATATTCTATTAGGTCCAGCTAAGCAATAAACAAGATGAATAAGTAAACTGAATAATATACTAGCGAATAAGTGCTATGAAATAAAATAAATCTGGAAAGGGGAAAGGAGATGCTGGAGGGTGAGACAGGTGGCATTCGAATAGGATCATTAGGGAAGGGCTCCCTAGTGAGCCATGCTAGTGACCCAGACAGAGCTTTGAACCAGCATGAGGCCTTAAGGCAGGCGCTGTTTGATGTGATCCAGGGACAGCAAGGAGGCCAATGTGCCCAGAGGAGGAGAAAACAAGGGTAAGAGCAGTAATGGGTTATGGGAGGAGAACAATATCACCTAGGCCTTGTGGGCCACTGCAAGGATTCAGGCTTTTACTATGAACGAGATGGAATGGCACTGGAAGATTTTGACCAGGGGATGATACTGTCTTACAAACTATCAGAATCACTCCAGCTTCCACGTTGAAACTAGACTTTCCTGGAAGTAGGAGAACCTGTTAGGGGACTATTCCAAGAATCTAAGTGAGAGATGACAGTGACTTGGGCCATGTGGTAGCAGAGGATTGGATGTGACATCTGAAAGATGAGTCAAAGATGGCATCAGGTTTTTGTCCTGAGCAACTGGAAGGATGGAGTAGCCATTAACTGTGATGGGAAAGCTGTAAGTGAAGCAGATTTGGGGGTGAGGGGAAGAATGAGGGCTTAAGTCTTAGACAAGCTGGTTTTAAGATACCCACTAGGAATCTAAATGGAGATGTCAAATAATCAGCTGAATCTACAAGGTAAGTTCCAAAGCTCTCTTCCATCTCTGAACTGGAGATATACATTTGTGAATCATCGATATGCAGGTGGAATTTAAGGCCATGAGACTGAGTGAGATTCCCAAGAGACTGGAAAAGATTAAGAATATTGATAACACTCAAATATTGACAGGCATTTAAGAAAACGCACATTTTCATATGTCCTCCATCTAAATCAGGATAAGCTCTTCTGGAAAGCAGTTAGCAACATGTATCAAGATTTAAACATGCCAAGCTTTAACCTAGAAACTTCATTTCTAGGAATTCATTTTAAAGTGGAACAAAACACGTGAGTAAAAATGAGGACGCTCGTGTCATTAATTACTATAGTGAAAAGCTAGAAACAACCTAAACGTCCAACAAAAGGGAGTTAGTTATTATGGTAAATACACAGTTTAATATTATGTGGCCATTTAAACTTACAGTATAAAGATTTGTATTCACATATGCTATGGTATCTGTAATTTACTAAATATTTGAACAAATATAGTATAATACAGATGGGCATAAGTTTTTTTTTTTTAATATAGTTAGGCTACACCCTAGAAGGAGACAATTGTTCTAATCAGGAATCCACACCCTGGGGCGGTCAACTAGCATTTTATCAAAAAGGCCACACTCCAGAGGCGATTACTAAAAGCCCTTCTGTAGTCCACGTCTCTCTCTAATCAACAAGAAACGTTTTGCTAATTAGCATGCTGAATTTCAGAAATGGGTTTTCATAGGGGAAATTAACGGGTTGTTAATGAACATAACAGATTTTGGAAATGGGCAGTCATTGGTGAAATTGGTGGAATTCAAGAGATGTGAATTGGCTAAAATGTTTTAGAGACACCACTTCCCCTTGCACGAACAGAGTAAGATATCCAGACAAGCCTGGGGCCTGTATTTTCATGGATGTTCCCGAGTGTTGATCCCAAAACAGTCCTGTATCCAGCCACCAGTGTAAAGTCTTCTGGTTGCCTATGGCTGACACTAACGTTAAGAGAATGTTGCCTCGAGAATTCAGTAGGGTCTGCCTCAGATGAACTTCATTGAAGTTATGGTTGGAGCCCCTAAGAGGAGAAACTATAGGACCTCAGTGAATCTATAGACTAGGTTAGATGTATTGTATTGATTTGCTCCTGCTTGCTAATGATTGTTTTTTACTGAATGTCTGCAGATGTGGCAGAGTTCGCTCGGAGATTCACTTTCATACGTAACCTGAGAGCAAGACCATGAGGAACAGCTTACACTCATCCCTCTCATTTTCACATGGCTACTCTTTTTACCCCAGAACCAAGGACTGTGCACGACTCAGGCAAAGAGCTGCCAGGGGACAACTCAGAAAGGGATATGAGACCAACATCAACTGCCCCAAGTTCTACAGGACCAGGATCCTTGAGGCGGGAAAGCAAAGGGCTGATACTGGGGCTGCATTTTTATAATCAGGAAAAAAGATAAGGCTCAAAATTGTCTTTTAAAAACTGAAGTCAAAATAGAATGTGCAAAGGAAAAGAAATGGGTAAGAAAATATCCAAGGAATTCCACCAACTTAAACAGCCAGCTGGGAATTGACATTTCACCTCTCTTCCTACCTCCACTACTTTTTTTCAGGAGGAGTATTCAGGGCCAAAAACACCCAGAGAAGTTCTTCTACTTTTTTTTTTCCACTCTCTCAGGATCAATCACCATGTCCTAAGTGACAAATACTTTTGGATATGCAAAAACCTTGACGTATTTACCCTACCCGGGTCTCCTCTCCTCCTCCCTCGGGCAGTCAACAGTATTCATTTATTTCCTCTCATTCATTTTAAGTAGGAAGATGTCATCCTTGGTTGTTCCAATTGCTAGCATTTCCCATTGACTCCTGCTTCTGCCTCTCCTCCCCGTTCTCTCTTCCTTTCACTTCATAAAGTAATATTAGCCATGATTGATTTCCTGAGGCCTCCTTTTATCCTTCCCTCTCTCTTACTTTCTCCTCCCTTCTTCCATCTCTCTTCTTATTCCTATTCTCTAGCAATCCTAAGAAACATCCAAAGAAACTCACAGTAAGTTAAGCAGCAGCCTGGTGAGGAAATGGGGGAGGGGAATGGTTAGTACACCCCACCATTACAGAAAGGGTGAGTTTTTATAAACCCACACTCAGAAACTTGCCCTCAATGAAGACTGGAAAAAAGAAGGATGAAAGGATAACAGTTTTCTGAAAGCTTTTTTTCCCTGGCTTTGAAAAGACAGAATAGAAACAGACAGAGGAGGGAAGGCTAAATCACAAAACCGAGGGACGCAAGCCTTACAGGACTGTGATAAGAATGTCAAGAAACACCATTTCTTCTGCCAGTGGCTTAAGAAAAACCACTCTTTGATTTTAAACTCACCAATCCCTGTCTGGATGAGCATGTGTTACCACACAATTATTCCCCTTTGAAAATATCCACTGCCCCACAAACCAGCAGGAAGAGGGCATTTTCTGGCAGGGGGTGGGCCACAAGACATGAGATGCCTAACCTTTTTAACTGCTTTAAGTAGCTGGCTATTTCCTTTCTGTGTATCTTTTCTTCCCCCTCCTGCTGCTATGACTGCTGTTTCTGCTTTACAAGGACATGTCATTTTACTCACCACTCTCTCTCCCCCTTCTTAATTGGCCTGCAGTAAAAATACAAATTGCACCACTGTACTTTATTATTAGCCATTTGATGGGCCAAAAATGCCTCCTAAGTACTGCCTAGAGGATATTAATCAGACCTGCTGACTCTTCTAAGCACCCACGTTTATATCTTGACCCCTACATGAGGCCAGTGGGTGGTAATCACACCCCCCTCCCCTGGGAGCATTTACCCAGTCACTGCCTCTCCATTAGCAAAGGCACAACCGAAAGGTGTGGCGTCTGTCCTGCCCCAGATGAATACAAGGCCCAGATCTCTCCTTCTGTCCATTAGCTTTAATGTCTGTTGTACTTTATGGACACGAAATGTCTGTCTCATTTTTTTCCCTCTCCCTAGGTAACAGAGCATGGAATGACTATCTGAATCCTAACATGGCAGCTAAAGCTTAGTAATCTTCTTTAAAGTCTCATGGCTTGGCAAAGACAGCCTCCTTTCTAGGAAGTAAAATCCAGGAAAACTGGTCCCACAGAGGCTGATGCAAGAGTGAGGTTCCAGCTAGACAAGCATAAGGAGCTGGCTCCAGGGGTATTGTCTGCTTTGCTGTTCCCATCCGGTATGTATAACTGTATGCTTCAGCGAGGAATGCTTATTGAAGATCTGCTTATGTGATAATGATGATATTAGGTTTCAGTGAGATTTCAGTTCCATAAAGCTCGATTCTTTGCGTAAATCTCACCACCAACCTCCTTGCATCAGATATCTTAGAATCGAAATCACCGTGTATACTCTGAAACATCAAAAAGGAGAAAGCAGGTAAAAAATTTTCAATGTAAATAAAAAGCAAAAAGGTAGAACTAACTGATTATGACCTAAACTCTGTCTTAACTTATTCACTCAGTACCTAACTTACAAGAAGTGCCTATGTACATCCATGCCAGGAACTACCTGCCAGAAACACACCCTCCTTTATTACTGAGCTTATTGGTGTATGCCCACATAGTCAGTGTGGACTATGGTGGAACTTCAATTTCACATTTAACTTGGTTTAATGCATCATTTATAGTTTTGTCTAAGGTTCTATTTTCTCCACCTTAGGTCATTTCTTCAATATTTCTATTTTCTGTTTATAAATTTTCATGAGTTCCAAGGTTTTGTGGCCATAATGATTTTTTTTAGAGGGCATTTCAACTCCAAAGGGTGATTTCAATGCATCCCAGCAGTAATTATCAGATAGTTAGAGGAACTCCCAAAACAGTCCTTGCTTTCTGTTTTGCGGCTTCCGTTTTTATCTCAGAAGCACCCAAATCACTTATAGATGTCTCACTCTTCCGCATTCCTGATTCTTCCAGATCAGGCAATGTTAAGTTCAGCAAACTGGAGGTTTCGTGCCCTTTTCCTGTCTGGAAAATCACCTCCTCTCAGGGAGTGAGCCCGTAGAGAAAAGGTCTGAGAACAGAACTCAGGAAACACCAACATCCAAAGCCGCAAAGAGAACGAGAAGGAGCGGAGAGCAGGAGTAAAAGTAAAATAGGAGAAAAAGGCAAATAGCATCACAGAAGCCACAGAAACAATCGAGAGGACAGGGTTCCATGAGGAAGACCTGCCGGAAGACCTGCCAGAATACCAGGAGAAGAAGAATGAGTAGGCTCTCACTAAAACCAAGGGAAACACCACAGAAAAGGAGGTGATGATCAAGGCCATGCAGCAGACAGTTTAGCAGGTAAATCACTCAAGGGCAGATGCCAGGACTATTATTTCCCTTATCGCCATCCTAACACCTAGCATAGTGCCAGATAGATGAGATACTGATTGATAGACAGATACAATATATAATGAGCATTAAGTTGTTTCCAAGTACACATTCATACATTTTTCTGCCTGAAGCACAGGAGATGGCATTCAAAATGTGCTCACATGGGGCTGGCCTGGTGGCATAGTGGTTAAGTTCAGGTGTTCTGTTTCAGTGGCCCAGAGTTTGTGGGTTCGCATCCCAGGGGCAGACCTACATACCACTCATCAAGCTATGCCGTGGCAGCATCCCACATACAAAGTAGAGGAAGATTGGCACAGATGTTAGCTTAGGGACAATCTTCCTCACCAAAAAAAAAAAATGTGCTCATATACATAGAATAGCCACTGTCAATAGGACCCTTGGCAAAACTTTAAGTTGGTGATATTTGTTCAGGAGACCCTGTGGAACAGAGAAGAGTTGACTGGGCAGCAAGTTAAGGGACCAAGATTTGAACTCTGACTCTGCAATGACTCACATGTGACCCTGGGCTAACCCACAACCTCTCTGAGCCTCAGTCTCTACCACAGTAAAATAGGAGTGAACTCTGAGGTGCTTTTTCCAACTACAAACCATCACACACAGCATCCTTTTTGCTCTCCTCCCTCAAGCCTTATCCGTTACCCATTCAGGCAAAGACTTTTCCGTAGCTGCCAAGTCCTACCATGCTGTCTTCCAGTTGCACCTAATCCTCACACATAAACCTGTCCTCTTAGAAATGCTCACTTGCTCCAGTTTCCTGGAGGAAGGCAGGAGAGAGAACAAGGTCAGGCTACCTATCTCCCTGGCTGCTTCTCTGAAGGCTTCCCTGGAGATGACCGATACCTTCACTGCAGATCACTACTCCTCTCCCCAGAGGGCGCTCTCTGCGGAACTCTCTCTTCCTACAGCTTGGGTAACTGGCTGGGTGACCTCTCCTTCCTCACAGCCTTTCAGTCCCAGGGGTGGTAATGGCTCAAGTGTTAAAATTCCAGTTTCCTGAACGATCCCTTCTGGTTTCCATGAGTCCACCCCTTTGTAAATAAACCTCCTTAGACTTTTCTTGAATTATCCTAATGAGAGTGTTTCGTTTGTTCCCTGTTAGGAACCTGTTAGGACCCTGATATATATATATAGATAGGTTTGGGAATGTTTTAAAACCAGCTTGCTCGTGTGAATTAATCTCTAGTTAGTAAAATGAGGCCTAAAGTTGCATTTTGATTTTTTAGGGTTGAATTCATTCTCTGGCCTATTCATGGACCAGCCTGGTACACTTCACCCTCCCACAACTTCTGAAAGATAGTGATCCTTGGTCTATACCCATCCAAACTTTGATCAGATTTCACTTATTTGAATTAAAGACACATCTAAAGCCTAACATGAATTCAGGAATAATTTACACAAACCATATAATTCTCCCAAAATACATGCCCTGCAGACAAAATATGAATTGTTTGCTCCACCTATTTGGAATTATTGATTTTAAATAGCCCTCCAAAGGTAGACTCAAGAGAAGCTTCTGTTATAATGTGAGCACCTCAAAGTAGGCAGCATCAGTCAATGTTACTGGACCTCCACGAACTCTCAAAAGAGGAATGGGCGGACTGAGCAAGAAAAGAGCACTGAGCTAGGTGGAATTAGCCATCCTTAGAATACTCCGACTCCCGACACAGAGGCCTTCGAGGAAGTTACACCGCCCCACTTGACATGTCTTTTTATATTGTATGTTACACGGGATTTTTTTTCTCTTGACCTGATTTTGTAATCACTTTGCTTAGCAAGCTCCATATTTGGAAGTCTGGAGCAGCTCCTGAAAATAGAGATGTTCTTCTTCAGATACAGCGAATGTCGAATTCTTCCCTCTAAATAGTCTAGGTTAATTGCCTCACTTAATATCCTACGGCGGCAAACTCTACAGCCTAATTCACCATTATGCTAGAAAAAAATTCCCTTTGTGTGAAATTGGGTCTCTAAGTTAAACTGAGTGGGGGGGGGGGGGGGGGTGAGGGGGGGGAATAGATATTAGAGTTTAACTTTCCCCCAAATAAATATTATCTTGGTTAACAGTCTCTGGAGAAAAAGTAAGCACATCTTACTCTTCATGAAGCCAATCCAACACGTATGTATCATCCGGTAGAAGCTGGCTCCATAAAGCGTTTACAGAGAATCTTGTGTCTCTGTGTATAAATCATGTCTTCCATATGACAGGTCGTGTCCAGGCAAAGCTCATTACAAATTCCGTTTGAAATCTCGAGAAGGAATTGGAAAAAAATAACAACAGCTTTGTGGGGCTATAGTCAGGAAATGACTTGAACTCATCCCAATTTTAAAGTTCTGTTCTATAGAGCAAGCAGCTAAAACTCCATTTTCTGGGGGAACTGCCCCTACAGGGAAGGTGTGGCAAAGCCATCTGCTGCTTTATAGGGATGGTTTTCAGCCTTGTTTTTCTGGTCCAGCTATGAAATTGCGCTAATCACAGAAACAGACTGTTTGGCCAGGAAGCAGTGTATGCCAGAGACAAGTGAATTTAAGCCCACATGTATTGAAGCTGCAAGCTTAGTTTGCAATTTATGTGCAAGTGGTTTTTATTGATCTGGACCGAGTGCAGGCCCTATAGGGGAAATATGACAGATTTCATCTGTCTGACAGCCAAGTCTAATTGTATTTTTGGTCTGAAATGACCAAAGACAAAAGTGAACGTGTCGAGAGTCTTCACTCTGGTGCCATATGGAGTGTTAGATTCAGGCCTGTGGTCACTGTAAGTGTTCATTTTAATAACTAGACGCAGACTGCATCCCGAACAGCTAAAGCAAGAGAGGTGAGAGTTTTTAATTCAAATCTGAATTAATAGACCATCTGATTCTGCCTGAACGTGGGTGGGCCATTTCAAAGAATGCCTTTTATAGACGTGATTGAGGGGAATTTAAAAGATGTGTCATATATTATTGATTCATCTGGACCATGAAACTTCCGAGCCAAAAGTCAAATACTTCCCACAATGGTTGTCACTAAAATTATAACAAATACTTCTGGGAAAAATGGGCCTCTTAAAAATCAAAAACATCTTCCATAACCTTACTTTCTAGTTGGGAAGACTAATTGCCTGTGAGAATAGTGAACTATGATCTCTCTGACTGTCTCTCTCTCACACATGCACACACACTCACACACTCACACATCATTACAGAATATGGCACCGACACTTCATTAGAAGTCATTATGTAACGAAAGAGACAGCAGACAATGAAACATACCTCAAAAGAATATCGCCTAATACCCAGCGATCCACAGGCTGGGTTCTTACACAGCGCCGTTCAGGATTCTGAATTCTGATTGGCCAATCTTTTACGAGTAATATTGGACATCGTAGATCCCTCCTTCTTCTTGGCTTCAGTGACACCACCCCAGGCAGACTCTCTCCCTCTCTGTTCACTCTTTTTTTGCCTTCAGGAGTGGCTACCCTTCCCTACTGTGCACATGACTTAAAGGACCACTTACTGGCTATTTGATTATGGGGAAGTTACTTAACTTCTCTGATTCTGAATTTGTTATCTTTAAAGATGGTGCTAACAGTATGTCATAAGGGACAAAATGGAGGGTTGTTGTAAGGATTAAAATAGTTAACATAGATTTAAAAAATAAAATGTACTCTAACGCCTGGTCAGAGTAGGTGCTGAGTGAATGCTAGTTTATCTTCCCTCTTGCCTGTTATCTTTGGACTATCTCGAAGAAATCTTTTATGTTCATTGCTTCAGCTCCCATCTCCATCTTTATCTTCCAGAAGCACATCTTCCACCTCAACTCCTCATCTATTATGTATTCTATTAACCTAATTATTATCTGTTCATCTATTATCATCGCATGTTTCCCCAAACTCCAGGGCTTGACTCCAGCAATGCTCCAAGTTCAACATCAATAAAACCAGGCTCACTGTTCATTTCACCCCAACCACTCTGTCCTGCCGTCACGCAGCCTGCCATCCACTGCAGCTCCCCTTTCCATCCTCCCCTCTTAGTGAATTGGATCACTATCCTCTCACTCTTTCAGTCTCAAAACTCAGATGACAGAATTGCTGCTTTGTTCCTCACAACTCCTCAGACTCCTGCCGTGTCTCACAACCTTCAAATCCACCTCTACCTCTCAGTGCCCAGCGTTACCCAGCAACATCTGATCTCAGGGCTGCCACACTCCCCCCAAGCTGTTCTCTTCCCTCTAGTTGGCCCCAAACGTCACTCGCAGTAGGAGCACTTTTGACCTACAAGGCTGGGCCTTGACTACTGCTCTAGTTTCCTATCTGCAGAACAAATGGCCACAGAGTTAGTACCCTAAAACAACACAAATTTATTATCTTAGAGCTCTGGCGACCAGAAGTCTAAAACGGGTCTCACGGGGCTAAAATCAGGGTGTTTGCGGGGCTGCATTTCTTCCTGAGCCTCTAGAGAGTAATCTGTTTCCTGGCCTTTCCCAGCTTCTCGAAGTCACATGCATGCCTTGGCTTGTGGCCTCCTTCCTCCATCTTCAAAACCAGCAGTGTAGCATCTTCCAATCTCTCTCTCTTTCTCTTTTCTCATTCTGACTCTCCTGCCTCCCTCTTTCACTTGTGAGGACCCTTGTGATTACATTGGGTCCACCCAGGTGATCCAAGACAATCTCCCCATCTCAAGATCCTTCACCTTTTACTTTTGCAAAGTTCCTTTGTCATGTAAGGTAACATGTGCACAGGTTCCAGAGGTTAGGGCATGGAGAGCTCTGGGGGAGCCATTATTCTACCTACTACACCTACCTTGCCAGTCTTATTTCCTAGAAGTATCCTCCACTGTGTGTTCCAGCCCCCTTGGTGTTCTTAAAATTACTCAAATAAACCATTGTTACCTCTGCCACATGACCTTTGCACACATAAGTCCCTCTACTTTCACTTAATTTACTCTCAATCACCTTTCAAGCTGGGTCAAGTGCTCTTATTAAATACCCTCAGAGTATCATATACTTTTCTTTCTTAGCACACATATCATAGTTTTCAGTTACACACATATTTTTGTGATTACTTGATTAATGTCTATCTCCCCCACTACACTCTAAGCTCCAGGAAGACGGAGACCATGTCAGAGTTTTCTCAGTTTTGTCCCAGGGCCTAGAACAGACAGCTCATGATAAGTATTTGATGAATATTTGCTGAATGACTAAATGAGGCCAGTGGGTGATGACCCTCCGCCATCATGGATATTTGCAGGAATTGACAACCCTACCCCCAACCCATGCCAAACACACCTGGGTCAAAAAAATAACATTTACTAGAACCTACAATGAGCTATAATCTGCCTTATCTCATTTAATCCACATAACAAACTTCTGAGGTGGGTACTATCATAACCCACATTTTATAAATTAGGAATTGAAGAGAGGAGAGGTTAAAGAACTTGCCCAAGAAGACACAGCTAGTAGGTAATTGACAGGATTCTATCCCAAGTGGGTTTGCTTCCAAAGACCACACCAGAACCCTGAGATTATTTTGATATGAGCTCCTGGGTGGCCGGAACCATGGAACAAACCCAGGTGAAGCACCTGGATGAGGAGTTGACGCCAACACACATGCTCATGGGCCCTCATGCATACACACAACAAACACACCTCCCAACTCCTCTGTCAACCATCTGGGCAGTTTGGAGGACATTCATAGAATACCACAGACTGATGCAAGCGTGTCAAATATAGCACGTACATGATTGGTGAGAAACCTCATGACTCCCACTGCACAGGTAACGAATTGAGGAAGGCGGCAACTTTTTGAAAGGTGCCGGCATGCAGAAGGCTCCCAGAACCTTCATTGAGGCCACAGAGGGTGAACTGTAAACCCCAGGAGAGGGGAAGGGAGAAGCTAAGGTATGACACAGATCCCTGCTGGCCTCTCCCGCAGAGGAGAAGAGAACCCAGCAGAGGGCAGAGACTCGGCTAGATTCCATGTGCTCAATAAGAATGTAGCACTTGCGGGTCATCCCTCCCTTCCCCACCCTCACCTCCACAGCCAAGGTAAAGAACAGTCAGAAGTCATGTCAGGTGAACAGGTAACTCTCTCACCTGAGGCAGTTAACATAGTGATGTGAGGACAAAATGGGACAGCAGCAGCAGGCACTAAAGAGTTTGCAGGCTCTGGAAACTTGGCTGAGCACACACGGGAGGTGGAAAAAGACAGAAGCAGCTCTAAAGTAACTTCATGTCCCTTGGGCCAAGTAACCAGATTAAGGGACTTCAGCCAGCCAAGACTTCTGCAGAGATGACCCAACTTCTTCTAGATGCATCTGTTGAGAAAGCAGACAGAAGAGGTGTAGAGGAGCCCCAGAAGTACTTCAGACGGCAGTGGAAGGAACCCAGAACACCTTCAGAATTCCTTCCAGTTTTTTTCCTTTAAGGGCAAACCCCTGAGAGACGACATTAGGGAGGATTTTCAGAAGTGGTTTACCTGCCTCCCTTCCCAAAAACAATCCCACTTATCAGCCAGGAAAGGCAAACGTGGGAGAACGAACTCTACTTTTTCCCACGACAGGCCCAGGGAACTCTTCAGAAATAAGAGTATGGTCTTCTCGACTGCCCAACAAAAGACACACCAAGTGGGTGCTTATGTTTAATTTGGAATTAGCCATAGGGGAAGCTTGGGAGTCCTGCTTCATATTTATATTCTTTACTATTCAATCTCAGCCTATAGAGGTGTATCCTTTATGAAATAGAAGTGCTGTAAACATCTGCTATAGGAATTCATCTAGATGAGAGGGGAAAAAACTCATGGAAGAGATCAACTTGAGCTTGAAGTTTGAGGGCGGGAATAAAATTAGAGATGGAAGGCAGGAACATTCTAGGCTGGGGGAATTGGGGCCCACACGAGTAACAGGAAGTATTGCCTCCAAGGAGTCCTGCTGATGAGCTTGGCACGATGGGTCCTTGAATGCCAGCTCAGAAATTTGGACATTGTCCTATAGTTTGAGTATAGTTAACTACTGTAGATTTTTGAGCAGGAAATAGCTTGGAAGTTCTTCTCTTACCACAAAGGAAACTTCTACCTCTAGCAAAGAATCGGCAATAACAAATTTCTAAAATATATTTACACATTAAGGAAGAAACCATTTTTTTCTTTTTTTTAACCACACACATCAATATCATTAATTATCATTAACACACAAAAGTTTTTGTAACTTACCTTTAACTTCATTGAATTTTTACCAGGTAGCCAAAGTTAGCCAGTCAGAACTCTCACGGTGAAGTCAAGCATGACTTTAACAAATAATTTTAAATTAAAGCACAAAACTCAAGGATAATTCATGAATGTGTTAGCTTTTCTTTCCAGAGCTATTGGCTAGTTTTAGCCATAACATATCAATTTTCAAAGAAATGAATAGTACCTAGGACAATTCCTGTGTCTGGGATTACTGTCAACTCAATTGAAACAAATTCTAAGTTCTGCTTCTAATGCTTCTTTTCACAGCTTTAAAAGATGCATTTTGGAGTTTTGCACTGTTGGACATCCAATTTACGTGGTTGTGAGGAGCTGCTAAGCAGTTTATCTTCCATCCATTTTAACGATCAAAACTGAATTCCAATGAAACCCTTATACTGTTAGTATTGTACTATTCTATACTGCCTGTTTACAAGGTAAAAATGGGACAAATTTACAGCCCACTTTATTAAATGAGGTTGCAAACAAACTACTCTGCATAAAAACCTACAAGTTGAGTCAGGCTTTGGGGGCAAAACACGATGAAATACGGGACCTGAAACCAGCCTGCCTAAGCAGGAGTATCCTCCAACAGATTCAAAAGATCACAGGGATCAAGTCAGAACAGCCTGTCCTCAGACTCATGAATCTAAGCCGTCCTAAAGGAGGACTTGGGCATTGTGTGAATGCTAAATTAATTTGCTTTCTTTTTCCCTTCTGCTGCAGTATAACAAACAACTGACTTTTTTTCCCCAGTTTCTAAAAGCAGCAAAGTTGGTGGTGTCGCCATGAACATCCAATGAATGATTCATTCTCGGTCAAGTGGAACCCGTGGGAAATGTTGCCAATAACTTGGTTTATTTCTTATCTTCAGTTCTCAGCAGACAACATATTCGTCTATATTTTTACTAAGAGTCATAAATTTTTCAGTTAGTGTACAAATAACAACACTACGTGATTCCATTTGGTCTCAGTCCTCAGGGCTTCGGAAGAAGAGAAGGAAAACTCCATCGTCTTCATCAACAGGGTGCGCTATGCTTTCCGCAGCCTGCTGGGAAGTCCTGGAAGAGGGTAGAGGAAAGGCAATGTGCACAGTTGTAAACCCTTAGATACATTACTAAGGCAGCAGGTGGCATTTAGCCAGATGATTCCAATTGACTTTCCCCACTTCAAGGCTATTGTAGGGAACTTTCACCTGTGGGGCGCTAAGGGGCCGAATGAACCCAGCAGTGTTGGGCAGCACGAGGAGATTCAACACTCGCGTGTGTATGTGTGTGTGTGTGTGAATCTTTCTTTCTCTCTTTCAACCATGGACAAATTACTTCACTCATATGTGAAAATGAAGAAATACCTGTCAGGATTATTCTGAGGTTGGATTAAAATACTACATCAAAAACGCCTAGCGCGGGGCGGGCTCCGTGGCCGGGTGGTTAAGTTCGCGCACTCCGCTGCGGCGGCCCAGGGTTCGGATCCTGGGCGCAGACATGGCACCCCTCGTCAGGCTATGTTGAGGCGGCGTCCCACATCCCACAACTGGAAGGACCTGCAACTAAGATATACAACTGTGTACACCGGGGGTTTAGGGAGATAAAGCAGAAAAAAAAAAAAAGATTGGCATCAGTTGTTAGCCCAGGTGCCAATCCTTAAAAAAAAAAAAGATTGGCAACAGTTGTTAGCTCAGGTGCCAATCTTTAAAAAAAGAAAAAAAAAACGCCTAGTGCAGCACTGCATACAGTAGGTCATCAACAAATATCTCATAACCTCCTTTAAATTTCCCCATGAAAAAGATCTCCCAGAAAGGTGGTCTTCCACACTCCCTCTCCTACAGGAACAGGAATTACAGTCACACTTATTAGACCCTGGTCTCAACCCTAATTTTGACATAAATTCAATTTTGATTAAGGCCAAACCAGCAGTCCACAAAAAGATGTATCCGAACTAGAAAACATCAGCCTTACTTTATTGGGATCCAGTGTAAATCTACCTAAGTGGCCAGAAAATAGTCTCTATTTTAGGGTCTCCCAAAGAATGAAAACTAAACCTGACCACTTTGTGCCCGTGCAATAGGGCCAGCCATGAGTCAACGAGATTCCATCGGGAGCTTTGCAAAGCTCTCCTCTGCAGTCAGGTGGCAGTCACGAGGTACTCACAGAGGCGTTGTTACTCCTCAGCCTCCAGGTCTCCATTACAGAAACCCAACTCTTCTACAAAGGCCCCTTCTCTGCCCCACAGACCACCTTACTGTGGCCTTGCATCTGACCCAGTAAGAGACCAACACTTGCTGATACCCCGTGAAGACAATATCGCCTGCTTTTTCCTCAATTCTAAGGCTTGAGGGAAGCATACGTTCTGCAGCCATCCTAAACCTCTAGCCCCAGATACCTCTCTGCTCTCCAATCAACCTTTTCCCAGCATTCCATGTATTTCAGTATTTTTCTCTTCTCAGATGAAGGAAAGCATTCACTCTGAGGCACGTTTTTGAAGCAATAAACAGCTCACTTCTTTGTGGAAAAATAGCAATTTTCAAGTAGCCTTTGGAAGCATCTAAATAACCCACACCTATTTATGGCTGAGTGACTCTCTGCATTGAAGAAACTTTAAGCCTGTGTTTGCAAAGATTTCCATTAACATCTTTGAGCAACCTCTCATCCCATCTTAAAACAAATGGCTCACTGAACAGAACCTGGGTTGTTTCTTCCTCTCTCCTTCCCCAGCTTGGCTTCCTAAGCAGAGATTCGACGTGCACAGGGAACACTGATAGAAGCTCCAGTGCTGAATCTTCACCCGGAGGTCTCGGGGTCCTGGGAGTGAAGGCAAAAGGCTCCATGGTGTCCAGGGTCAGCCTTTTTATTTCATTTTAAATGAACCTCCATTTCACCTCACCCCACTCCTTCCTTCTTGCAAAAATAATTCCCCAAGGAAAAGAAAAAGAGCTCTCATCTTCGTCCCACCCCCACACTGCAGCAGAAACGCACTGTTTTTAAAGGGTTTGTCCTCAGGAGAAAATGCCATAAGCTATATTTATCTCTAACTAATCCATTTCTCTCTACTCCAAGATTAAGGAATTAATGACTGCTACAGCTGCTGTCCTCAGCACATTAATTACTGTAAATTGGCTGCAGCCTTAAAAAAAAATCCACTCAACGACAATGGTGAGAGGGCAAGTTTCTAGCAAAGCATTAGGTAGCTAACCTAAATAATAAATCAGTGTAGCATCAAGTCCAAGAAGAAATAGACAAGCTTGGGCACTGGGTTTCCAGCTACCGGCTGTAAGCATGGAGAAAGAGTAGAGATGGGTGAGAGAGGGAAAAAAATGATTTGTATATACACGTAACTTTCCTTGAGACCCAGAACAGATCAAATATTAATTAAGGAAAACTGCTCTCTTTTATATTCATAAAAGCCTGCATCATTATAAGGCCTTTCAGGTCATTTTTCAGCACATCGGTTGTTTCTACATTTGCTAAAATCCTTGTAGATGGGACAAAATGAATACATGTTCGGAACAACTCATCCACCCTAGTTTTCTTGCATCCCGCTCTCCAGGTACACCAAGTCCCCATTCCAAGGCCCACACTCTTCCCTCTTCAAAATACTTTCATATTCCGTTTTCTCTCTCTGTGACACATCTTCCTCTTTTCTGCCTCTTCTTCATCCAACCAAGTTTCACTAATTCTTAGTCCCAACTCAGTGTCACCAACTCCAGGAAACTGCGTTCTCCTAGATCGTCCCACATTCCTCCATGGAGGTTTCATCTTTGTTCCCTAGCTTCACAGCCCCAAGGCTATGAGCACCCGGAGGGCTGGGCTCTGTAATTTTTACTAACACACTGCTGTCCCTCTCTGCAAGTCATGCCATCCCCTTGCCCCACCCCAGCGCTCTCCCTTTTCCTTCATAGCCAAACTTCCCCTCTGGGTCACTTCTTGACTTCCCTTCATAAGTCACCTCTCTCTATTCTGGCTTCTTGAGCCCATCACTCTAATAAAACTACTCTGTGTAATATACCCTTACTAATCCCAAGGCACACTATAGACCTATCTATAGGTTTTTATGGAAATCTGGGGCTCATTCATTACTCCTTTGTCACCATTATCCCCAGCTCTAGGTAATGACCAGCCTCTACTTTCCATGAAGCCTCAAGTCTGTCCCACTTCTCTCTGCCCCTTCTGCTACTGCCCTCATTCAGACTTCCTCACCTGGCACTTGGATGCTGCCACACTCTCCCAACTGGTCTTCCTGCTTCCAACCTAGTCTCCCACTACTGCACCAGAGTGATCCTTCTTGAAAGCAAATCATATTACTGAAGACCTCCACTTAACCTCTTTATATATTTTCCCCTTGCCTCAGGATAAGTTCTCAACTCCTTCACATGATTTACTAGGGCCTTTGTTGTCTTTGTCTCCAATCTCATCCATTTTAACTCTCATTATCTCTTCTAGCATTCTAAATTTTTTAAAGTCCCTTGAGAGTGTCATGCTTCCTCTCATCACCAGGCCTTTGCCTATGCTGTTCCCTAATTCTTTTCCAGACCCGTTTGCCCAGCTAATTCTTCCTTGTCATTCCACTCTCATCGTAGATGTCACGTCCTCCAGGAATCCTTCCCTGCCTCCTCCAGTCCTGACTGGCTGTCCCCCAGATCCTCCTATAGCACCCAGTACTTCCCCATCATAGCACTTAACACCACTTGATCACTGCCTGTTTTCTGCTTTCTATTCCACTTTCTCTGCAAAGGGCACAGATGCCCTCAAGCCAGACCAAGCTGCGTAGGATTTACTGTAAGGATGCAGGGGGTCTCACAGGCACCTGAGAACGTGAGCTTCATAGGAACCAGAACATAAAAGCCATCAGAAGTGGAAGGCTTTCTTTCCATCTCCCCCTCAGAGACCCTAAGGTCACAACATCATTGCTCCTACCTGCGTGTCGCTCCACATTCTTCTGTGTCTCCAAGCCAGCTTCCCCTACTTCAGCTCAGCCCACCAGCCCACCCCAGCCTGTGCTATATTACCAAATTCTCATTCTCACCTTTCGCCTTCTGCCTCTGGTGCTAACAGGAGTCATCTCTCCTCTTCCCAATTCCAAGTTCCTGAAGGAACAGGATGGGCCCTTCTCATCTTGAGATTCTGTGCCACATGCAGCTTGGGGGATGAGCACCCTTGATTCAGTTCTAATCAGCTTTACAAAGGAAGAGGGGGGTGGTCATGGCACAGAACATGGCTGCACTCACCTGGGGGTTTGCTCTTAAATAATAGACACCTCTGGGATACCCCTGTTATCCTATATCTCCTACAAGGTAACCAAACGTTCCTTGTTACGTACTCATTGCCTAGCAGAGGGTCAGGCACAGGGAGTTTGCTGAGTAATGGCCTAAAACCATTTATCAGAACTCTCCTATCCTATTTGGAGATCCATCTTCAGTCAGACCAGGCAGGGTAAGCAAGTTCTTGATCCCCATATAACAAGACGATAGCTTTTGTTCCTTAAAGGGAGTTGCCCAGATAATAAATGTTTTCTGATTCCTAACTTCCCTTAGAGTCGAACCTACCACTTAGCTGATAACAGCTGCTAGTAGCTTTAACCAAAACAGCAATAATCTTTTGTAACTTCAGCCTGCTTGTTTGACCTCGTCTTGAAATAATTGCCGACTTGGGCTTTAGAAGTCTAGAAGGAAATCAGATAAAAAGTATAAACAGGATTAACACAATATTTTATCATTGGTATAATAACAGTTGCCTCAAGATCTGCCCAGTTTGAAGTTCACCTCTAGACTCTGAAGATTTATAAGCCACCAGGCACTGAGTGTGGCTTCTGACTTGGGGCAGATATGAAAGGCTCTATCTTAAGTCTTTTTCATACAATCCAGGTTTCCACTCCTTATTATACTTTGAGATATCTCCCCCCTCCTCTTTTTTTCTCTCGCCCTCCTCCCTCCCCACCCATTGACCCATTTGCCTTTCAGTACTCAAAACAAGTAATCTATTTCATTTCAAAACTTCTTAGAAACCAGTAATCTTCCAGAGGTACAAAAAAGAAGGAAGGGAAGACTTTCTAACTGGCAAACACTCAGAAATCCTTTAGGGATCAATTTATACATTTTTGTATTTGTCAAAAAATAAAATTAAAGACATAAATAAGTAGAAATACTTAGAGGTTCATGGGCCTGAAAAAGGCTAAAAACAGACTTTAGAGGCACTAAAGGTCAAACTCTACAGTGTTCTAATGTTGGGCATCTCCCTGTCCACCAGCCACACTCCCTTTGCCTTTAAGGCACTGCCATTGAAGACTACAGGACAGTAGATTGTTCCTAGACTTGCCTGAGCAGAAGCATCACCCAAAGGACCTGCTGAACATGCATATTCCTGGCACCTGCCCCACAGACTGATCGAAATCTCAAGAGTGATACCTGGGAATAAATTTTTAATAAGCACTCAGATGATCCTTAGGAAATGACAAGTTTGGAAAACACTATTCTACATGATCTCAGTTGTCTTTTCCCAAAGCCTGTTCCATTAATGTAGTGGTTCTCATTCCCAACTGCACCGCAGAGAGTCACCTGGAGAGCTTCGTACACAAACTAATGCCCCTACCCAGACCAGTTCGCTCAGAAGCTGTAGGGTGTGGAGTCCCACCCACATGGCCATTTTTATTCAAATATGCCTCCATAGATGAGAACCACTGGTGGTGACCAGCTCTGCAAGATTCGCCATGAAACACAAGGGTTCTCAAGTGGACTAAGCATAGAAGGCAGTAGTCTATAAGCCCCTCTTCTAGATTCCCAGTGCACGCTGTCATGTCGAAGACTCTGGAAGTCCTATAGCAAAGAATTCAATTTTATTTTATCCAAATTTGTTTAAATTTATTTAAATTGTTCTCAAAATCTAACTGCAAAAAGAACTCTCTCATTTGCTTATTTGGTGGCTAGATGGTTGGTTTTGACATAACATGAATAAGCATCCTGAACAGTAGGATGTACTTAAATAAAGGCAGTTGCCCTGTTTTCTGAGTGAAGAACTAGCCTACACGTTCCAATGCAGTTTTTGGCAACTCCTGTACTACAATTCTGCTTCCATTTAACTCCTCGTTTCTATTTCCACGTACAATTTATTTTATTCTTATCTCTGGATTTTGTATTGGCACTGACTCTCCCAAACTTGACTGTGGGTTCTCCCTCAAAGAATTTGGCCAAGACAAATCTTTCTTACCCCTGTCCTTCATTTAAACTGACTTGAGGGCAGCCTGGAAGACAGGTCCTTCCCAAATGCAATGACATCTCTCTAAGTTTCAGGCAAAGATATCATATCCACAGTTTTTAATATCATAATTTCCAGGTTATCCACTCCACACAGAAAAAGGATGGAAAATGGAAAAGTAGAGGTCACATGTGCCCTGGAGCTCATCCACCCTCAGATCCTGATTGCAGGAAAATTAACACAGGAAGTGGAGTCAACCACGATCCCCACATACGGGCACCCTTCCCTATGCTGACCGACTTCCTGAAGGGGAGTAGAAGGAAGTCATTAAAATACTTGAGGAACACAAAGTGGAAAATAATGGGCTCTCTACTCAGAAAAGAGAGAAAAAGAGAGAAACAATGAATTTTAGATTGACATTAACTTTCTCTCCTCCTTCTGTAGTAGAAATAATCATTCTGACTAGCACTAACTCTATGGCAGGATTTCTCCACAGCAGCACTATTGACATTTTGAGCTAGATAATTATTTGCATGCACTGTAGGATGTTTAGCAGCATCCCTGGGCTCTACCTACCAGATGCCAATAGTGTGACCTCCTCTAAGATGTGACAATTAAAAATGTTTCCAGTTAAGAACCACTGCTCTAAGGTGTAATTCTCATATGTAAAACACTTTGAAACCCAGCTTCAGTGGAGGAAATAAAAAGGTTAAATCACAAATCGTTTTTTTAAGTTACTTAATTATAATCATATAATAAAATATGCATAAACATTTTTCCAAAAAGTTTCCCCAAACTTCTGTTTCCTATACAAAATATTAATTACACTCTTTTTTAAATCTTCAGTTGACTGGTGGTGGGCAGTGATTGGGGAAGAAGATAAACTTTTAAAGTGAACCTAGAATTTTTTTTAATTACAAAGCAAGTTGGGGAATTATGATTTTACTATATAAAAGTTTAAAATATTGCATGTTAAGAAAAAGATAACCCAAATAAAAAGGGAAACAACATGCAAAAATTCAAAATACATGTAACAAAGATTATTGTTCAGCATATGAAGAGTCCACCAAATCATTTCTGCAAAAAATGAAAACCACCGAGATTGTGATAGGTAAGTGGCCAAAAGATACACACAAATAATTCACAAAAGAGGACACTCAACAAGCGAATAAGAGTGAGCACTGGAAAATTGTAAGCATCACTAGAAATCAAGGAGAACTATACTAAATACAATTTTTGCCTGTAAAATTAGTATCTTTTTAACTAAGAAGATTCTGCACTGATAAGGGTAAGATGAAAAAGATACACTCACAAACAGATGGAAGAACTTTTTAAAACTAATTTGGCAAAATGTATTAAGCTTTAAAAATATTCGTTTTGCGTAATCTGTCCTAAGAAATTAATCGTAATTACTGGAAAAGCTCAAAGATGCTCATTATAGCATTATCTAAGATAATGAAGAATTGATTATCACCTAAATGCCCAACAAGAACGTATGTTTCAGAGGTTACTTGTAGCTATTAAATGTAGTATTATAAAGCCTTTAAAAAGTTGCCTAAGAAAAAACAGATGCAAAATCATACTAAAGTATCATTACAATTATATATATTTTTTCAAGGTGGCTGGATAGATACCAACTGAAAAGCTGAGCCTGGTTACCATTGGGTAGCTGGAATACAAGTGGAATTTTTCATTCTTTCTATTTTATATTTCTAAGGTTTTTGTAATGAGCATGTATTATTTTTACAATGGAAAAAGTAAACTCCATAAAAAATGATTAACTTTCCTAAAAGTGCAGCTCCGTATAGTTTAGGCATTAAAATAAACTGGCTTCTCAGTCATGTTTGCTTCAGACTGAGCTATTTTGAAAACATTCTCATCATATGAAAGCTGATTGAAGCCAAGGAAACCTAATCTGCCCTAATTTCAGGGTCATCAACCTCAGCCACATAAATAACGAGGGGAAGATAGACACTGGAATGCCCTTAAAGAAGCCTGAAGACATGATTTTTCTCCCTTCCCTAGCCACCTTTTTTTCACTGAATACATCAAACAGCTGCTTCTCTATACAACAGTAGAAAATCCTAAACAGGCAAAAGCAACATCAAGTCAACTCATTCGGTGAGATAACTAAAAAAATAAAATTATATCTTGAATACTCAGTGTATCCCCTTCCTCATTATTGAAACTTGATCAATAATATTTATTATTACTCTGTTCCTTTTATCATATCACATTTATGAGACATAAGAAAAAAGCAAAAGACTTGAAACATCTCAATTCTGAGATAGTGATATAATTAGTAAGTAGAGAAAAGCTAGAGAGATGGATAGACAAATGGATAGATAAATTGATATAAGATCATTTATTTTCTAACAATGCAAGTCAGAAATTCATAGAATTTAGGAATTAGAAGTTACTTTAAGTAAAACTAGCCCTACTTCTTCATTTTGTGTATGCTTTTGTCAAAATGAAGCAGAATGCCGTCGGAGATCATTGTAGACAGACGTCAAAGCAGACCACAATGATGGGGAGACCCTTAGAATCAGTCTTCAATTAAATTAAGGTACTAAATTAACTCAAGCAATTAAAATGTAGTGTAGTGCCTTTAGGCATCGAAAGCAGGATTCTTCTCTACAACCCTGACAGATAGTCATCCAGATGAGGTTGAAATCCTTTAAGAGTTATCACTGATGCCTTCATCTCCATACCAAATTCTAGGTCATGTGAATTTTACCTTGAAAATAGTTCTTGCATCCATCCCACCCTTTCCATTCACATCAGTCTAGATGAAAATAATGGTATTAACCCAGGCAAGAAATGAAGATCTGGGTTAAGATAGTGACAAATGAGAACAAAGAGGATAGGGTGGAGATGAGATATATTTTAAAAGAAAGTACAGTAAGGGATTGATGACTGATTAGATATAAATATGGCACCCATGTTTTCTGAACCAAAAAAAAAAATGGGATACATGGCCTGACAATCAGGAGGGTACTTTTGAGTTCAATGGGGCAGAATATTTGCTCTCAGGTCCAACTCAGAAAATCCATGCAGAGGGATTTTTTTTTTTAAGTGAGCATGGCTGGGATTTATAGAATGGGAGTCAGGATGAAAGAGTGAGGAAAGCCAGCAACAGGTAGAAAAGAAAGCCCTCTCCAGGCTTTAAGTACTAGGTTATTTTCTTTTTCTATTCAAGCATGTTCTCTTCTGCTGGAAAATGCTTTGTTAAACTGATCTGAGGTCGTTTCCATCCTCATGAGAAATCTGATGCAGTATTTCATCCTAAACGTTATAAAGCTTGGCATTAAAAGCTTCCCAAAGTCTATTTTCCCCTGGAGTCAGGTACCATTTGTCATTTGCTCACACATTCCTTCTGGCAGACTGCTTTATGATGATTCCCATGGGCAGCAGTGGGACTGGAGAGCATCCTTCACACATGACTTCCCTCTGAATCCAGAAGCTGATGGACACAAGTGGAAAACCAACTCACCCCATTATTGATGGCATCTCCCACTTAGGGAACACATGTATCATCTTCCCTCCTATTGTTCACCTTGGTTTATAATGCACCACCGAAAAACGAAACTTGAAACCTGAGAATAAGTTCTATATTAAAGTGTTCATCCTGTGGATCCAAGTATTGTTCTTTTTGGGTGCTTGCCCATGCCTATCTGTTCCAGAGAGACCGGGAGCAGTGAGTATACTCCAAGGTGAAAACAGAAGCATTGTGAAAAAGAGATACGAGCAGTATTTTAACCATAAATATGGTGATCACATTTTCTGAAACAAATGTGTGATTTATAGTCCGAAAAACATTTTTATATTCAATACAATGGAGGCCAAGAGAAAAGTATTTTTGAAATTAAAACAGAAAAATCCAAGACATTCGTCACTATAGCTATAGAGTCACATAAAAAATAGTCTTTGGTTTTTTTTAATCTTTGATAAAGGATTTCCAAATCCTAAATTCTTAAATTTGGAAGGAATAAGGGGAGGAAAGTGGATATCAGAAAGTATACTGATCTTACTAATTAAATTAGCAAATCACCAACTGTCTGTTTTTGAAACTACAGCTTGCAGTCTAGAAGAACAATTTTTTGGTCCATAACACAGTTCTGTAATATAGTTTTAACCTAGAGCCTAAAATGAGTATTGAGTACAAACCCTCTTGGGAGTTGTGGGGAGTGTATAACGTATACATTTCTCTTGCCTTGTGACAGGAAGGAATATGGGTGGACAAGTAGAGAGACCCTAAGAACAAGCAGCCTAAGATAGCAGTTGTATAGTCTTGTGGCCTTGATGGTGGTCTGGTTCACCCTTAGAATGCATGCCTAAGCACCATTACAGCTAATGGGGGATTGTGAAGACAAGAAAACAGATCTCGAAACAGGATTTTTCAGCTGATGTCTCTGTGAATATGGGATGAAGTTTCTGGTCTCTATTAATGTTATTGATTAAACCACAAGGCATTTATATATACAGAATGTAGTTTACATTTAAAATTTTTCTTTAAAGATTTTTCTGTATCTTAAGACTCTCTCATATATAGTGGAAATTTTTCTCTGCTCAAAGGGTACCCATTGCAGAAAAATCCCATCTCTGGGCATCAAAGAGGGGGATTCTTGAACCACAAAAGCAGGCTTGTGGTAGTTAAAACCATACCTGCATGACCTCTAACATGCATCTCTCTCCAAGCAGCCCCCTCCTCAGTGAAGGACTTCCCCTGAGGAGAGGGTGGGTCTGGCAGCAGGGCTCCCACATCCGCAGCCCTAACAGACCTCTGGAATTCCATAGTCAGTGTTTGGGTGTGACCTTCGTACCACACACAATGATCTTATGATTTCAAGGAAATGGAAGGAAACTCCCCCTTATTGGAATGAAGAAGAACAGATTGCAGACTCAGGGTAACTCATTTCCAAAGAGGATGTCCCACCCCTCTTGAGGACCAAACAGATTCCGCCAAGCTCCAGAAGAAAACCAGGCATATTCTCAAGGTGTCCAAATGCTAAGCAAGGTCTGAGGGAAGAGGCTAGTGTCACTCACTCAGTATCACAGCCTTCAGGGTTGCATCCACACACAGACAAGTTTGTGTTTAACTTGTAGAGTTCAAACAACAGCCCATATAGCATATTCTGGAAACTTTGCCCCTTGACTTAAGTCTATCTTTAAATTATCACAAACATGAATATCAAGAGGTGTAACCATTCTGGAGGACAATTTGGCAATACTTTTCAAAAGCCTTTATAATGTGTATATACTTTTGAATCCAGCAATTTCCCACCTAGGAATTTGTCCTGAAAAAGAAATCCTGGATTCATGCAAAAATTTAGCCACAAGGATGTTCAATCTATTATTTGTTTATAGTGGTAAAAATCTGGAAACAATCAAACGTCCAATATTAGGAGACTGAATAAATTCTAGTATATTGATATGAAATGCTATGCTCAATTTGAAAGTAGTATTATGGAAGAATATTTAATGACACTATATGTTAACTGAAAAATAAGAATATAAAACAATATGAACAGTATGATTCCACTTGGGGAAGGTATCATAAAAACTGTAAATAAGCAAATTAAGAAAATCAAATCTTCATCAACTTGTTAATGTTTTGGTGTAGCTTCTAAAGTTTGCACAATGAATATGGGCTATTTAAAATAAAAAGAAAGGTGTTTTGGGAGAGGGTTTTTTTGCTTGAGGAAGATTAGCCCTGAGCTAACCTCTGTGCCGGTCTTCCTCCAATTTATGTATGAGCCACCACCACCACATGGGTGACGAGTGGTATAGGTCCACGCTTGGGACCCAAACTGGTGAACCCAGGCCTACAAAGTAAAGTGCACCAAACTCAACCACTATGCCTCAGAGCCAGACAGCCCAAAAAAAATATAAAGTTTTTTAATTACCACTTTTACATTTCAAATAATTAAATATTCCTCAATATTAATTATCAGCACAGCTGTTGGGAAAGAAGAAAGAAGGAAAGAGAGAATTAACATGAGTAGTTTTTTACATATGTCGTTTCTTATTCAATTTCATTTAAATATAGGGTCAACCCAACTTGAATTGCCCTCTTTTGGGAGATGTCGAAGAAAATTAAAATGTATATTTTGTATTGAAAAAGCAGGAGGAAAAGTGCCTTGCTTTTTCTCTGAATCCTTTATCATTAAAACTCTACGATTAAGATTACTTCTTTTATTTACTGAACTGAGTGAATTCTAAAGTTATTCCCCCCCAACTCTCCAGAGGTAAAGGCGCTAATTTGCATTACGACTGATTACTCATTCAGAAGAATGAGCCAGGTTGCATCTGCTATATATTATGCAGTGAACTGTTGATTATCTGTGGAGACAAGGACAATACAAATAATAAAAATCCACAGAGAATACCCAAACTTCATTTTAGCCAGAAGTGTCAACAGTTTGCCAGAGTTGTTAGCAAGGAACAAAGCTGATTTGAGTTTTATCTCCCAACTCCCTTCCATATGCTTGAGGATTATGCTAATAAGAAGTGAAATGACCAGCAGCAGAGGCAGCCCTGGGTAATTCCTAGTCCGGAGAATTGGTTTCTGATTAATCAACATTTGGCTGAATTGGAGCATGGACATGCAACTGTCTCCCAACAAGGATCTCAAGTATTCTTTAAATATTCATCGTCTAAAAGATTCCATTTACTTGACAAGATGTTTACTAGAGTTTATTTCACTTATGAAACTCAATTTATGTGACACTCCATTTCTGCCCTACCTAAACCTGCATATACAGTGTAGAATAAACAATGAACTCATTTCTCTGTCATGCTATCCTACTAAACTATCAAATTTAAATTTCTACATGTGTTATTTACATTAATTACCATTCCATATACCAGATCAGTCTATTTAGGCAACATGCAATTAACCTAAAATTCAATAGCCCAAAATTATTAGTTTTCTAAAACTTGGAAGGAAAATGTGTCCTTCTGTGACCTTTCCTTAGTTGATATAATCTACAGAAATTCTACACTCCTACATATTTACACACATACATAAACCCTAGCCATATCCATGATTTGATTTAACAGATGCCTCTGACACTCCATATGTCCACATATCTCATTTTAAATTTGAAATTAAGAAAGTTAAGACAGGCCTTTTCAGACCTTATGAGAAATATCATTTCTCTAAAACTGCTTTTCTTTGAAGGAGTATCATAAATTGACTGACAGGGATATTAACTGCATTAACTTTTTAAGATTCTTTCAATCCTCTGTCTTCTGCGAAATAACTGTAAATTTAGATTGGTAGTTCATATGGCTTTTTTTCCCCCATAACAAATACAAGTAAGATAAATTGGACTAAAACTGTTTTATGCTTTATTGAATAACAGCCAGTAATAAGGCAGGCTCAGAGAGCAGATTCTAATATCAGATGCGTGGCATAGCTTTAAATATCTTCTATTGCACTGGATAACAGGTTGGAATCTGTCCCTTTACTAGGAGAGTCAAATTGCCTCTTGTAGACTTTTCAACAAGAACTTTTCGGCCTTCCCTTTTCCAAAGGGATAAGACTTTATCTACCTAGTTTATGCACAATCTATGTCCCCCTCCAGGAAAATGTTCCATTTTCACCACAAACTAAGAAAATACTAAGCATTCTAAAGAGAAACTAATTCATGATTGGCTGGTTTTCAAAAATGTAACATTCTCTCTGTTGTGAATATTACGAGTCATTGTCACCAAGTTAAAAGGGAAACCTGAGCAGTCATCCTCGATGATCCCTATTTGTTTTAAGTTGGAGAAGCTTCTCAGCTTCATAAAAATTAATTTTTATTAAAATAAAAATTGACAGTAACATTACCAACTTAAATCTTTCTTGGCCCATATATTTGCTTTCTGACTCTGAGGAAATAGTTGGGCATCTGGGGCCGGTCTGTGGCCGAGTGGTTGAGTTTGCACGCTCCGTTCAGCGGCCCAAGCTTTCGCCACTTCCGATCCTGGGTGTGAACATGGCACTGCTCGTCAAGCCATGCTGAGGTGGCGTCCCACATGCCACAACTAGAAGGACCCACAACTAAAAATACACAACTACGTGCCGGGGGACTTTGGGGAGAAAAAGGAAAAATAAAATCTTAAAGAAAAATAAAAATAAAAATAAAAATAATTGGGTATCTCTGCCTAAAGTCTGGAGGTATGTATTGTGGCTTTCTTCTATGTGTGTGACTATTTCAAATCAAGCCTCATATTCGCTTCCTCAGTGTCTGCCCATATGAGGCACAAGGAAAGAGAACCAATACACCAGAACATTGTGCTACCATTTCTGACATTCACTTCCTGATTTAAGGGTAATTTTTTCCCAAATTTTATTAAATTTCTAAAAAGATAAATGTATACTTTCTACCTAGAAACTATTGAATCACACCTATTACAGTATTTCCACATCCCATAAAATTCAGTTTCAACATTTATTGATCTTTTAGGACCTCAAAATGTCCCTGTTATTTTCCAAAAGTAAAAAGTTCAAGAAGTAGGGTTAAAAAAAAAATAGCATTCACCTAAATATGAATGAAGGTGCCATATATAGACCACATATTCATCAGGCATTCAATAATCGCTTACTTTAAGTAAAACAAATTCTAGTGGTAATGATAGGGAAAATTATGCCTTCTATGATAAAAATATGATGCCATTTTATGACGCAAATTTTTCCAGAATTGGCAACGTTCTTTTTTTATTTTTGTTTTTAACACTTTCCTTACTCTTTTATCTCATTTCAACTTGTTGGCAGCGGTCCTGGGCATGGAAAGCTTAAACTCCAAAGAGAACACATGTACTTATCCCAGAATCAACCTGAGCCCAAGTCCCTGATCGTTCCTTCGTTCCTCCACTACCTTGTTCCAAAAACTAACGTCTGATTGTTTTTTCTTAATCATGTGGGAAGGAGGCAGGGGAATGGAGAGCTGTGTTTGTTCCAACACAACAAATGTTTGAAAAGTTCTTTCACTGAGAGCACTGAAATTGTCATGCAGTTTCACAAGAAGTAAACAAATAAACTGAAAATACAGTATTTGGGGGTCTCATGCTGACTTTCATGAAGAAGTTAGAAATTATCATTGAATGAATGAATCAAAATGTGTTTTGATTCAAAATGAATGAATCAAATGTGTTAAAAGAAAAAAAGCTCTTGATGCAACTAAATGTTACCTTGGGTTGAATATCTACTGTTTCTCTAGCTGTTAGGTGAAGCTAACTTCATTTATGTCACATACACTTATTTTAAACCAATGTGTTAAACTAAACTATCTCCTTTATCGCTGCCATTTTAAAAAACTCAAAAAATGTCCGGAGTAGAGAGAATATAATTTCATAGATTCCCTGAAAGAAATATTCCCCCTTAGAGGCAAAGAGAAATTGGGAACTGAGCAACGGTCTTTTGATTTCATTAATTGTGTTAGCTATTTGAAAAATGCATACTAAATGGAGTCTGAGGTTTTTTTGGTTTTTGGTTTTTTTAAAGATTGGCACCTGAACTAACATCTGTTGCCAATCTTCCTTTCTTCTTCATCTTCTTCTTCTCCCTGAAGCCCCCCAGTACATGGTTGTATACTCGTAGGTCCTTCTGCCTCTGCTATGTGGGACGCCACCTCAGCATAGCTTGATGAGTGGTGCTAGGTCTGTGCCCAGGATCCGAACCTGTGAAACCTCAGGCCGCCAAAGCAGAGCGTGCTAACTTAACCACTCCGCCACGGGGCCAGCCCCTTGGCTTTCTTTTAATAGCCATACTTTGGGCACTGAGATATCTAGATATCAACTTCTTGCTTTACTTTTCATGCAAGCCTAGACTGAAACACTCTGATTAAGAATCTTGCTCCTTTCCTCCACAGGTAAACTTCTCAAAAGAAAAAAACAGATTTCCTTTGCTGCCCTTTCTCTCCTGCATGCTGGACAACCTGCTTCTGCAGCCACTGCTCCCTTTGACTGCTCTCACTAATGTTACAGTGACCATATATTGGTCAGTTTTTTAACACCTTTCAGTCCTTATCCCAGTTACATAGCTGACCCTTCCCCCATCACTGGTCCCTCAAGATGACACAGGTGTGACCTTCTCCATGAAGGCTTACCCTATCCTTGCCCCAGCAGTGACCTCGAGCATCACATCCCCTGTGTTCCTGTGCTCCTGGAGCATCTTTGCATATTCTAAGAGAATTTCCATGCAGCAAGGTACACATTTGCTTGGCTCCCTCGCCAACTACAAGCAATGCCAGTGTAGAGGGTTTTAGCCTAATTTCTCTTTATACCCACACCTGCCCAGTGTTTAGACTTGGCTGGCAAACTGCTATGTTTCCAGTCTCAGAGCGTAGAGCGAAAAGCCCTGGTTGCACTGCATGGTAGTACTCTCTCACGGCATTAAGACAGAGAGGTTTTGCCTAATTTCTTTCAAGGCACGCTCCAGCAAAGTTCTCATCCTCTCCTCATCCCAAGCAAAGAGGATCCTATTTCAGACCTCTGTGTCATCAAACATCTCAAGGCTCCTTTTGTACCTGCATTGGAGCCTGAAAAGAAGTCGGGTGTGTGGTGGCAAAGAGATAGGGAGGAGGGCAGAAGCCTAGAAAGTTTCCAAAATAAATCTGCTCTTCCTGACTCCTTCCCCTTCTCTATGCATTTTCATCTGTTTTGGAAGCACTGACATCTCCTAGCCATCTAATCAAGACAAATCTTTCATGCGGTAATTAAAATACAGCTCATCTTCAAGGGGAACAGAAAAACAAAGGCTGAAACAATTAGCTGACTGTTCCAACCAGCATGGTTCGCACCCCCCCCCCCCCGCCCCCCCCTGCTCCCACCCCTTCCCTCTCTCCCTCCTTCCTTCAACTGCTTGCTTTTAAGTATTTTCACAGGAAGGAAAACTTCATTCTACTGAAAGGTAAGAAACTAAACAGACACTTAGACTAGGAAATAGTTTAATTAAATTTCATATGAAAAATGCTTAGGACTGTTTAAGACAAATGTCAGGTTCCCTCCTCGGCTTGAATTGCATTAGGCAAGAAAGGGAGCCAGAAATGCTTGCTAATCTGTTCTCGTCAGGTTAGAACAGAATATTGCATTAGCATGCAAAAGGACACAGGCCAGCAACACAGGGAAAGACAAGCCTTCCCAAAATGAAGACTGCAGAGTAGAGAGGTAAATTGTACTAGTAATAACTCAGAAGGTGGGAAATGAACTTGTTCCTCAGAAGGCCGTGTGTGCCTTGATTACATTAGCGCTACTTGCAATATTATGCAGTATATTCATTTTTATTGTATTAGTTTTTGAATAGTCTGTAAAAGGCCAGTGTTTTATTTAGCTCTCTGAGCCACCTGTCTTTTCTACAACATCCCCTACCAGCATATTCAAGCATTAGCGTTCAGGTTTTCTAAAATCTTTTAACCATTGATGGCTGCCAGCAGTCAAATTAAATTCAAAGGGTTTAGTATAGCTCCAGGTTTTAGCTATATAATTTACTAAGAATGCCCAAAGCACTTGCAATCTAATTTGCAGTTCAGCAATGAATACCGTTTCCTAACGAAATCTGCCTGAAATTTGCTTTTGAGGCCCCGGAAAAAAATACACTTGTGACACCTGTGTGTCTTCCTCCTGGCACTGACTCAGAAAAAAAAAACCTGCCGAGAGAGAATGATACGCCTCATGTAAGGTGGCACAGGAAAAGATCTCAAGAGAATGGATCTGTTTTTATTGCCAGGTTATCTGGGCCAGTACAGCCACTCTATATTTCTTATGAAAATTTAGATTTTTTCCAATATCTTCCCAGTCCAATATTAGCACTATATTCATTACAGCTTGACTAGCAACCAGCATAGGCTTAACCAAAATCTTAGCTCTCTGATGGATAGATAGATAGATAGATAGATAGATAGATAGATGGACGGATGGACGGACGGACAGACGGACGGACAGACAGACAGATAGATAGATGGATGGATGGATGGATGGATGGATAGAAAGACAGACAGACAGACAGATAGATAGATAGATGGATAGATAGATAGATAGACAGATAGATAGATAGATATACCACTGCAGAAAAACCCAGATTTGATCATCTCCATATCAATGGAATCATTTCCATATCTCGGTGGAAATAGATTTGGTCTATTTTCAGTGGCAGCCAGGGCGTCAGTTCCTAACCCTAGTGCTAATTTCATTTCTATCGCTGAATCCTGAAGTACCACTGCTTATATTGTCCTTGTGCCTCTATTTCACCCTTCTAGAAGGGAAATAAAGCAGAAAGTGACTGTAAAAAGTCTGCAGCTAACTGATGGTATTTTTTCATCTTATAAAAAGATGGCCCTCTCTTATCTGAGATTAAGGTGTGAGGAACCCTGGAAGTGTTTTTAGAATCTTCGATGAAAGCTGAAAAGATAAATGTCATTTAAATTTTATTTTTAAATGTAATCTCTCTTCCTGGTATACAGGAATTCTGATTCTCAGGCATAATGACAAAGGAGCTGAGGGAAATGCAGGTCCCAGCTGCCGGGTAAAATCTGAAATCTCACAATCTCTTCCTATCACAGTGAGGTACTCATCAATAAAGGAGGCTGTAGACATAAAGTCATCAGGCTGACTTAATTTCATTAATAAACGGCATAATTTGGAAGCCCATTAGAGAAGTCAGAGATGCTAGCTGTGCCCACAATCGCGTTAATCACTCACCATCAAGCCAACTAAGTGTAACTCTAGAAATCGAACCGTTAAAGTATAAATTGGAAAAAGCCAAGTTTCTAATGACTCTAATGATCTAAATCTGGTTGTTGATCTCTCTCCTTGCATTTCCCAGTCAATAGGCCCCTTTATACCTTCTAATAAACTCTATAGTTTATAAAATTTGAAAATAATAATGGGGAAGCATTTTTAATACTTTCAAAGCCTACCAACATATCAGCCCTTAAAAGGAAAAAAGAGGAGTCCAAGACAGAAGGAGCAGAACCCAAAGACTGCATGAGTGCCTCCCCAAGAAGGTCACACCTCCCATTGCTAACCCCCTCCTGCCCAGACCTCGAAGGCTGCTTCAGGTCCAAAAGTATGGCAGAAAATGAAACAAAAGCGAATGCCACAATATTTTGATTTTTCATTTTTCTCACAATGGAATAAAAAACATAACTAACCTATTTCATAAAAATGAAAATGAATCTGCTTTTCAAGCATCCCCGTTCTCCTCACTCGTAACGGGACCCGTCTCCACCCACTTCAGCTTATAACAAGAAACTGTATTTGTTTGTAGGGCACCAGACAGAAAATTAATGTAGTCAGCCGTTCCCTTTCCAATTAATTTAGTGAAGCAGCAACTAAATAATCCAATTCCATCAAGTCTGAACATAAAAATATCAGCTGCATGGCACTTAGTAGAAATAGGAAGAGGAAGCGAAGTAACTCACATTTTTAAATGCCTTCTACGTCAGGCACTTTGCTAGGCCCTTGTACATATTATTCCATTTTTATCTTTACAAGGACCCTGCAAGGAAGGAATTATTATCTCCATTTTACATAAACTCTCTTCATACGGAAAATTTAAATAATTTCCCAAAGATCACAGAACAAGTATGTGGCAACCCTGGGACAGGATCCAAGGTCTCTCTGACTCCTTGAGTTAAAATGAAAATGAATGAATAATAAAAATTGTAACACTTTATGTATAAGCATAATGTAGGCGAGGAGCTATACTTGATATTTTTAATAATTCTGTTTATTTTTGTTTTACCTTTTCTTTACTGTTACCTGACTATCTTAGTCTTAGATGTAGTCATTTACTTATTGAGAAATAATTCAATCTGTATCCATTTCTTTCCCCTCTTTCATCTTCATCTTTTCTTTTCTTCACTGACTTGGTTCTATCTCCCAAAGATCCAGGCAGGCAAGATGAGAAAGAGTATGACTTGACGGAAATTACTTAGTTGTGTTTAATGTAAAATTAATTCTGAATACAGATTGTTTGTTACATTTTATGGATACTACTCATGTGCGTTTCTCATTGGAATAACTTTACAGAGGATTAAGGTTCAATAAAATCCCACAAGATGTGCAGAGTATGTGTCAGACATCTAAAAATTCTTGAGAAAGCAATTATACTGAGTGCTGTCTAATAATAAATCCAAATGGACAGCTATGATATGAACTGCATTTTCTAACAACACTACCCCCACCTGACTCTGCATTGCAATCTTTGCTAAACTCTCTGCAAAAGAACAGATGTTCTGCTTTGGGTTGAGAAATCAACAGTTACCATTCATATGTTCCAAAAATTCAAGGGCCTAGTGCTGCTGTTTTAAGAATGCTAATTAATTCCAGCCCTTATTCTCCAATATTCTTGCAGTTTCAATCAATTGCGTTCTCATAGGACTTCGGTCCCCAGTATCTCCTTTGAAAGTCTATGGGGAAAAGCAACTAGGAAATGTACACATCATGGACCTGGGGGAGAAAAAGGATTAATCGAATATGCTCTAATTTTGTCTATTTCTCATAGCATTATCATCGCCATCCTCTGCTATATTGATTTGAACAGGTAGGTACTCCCCAGATGACAAATTAATTAAAACAATGCCTAGAGATGACTTTGGTCATATTTTTTCCATTTATTTACCATTCAAATAAGGACTAATTTTAGAAAAAGCATAGAAATAGCTATTTATGAATTTGTTCCTGTTTTTCTTTTATTGTTTGGTTTTATACCTAGTGTTGATTGAGCATAATATCCAGCTAGGAGCACGGTAAAAATGTGGGTTCCTGGGCCCAAAGCCCATTTGAGTGGATCTGAGAAGCTATGGGATATCCACATTTTGTAAATGAACACCCTATTCTGGGGCAGAAGATCTGAGGACTTCAGGAAATGGGGTGTTCATCCAAGTGCACTTCTGCACACAGTATAAAGATCCCATTCAACTTACATTAACAGACCCTGCTTTGCTCCTGGCCCCACAGACATCCTTCACACCAGAGTCTCCTATAGTCTTCTGTGGTTTGGATCAACAGGGGTGATGACAATCGCTGGGACCTGGGATGGGGCTCAGGAATTTGCTTTTTTAATAAGCACACCGGGTGAATCTCCTGCACCCTGAAGTTTGATAAACTGCTACATAACACCAAAGCAGATCCAGAGAGCAGATCCCTACCATGAACTTCCTTTGCAAATAGAAAGGCTAGTGAGAGAGAGCGTAAGCTGAGGAGTCAGCCATCCCTGCATTGGAATCCAAGATGTTTTACATATACTGCCTGATGTGAGCAAGTTTCTTAACCTTGACTTAATCTCTATGAGCTTTAATTCCTCCATCTCTAAATTTGAAATAATGGTGTTACCTCTCAAATTGTCGTGAGAATTAACTATGACAAGGTATGTCAAAATATATGGCACAGAGTAGGAATCTGAAAACAATAGGAGCAAGGAGTTTCACGTTTGTGTTTTGCCCACTTGTCTGGGTAACGGGGCCTGTGACCCTTTCCAGCAACTATTTGAGTGAGTTGATACACAGACTCTTTCAGGGTTTTGCTGAAGGAGAGTAAAGAATGTTATCTTCTGTTTTAGGAGAGTTTGGGAGGGGTTGAGAAAGAAGAGGGAGAAATGAAGGACACAGAGAGGGAAATAATCCTACTCAACCCTATCCCATCATTTGACTTCATATTGTATCCCCACAGGGAGGAATGAGGGCCGTGGTCTGAAGGAGCTGTTTTCTAAAGAGACTTTTTGTGACTGTATACCCAAGTCGTGATGTTTTAGGGCCCAAGTAACATAGTGAGGAAAAGAAATGGTAAGAGAGCCATTCTCTGTTTCTGTGTGGAATCCATTGCCACTCAGAAACCTAAAGACGGGCATCATTAGAAGAATCAAAAAACAGCACTTGGCATAAGTATCAGTGGTCTCACAGCTGCCACCATTAGAAAGGACAACGGAAAGCCCCTCTCAGAGGGCTTTGCGGGCTGGGGGCAAGGGAGCTCCATAGAAAGCACAAAGCAAGGACGATAGTCTAGTGCTGCCTGGTTTCTAAGGCTGCAAATTCGGCCATCAGACATGGCGGACTTCACTAGGGAAGCCCTCACACACCTGGAGGTCTTGCAGGAAAGCCCACTGCCCTGCAGGAGAGATAAGGGACAGGAGCGGGAATTCTGAGTTCTTGCTAGCACCATGCCTTGCTTTGCATCCACAGATGGGTGACAATTTTCATTATAAATGCCTCTTATTGGTCTCAGGGGACCAGTCATGCAAGAACAGAGATAAATAAATGTTTTCTCTTTGCCAGAACTAGAAGTCAAAATAAAAGCTCAGATAGTAGTAACTATCTTTTCTACATGGGCTTAGTTGTCACTGACCTCAAACAAACTATTTTAACTTATGGATGATACAGTGTCATCATCTGTGAAATAGCCTACTTCTCAAGGCTTGCTATATGAAGATCAAAACAGCTCACGACGATATAGAGAGGGCATATAGAAGAGTCAAAAAATTAAGGGTTTCGTCTCTATCTGATGGTCAAATAATGCAACTGTCTGTGAACTATATTGTATTCAGGCAGGTAGGAGGAAGAGTGCAGAAACTCTTTGTGGGTTTGCTCTGCCAATAACAGCTGAGTGAACTCGAGCAAGTCCTCTAAACACTGTAAGCCTCACTTTCCTCCTCTGTAAAGGGAAGAGGTCTGAAAGGTCTATTTTGTCCCTAGGGTTCCAGGTAGAAGATGTCAGGTCTTAAGAAGAGCAAACTAAAAATATGATCTCTTTGTGATGTCAAGGGAGTTACATCACCCCACACTTACAAGAATCCAAATGTTGACTGAGATCTTCTGTAAGCAAAAAGAAACACGGAACAGCCTTGTCAGGCATTCTGCAGTCGTTTGGTAATGCAGATTTGAATGTGTCTATCTTGAGCATATCCAGATGTTTATACCATTTGGATGTGTGGTAAAAAGTTAACGTTTCACTTAATGAGATGCATCCAGGCCCCTTTCTGGCACTAGAGCCACAGTGCTGAGTGGAGGAAAGGGCAGCTCGTCTTCACAGAGAGAATGACACTCTGTAGTCATCAGCTTATTGATCACATCGGCCATCGGAGTACAACTTCTATGTTCATTCATTAGTCATCAACAAATATTTACTGTGTAACTTTCCTAAGCCAGGCACTGTGCAAAGATATGGGAAACACAAAGAAGTCATTCCTACCTTTCCTGAATGTGAAATCTAGTTTGAAGAGACAGGTATCCAAGCAATTATAGAACAGGATAGTAAATCACAAGTGTCACATGATTCTAGGTAATAAGTGCCATTTATCCAGTGGATTTTATGTTTACTCAGTATCTCTCTTCAGCTGAGTGAAACATCACTTCTAGATGGAGTACTCTAAGGTCTTTCCAGTGAATGTGCACTTCGAGCTGGAATGTAATGGAAGAATGCAAAGGAAGGAATGAACTGGAGGAGGCTCACTCCAGGAAGGAAAATTAGCATAAACAAAGGCACTAAATTAAGAAATCTCAAAGCAACCCAAATGGAACAGGTTAAATCTTGCACTGTTTCTCAATGTGGCAACCACCTACAGGTCCCTACTCATTATTTCTGTAACTCACAAAGTGGATTTCATCAAACCAATCATTATAAACAGCTCCTTCACTCAAAGTGCTTGTTTCTTTAACCAGAATTACTCATTTCATCAAATTAAGTTGTTAGTTACCCAACTACAGTTAGAGATCTATAAATCCTATCTTTCACTAACACAAGAAAAAAATAGATCTTCCCATTTTGGCTCCCATCCAGTAAGAATAGAACAGTGTGTGCCCCCACCGCCCTCTCAGCTTTAGGTGGATCTCTGCCTTTAGCTAACCCAATAGGTTTAATCCACAATAAAGCCATTGGGACGTATCAGGAGCACGAATGGCAAAAAGTCAAACCATGGGGCTTCCCAGTGGAAAACATGTTGATGAATATCCCAGACATATCTGGAATTAGCAGGATATCATTGCTCCACCAAGCATGTGAGAAATCTTGTTAACCATTAGCACTTGGTGATACCAGATTCCTACCATGAACTTCCTTTGCAAATCAGAAAGACCTAAATCGTGACATCAGCAGGAGCTGGTGCTGGGAAATAAACTCAGGACTGACACCAACTGGAAACACAAACATTGGGATAAGCAAATATGCTCAACAAAAGAGATAAGCCTTTATACCACACATCCGGCAGTAACCTCTCTCACGACTGAGTTACGTCCATTCTATTTAATAACTGTCAGCCTAAGAGAAGCCTCGTTATTTTATATATTTTTCAGTAGTTTGAGTACTTTAAATTACAAAAAGCTTTTTACAAATAATCTTCTTTAAAGATTTCTATTTCAATTACCTTCTGTAACACAGCAGGTCTATTATTTTAAAGTTTGGTGTTTGTTCCTTCACCTTACACATTCCTCCCTTTGACAAGTTTCTCTCACTTGGCAGTTTCTATTTATATTTCAACATATTAGTATAACAAATTTAAATAAAATTCTCCACTTGTATCATTAATTAGCATTTGGCAATGGGCCTGATTAAATGCCCTTGGCAGCAAAATTATTTAAGTATCTAAAAGGTTATTTTTATCCATTTATTAAGACTGTCTCAGTGCCAGCCTCGTGGCACAGTGGTTAAGTTTGAACGTTCCACTTCGGCGGCCCAGGGTTTACGGGTTCAGATCCCGGGTGTGGACCTAGCACTGCTTGTCAAGCCATGCTGTGGCAGGCGTCCCACATATAAAGTAGAGGAAAACAAGCAAGGATGTTAGCTCAGGGCCAGCGTTCCTCAGCAAAAACAGGAGGATTGGCAGCGGATGTTAGCTCAGATCTTCCTCAAAAAAAAAAAAAAAAAAGGAATGTCTGTTAGAGAACTATTACCACCAACTTCTCAACCAGGAGAACTCTGCAGAGTCTGATGTAGTTCTCAATGCTCCTCCCCAGATTGTGTTGAGTAACTGACAGTCAGCATGGTCACTTTTTCTAACAAATGAGGAAAACTTGTCTGAATAAGAGGAAGTTTAATTGGTTAAAAAATTTGTGTCCATTGGTATATGAATGCATAAAGAAGACATGGTGTATATATATATATATATATATATATATATGCAATGGACTATTACTCAGCCATAAAAAAGAATGAAATCCTTCCATTTGCAACAACACGGATAGCTCTAGAGGGTATTATGCTAAGTGAAATAAACCAGATAGAGAAAGAAAAATACCATATAACCCATACTCTTCAAATTGTGAAGCTGAATGCACTTCTTCAAACACCCTGACTAAGTATGAACTGCTCTGAGCCTGGAAAACCTTTGCCTTCTAACTATGAACTCTCATGCATAAGTTTCTTGTTACTACTGTGTTTCCAACAACTAACCCAGTGTGTGGTATATAATAAGTGCTCAAATAAATATGTATGAAGTGAAGAATATCAGTTCATAGCATACCTCTGAAAAGAGAGGGTGGCATAAAAATAAGGTGGACTGCCATATGTTTTTTACTTGTTTGTGATTCCATTTAAATAGGAGAGATGGCTGTAAGAAGTGAATAAGATGGAGGAAAAATATTTGGAGCAAGCAACATAGTAAATCTTGGAAAATCAGCCACTGTGACAGCATATTTCCCCCTTTCATGAAATGATCTAGGTGAAGAGGAAAGGAAAGAAGAAAGAAAGGGGAATGGGGAGAGAGGGATAGAAGAAAAGAAATTTGTTTTTACTTAACACAGGAAAATATTGCACTTAAATAAATATTATCACTTAAGTAGTTTAATGGATTTTTTACATTTCTACAAATTAATATACACACAGTATAAAGTGAATAAAAATATCCATTTGCTATGACTTTTCCAAGTATATTGTTTTGTGGTTTCCTGACTCATCAGAATTGTAAACCACGTCTCATGATGAGTAATGCTTTGGTGACTAGCGTAAAGACTTGAATGTTGCAAATGGAGAGTCTGATTTACTAGAGACTTTCCTGGGCTTTTGGCATATATGTAAATATGTATTGCGCAAAGAGATTTAAAACATAAAGACTTCCTCCAAGGAGTTTACAATCTGGTTGTCTTCAAGAAGAATCTTAGAAGGAAAAAATATATGTGGAGATAAAGAGGAATCTTTATTTCAAGAAAACCTTCAAAAAAGAAAGAAAAACTAGAAACTTCCAGGATATGAGGAATAATTATACAACATAATGCATTTAACACCTGAAAGAGCCTCAAACTCCAGGAAAAAAAAGTGCTCAGAATTGTAATCCACCACCACCTTCAATCACAGGTACACTCTTATTCAACGTTACCAAAAAAAGAAGAAAAAAGGCCAAATATTGAAGGAAATGAAAGGAGATCTAAGCTATATTGTGAATAAAATATTTATCAGTCAGACAAATTCATAAGCAGAAGCTGACTACTTTTCAAACATAATTCAACAGTGAACGAGGTGAATTTTAGACCTTGTGTGTAAAAGAGGCTTGAAATACTTCTCTGAATATCAGCGCTAGGCTTTGCAAACACAGGCAATACACTCTTCAGTGTACTGGGTCCCCTTCATCTTCAGAAACATCCATTGCGTTAGTTGCAAATTCTTAATTTTCTTTTCTTAAATTTCCTTAGTGCTACTAAAACCTAAACAGCCCAGAAAAGGATTACTACCCTTTTCCCTGGAACAGTTATGGGTTGCAAAAGCACCAGACTAATAGATTGACTTGAGTAAGCTTGCTCTGATAAAAGGGGGAAAGATGGAGAAGGGATCTTTATTAAGGGCCTTCCATGCACCAGATGCTGTATTAAGCATATTATATGGAGTAGCTCTTTTAATCCTTACAACAACCCTGTAAATTAGTATTAACAGGAATATTATTTCTATTTTGGAGGTAAAAAATTAAGAATCAGAGAGATTTAGCAGTCTTCATAACGCTAACCACTAGAGGAAATAGGATCTGAACGAAGCTCAGTTGGGCTAAAAACATCTGTGCTAAAAAAAATCTCTGCTCACCCCACTAGACAAAACAGCATCATTTACAAGAGAAAGTTTCAATAAAACGACCACATACTCATTCTAGGCTGTATATATGCATTCATTCTCATATGACCTTCACTATACCTGACTGACCGAGGGCTACCAGGGACAACCACATCGTTTCTTCTATAATCTGTATTCTAGATGTAATAGTCATACATCTGCATCATGCCCTTTGGGGATAATTTTTACGTAGCTCTCTTGTGAAGCTAATATTGCCTGCTTCATAGATACTACATTTGTTTACTTATCTTTTGTTGGCATCATCTCCACCACCAACAACAATACCAGATTGTATTTTATTATTCTCTTCAGCCCCAACACTGTGACTTGCAAATTGGTAGTAAAGAGTTACTGAATTGAATTGAAATATACTGAACTGAATAGGATTATCCCGAATTATGGGATAAGGCAGCATAGTCCATATCATCTTTGATTCAAATAATTACTGAGCACCAACTGTGTGCCAGATGACACTGGATTTTATAGTACCACCCATGGCATTTAGTGTTTCTACAATATCTTTAAATAGTAAATGAGACCCCATTGTTTGAAATGTCATTATAGACCCCTATAACTGGAGATATAACGGTATTTGATATCTTTAAATTTTGCCATTTAGAGGTATAAGTCAGTACTGTAGACAAATCCATGGAATCTTTCTATGTGACTTTTTTCTCCCATTGAGAAAGTGGAAATGTGGACATTTTTTCCTAGAATCTTTTTAATTAAGAAAATTCAATTCTTGGGACCAGCCCCGTGGCCAAGCAGTTAAGTTCGCACACTCCACTTCAACAGCCTGGGGTTTTGCCAGTTCGGATCCTGGGCATGGACCTAGCCCTGCTCGTCAAGCCATGCTGAGGTGGCGTCCCACATAGTGGAACTAGAAGGACCTACAACTAGAATATACAACTATCTACAGAGGGTCTTTGGGGAGAAGAAGAAAAAAAAAGATTCGCAACAGATGTTAGCTCAGGGTCAATCTTAAAAAAAGAAAAAGAAAATTCAATTCTTGAACTATGTGGGGCATTACAGGTTTGGAGGAAAGTGGCGAATCTAAAACAATATCACAATGCTTTGTGATTTACTCCCTATCATGCTCGGATTTCCTCTCCACCTTTTGTTAAGAGTTCTGAGAACCACAGTCCCTGAGTAATTTAATCTGCTGGTTTCTGATCCTCCTCACTTCTTTTCCATGTGGTCGTTGCAATGTGGCCATTCTGGTCCTTAAGATATGCGAATCCTTGGGGATGTAATTAAGGAGACACTGAGATGCTCTCATCAAAGGACAGTTCATCTGCCGCAGCTCTACTGCTGTCTGTGCGGGTTAACTACTTGGCAGTCCTTTCATGTCCCAGAGTCAATCTGTGTTTAAAGGATGGAGGTGAGTGGGCAGGACAGGGCAGTTTATCTTTACTGCCTTCTCATTTATTATCACATTGCTCTCTCACATGGCACTACCTTAGCTGATCAAAATCAGGGCCCACATATCACCAGAGTCATTGGGATAAAAGGCAAAATACATTCTTTGTTCAATCTACACAAGAGTATTTAAAATAATCATAGCAATAAATCTGATGGAAATACCTAAACATAGAAATGGCTTATTCCAGAGCAGGAATTACTGTCTTCTTTTTTTGCCAGCTCCCCATGGCAGTTATAGACATCTTTCCAATATACGAATATTCTCAATTATCAGATTGGCCTATGAAATCGTGTCAGTCCACACAGTCTGCCTGCAGCCAGCACATCTGTGCTTGATTTCAAACAGCGAATGGCCAGTTATCAGCAGGAAAAGTTCAACTCTATTCTACTTCCTGACACGAGGACACAACCCTTTGAAAGACTTCAGCATAAAGATGTTCTACTAAAATAGCATTCATCCAAATTGTGCTTTCTCGTTCTCCCTTCTAAAATCCAACACAATCAAAATTTATTACATGCCTATTATGTTCCTAGAGGGTCAAAGTGAGCAGCCAGAAAAATAAGAATGGAAGAGACAGAGGCAGATAAGAACTTAGGGAGATGTACAAGGAGAAATGCAACTCTGAAAGAAATCCTGAGCATTTTTCAAAATACCAGAAATCAGACCACTGAAATCAAACAAAAGCAAAAATGTGAAAACAGAAATTTTTTCATCTGTTGAAAAGACGTGAAAAGTCAATCAACATAAATGTGACAGCCCAGGACCCTTAATGCAGAAAACTCAAAGCAAAAATCTATGCCAAGAAGACAGATGGAATTCATCATTCCTTTGCAGTTTCCTGAAATACACAGACCTTTGAAAACTGCCTTCTGAACTTTGAGAGTAACATCATTTAACACGGTCATTAAATGCAAGAGCCATAACATGTATAACAAGGGTGTGTAGGTGCCATAAGTCTGCTGGAAAAAACCCAGAACAGCTCAAACTTTGCTGGAAGACTGAAAAGAAAGTTGTGCAGGGCTCCCACACAATGCTGAAAAGTCCTGTACCGTGTAAAGCTACTGAGAAGAGACCACAAGCCCAGACTTAGCATCATTCAATAAGCTGGTGATCAGGAATGCCTCAATGGAGAATGGCAAGCCATGCGCCAAGAGATTGGACATGGGCTCCACTAAATAGTAGAGATGATGAGGTACAGAGGGCAGTGGGGGAAGTTTGTGCGAGCTATCCACTTTGAGAACAAGATATGGTTTTCCTAGGAGTCTCTGGAATAGAGTATTTTTGCTGCTATGAAATGTTAGCTCTGAACAAGCCATTCCAGAACACAAGCGCACGAACTAACAATGCCTGGAGTCCAGTGGAGGACACCTCCTCACCCTGTTATATTATCTGTGACCAGTGGCTAGTGTTGCTATGACAACTTTTCAAAGTAGCCTTATTGGGGACCAAAAAAAAACCTCCAAGCACAGATTGTATCTACAGGACATGAAAGAGCTGGTCAATTCAATGTAAGGTGAATGGTCAGGACAGCTGTTAAGCACTATTTAGAAACCCTCTACCCCCAATTTTAAAAATTGTGTGAAATCTTTGCTTACATCATCATGAAAGTATATAGAAGTTTCTGTATAAACTTTAATACGATAATTACACAGGACCCCAAAAGGTTGCCTTTTCTGATTCCTATGATCAAAATGTAATTTTCCTCTGTCCCAGTACAAGCATCCCACATTGCAGGAGATTTTTATAGCCGACTTGATATTCAAGCCCCGTGAGAGAGGACCTTTCATGCTTCTCTGCAAGATGGGAAAGTTCCCATATCAGAGTGACTCCATGGTCAAGGACAGGCAGTCAAAACACAACAGATAATGAACGACTTTTCCTCATTTTCCAATTCTACCAAGAAAAAAAATTATTTCCCTTAGTAATTATTTATTTTCCAGTTTCCACACGTGGTTCTCGTGATAGTTGCTAACTTTGTGAAATGTTAGAACACTAACACTTATGTAAAGTGAAGTGCCTTTTGACATTTATGAAGTGCTGATTCTCTATAAGTATAGAAAAGTGGTAATCATCACAAGAACTACTCAATGGAATAGATCAATAATGAAGACAAATACTCTTCTTTCATTGAAATTCAGAAGGCAAAAAAAAGTCCAATTTTTATCTCTTTGATAAACTAGAACATTCTATGACTAACAAATAAGATTTAAGATCAGAGCTATGACACAGCAGATGCAGGGAAATTTTAGGGAGAAAGGAATCATGGGTCAGCCTGGTCTATTTCCTCCCCTTGTAGAGCTCTATATATAGATATATGTGTCAGAACATCTTTGGAGACAGATAGTGACAGCTATACTGTCACTCACCTTATGATCTCTTATAAAAAAAAATCACCGATTGTAGGTAGCTTGTAACACAAAATAAGCGATGATATCTATCACAAAATTGCTGGAAAAGCAGATAAGCTTCAAAGAGTGATGTGAGGAATATTAAGCGTAAATTGTGCTTCCGTTTTTCAAGCGACATTTCTTTTTCCTGGCAACCACTGAACAGTGCTGGAGAACGTGTGATGTCAGTTGACACCTCTGTGAAGAGCACATGTAGCCCAAGTCAGAAGCTTCTCAAAGGGCTGATGTGGGCATTTATGCTTATTTGCCAATTCAAATCTTGTTAAGCTTGTCTGCAATATGAGAGGAGGCCAAATATCTACAAACCAGGAAGCACCACCCCAGCAGAGGCTGTGCCCATCTTGTGAACTCAGCTTGAACACTGACTTAATTTTAGCATCCAACAAATCTAATGTGGCTCTCTGACCCCTCCCCCCACAACCTTCATCATATTTTAAACTCTTAAAAGGATTAGCGGTCTGATTTCCATCAAAGAGTTCCCAATTCCCACAGAGGTTCCAATTCCCACATGGGTGATATAGGCCTCTGAAAATATGTCAACTGGCACCATTCATTTATTGAACAAATATTTATAGAGCACCTACCCTGCATACGTCTATGAGAGTATGTAGTGTAGTGGTCAAAAACGTGGACTGTAGAGCCAGGCTGCTCAATTCAAATCCTGGCTCTGCCATTTGTTAGCAAGGGTGGCCTTGGGCAAGTTAATACAGGGTAAGTATTAATTTAACCACTGCCCCCCCCTTTTTTTTTTGGTGAGGAAGATTGGCCCTGAGCTAACATCTATTGCCAATCTTCCTCTTTTTGCTTGAGGAAGATTGTCTCTGACCTAACATCTGTGCCAATCTTTCTCTATTTTGTATGTGGGATGCCACCACAGCATGGCTTGATGAGTGTTGTGTACGTCCATGCCTGAGATCCAAACCCGTGAACCTCGGACTGCCAAAGTGGAGTGCATGATCTTAACCACTATGCAACTGGGCCAGCCCCAAATTAACCACTCTTGACTGAGATGCCTCAATATCCTCATTTGTAAAATGGGGATAATAGTAGCACCTACTTCATATGGATCCTGTGAGGATTAAGGAGTTAGAACATGTGAAGCCCCTTGACAGTGCCTGACATACACCGGTGTCAGCTCTTATGTCTTACCAAACACGCTGGTGTCAGGTAATAAGGTGAATTAGGAGCTCCCCAGTTTCTGTACTATTTGATCTACCTCTCATCACAAAGAAATCAAGTAAGGCATTCTTCTGGGTTTTTTTCACATAGCCTAAGGTATCCAATTAAGTGTTTAATAAACTGTTAATTCTGCCTCAGTCTTTCCAAAGCTATTTACCATAATTAGTCTCATAGTCCACTAGGACTAACTGAAAAAAGTAGTTTGTTCCAACTTCGAAAAAGAAACACTCTAGAATCCATCAACAAAACAAAAAGACAATCTACAATTTGGGAGAAGATGTTTGCAAATCCTATATCTGATAAGGGGTTAGTATCCAAAATATATAAAGAATTCATACAGCTTAACAACAACAATAAAAAACCCAATTGAAAAGTGGGCAGAGAATCTGAACAGATATTTTTCCAAAGAAGATGTACAGATGGCCAACAGGTACATGAAAAGACGTTTAACATCACTAATTTTTAAGGAAATGCAAATTAAAGCTACAATGAGATATCACCTTATGCTCATGAGAAAGGCTCTAATTAACAAGGCAGGAAATAACAAGTATGGAGAGGGTGTGAAGAAAAGGGAACCCTCATACACTGCTGGTCAGAATATAAATTGGTGCAGCCACTATGGAAAACAGTATGTAGATCCTCAAAAAATTACAAATAGAAGTACCATGAGATCCAGCTATTCCACTTCTGGGTGTTTATCTGAAGAACATGGAACACTAATTTGAAAAGATAGATGCATCCCTATGTTCATTGCAGCATTATTCACAGAAACCAAGACTTGGAAGCAATTCAAGTGCCCACCAACAGATGAATGGATAAAAAAGATGTGGTATATATACACAATGGAATACTACTCAGCCATAAAAAAGATGAAATCTTACCATTTGCAACAACATGGGTAGACCTTGAGGGTATTATGCTAAGTGAAATAAATCAGACAGAGAAAGACAAATATCGTATGACTTCACTCATATGTGGAAGATAAACAAACAAACAAACACATAGACACAGAGAACAGATTGGTGGTTCCCAGAGGGAAAGCAGAGTTGGGGGAGGGCAAAAGGGGCAAAGGGGCACATTCATACAGTGATGGATAGCAAGTAGACTTTTGGTGGTGAACACGATGTAGTCTATACGGAAGTCAAAATATAATGATGCACATCTGAAATTTATATAATGTTATAAACCAATGTTAGTTCACTTGAAAAAAAGGAAACACTATAACATTCCAATTTATTCTTCTTCTTATTAATACCTACCATTTATTATTTACTATGTGTTAGACATTATGTGAAGCACTTTATAAATTTTACCTCTTTCAATCCTTACAAAAAATTCTGTGAAGTGGGTATTAGTGCATCCATTAATTTATAGATGGGGAAAGTGAAGCTGATAAAGACTATGTATCTTGCCTAACGTCACACATGTAATAGAGTAACACTAGCTGCTGTAACAAACCCCCAAATCTCAGCGACTTGATGTCATAAGCCGTTCTTGCTCACATCTCAGCCGAATGAGGCAGCAGTTAGGGGGCGGGAGGGTACATAGGCTGTGCTACACCAAGTCCATCAAGGATCCAGGCAATTTCCAACTTCTCGGTTCTCTTCCAGGTCCCCCACCCCCGAGCCTTCTCCATTCAGATGGCTGAGGGGAAAAGGGAGTGATGATCACATATGGAAGAGTATATTTCTGGCCCATGCCTGGAAATGGCACACTCTACTCCTGCTGCTCTCCTTTCCAGTAGCCAGAATTCAGTCACCTGGCCACAAGTGAACTTCAAGGGACGCTTGGAAATGTGGCCGACCTGTGTGCTAGTACTTAACAGTTTCTGAGACATGCTGCCAGTAAACAGCAGGGCCAGGTCCTGAACCAGATCCACTGGGCTCCAAAGACCTTACTCCACCATTCATAGCTGCACCCGCTTCTCCGATTCCCCTGCCTCACTCTGCCAGCTGATTTCTCAACAGATTGTAGGGCTAACTCACTCAATCTAAAGCCATACTTGTGAATTTTTTTTGTTTTGAGGGGAGGTGTTTTTTTTGGTGAGGAAGATTGGCTGTGAGCTAACATCCATTGCCGATCTTTCTGCTTGAGGAAAATTGTCGCTGAGCTAACATCAATGTCACTCTTCCTCTATTTTATATGTGGAGTCACCACAGCATGATGCCACCACAGCATGGCTTGACAAGGGGTGTGTAGGTCCTCGCCAGGAATCCAAACCCATAAACCCCGGGCCACCGAAGTAGAGTGCACGAACTTAACCACTATGCCATCGGGCCAGCCCCTAAAAATTTCATACATATCTAGTTGAATATAACTCTTTACTTGACATGATCTATTTAGTTTCATCAGGAAAATAGTTAGGAACACTATATGACTTTTATTGACCTCCCTCAATCTCTCAACAGCCTTTGATTCCATAAACAGGGATCATCTCTGACTGAATCAGTACAACGTCCACAGGGATTCCAAATTATTGCTGTCTCTTCAAAGTCCATATCAAAATATTACTACTACTAAATTTAAATTTGTGACATATGAGATTCCAATTATGTGTATGACTTTTGTTTGATCATTTTCCTGCATATATTCACTAGATTCTTGTCCTTGAACAAGGAAAATAAAAAGACACATTGATGACCCATCTTATCAATAAGTGATACATATTATGCAAAGCCTTTAAGAACAATATCCAAAATCTGATGTATTGATGCTACACTCAAAAAAATAATTCACAACAGACATAGCAAAGATTATTATAGTCAATGCAGGACTGCAAAATGATTAAGCATCAGAGAAGGCTTGAGCCATATACAAAACACATCATAGAAGTCTTACTAACAGTATAAATACAGCATAAAAGTCTTGAATCTGATTAGTTAATTCTGCTACTTGAGCAGCACACTATTGAAAATCAATTCAAGAAACGTATCGATCTCTAACAATAGAAGCCTTTATGTTCAACAATTGGAAAAATTTTATTAGCATCATTATTTCCATTTACTAAATACTTTCAGCCTTGTGTCTTCTTAAGAGCCAGCCCTGGTGGTCTAGTGGTTAAAATTTGGTGCTCCCACCCACTGCGGCCAGGAGTTCATTTCCCGGCCAGGGAGCCATCTGTCTGTCAGTGTCTTACTGTGGCAGCTGTGTTGCTTTAATGCTAAAAGCTATGCCACTGATATTTCAAATACCATCAGGGTCATCGATGGTGGACAGGTTTCAGCGGAGCTTCCAAACTAAGACAGACTAGGGAGAAGGACCTGGCCACCCACTTCCGAAAAAACTGGCCATGAAAACCCTATGAACAGCAGCTGAGCATTGTCTGATACAGCACTGGAAAGTGAGAGGATGGTGCAAAAAGACTGGGCAGGGCTCCACTCTACTGTACACAGAGTCACTAGGAGTCAGAATTGACTCAATGGCACTAACAACAACAAATCTTCTTAACACAGGGTAGGAGTCCATTTCTCAAATTAGACATGACTATATGACTTGCTTTGGTTTATAAAATGTGAGTAGAGGTTACAATCGTCATGTCTAGGCAACAGATTTAAGAACAAATACATGATTTGCCACAATCCATTTTCTTGCTATGGTGGATTAAAAATGGCGGTAAATTCTCTGTGGCTTCTCCCATCAAGAGGTGGGGTCTTTCCCCTCCTTTTGAATCTGAGCTAGCCCTATGACTTGGTTTGACCAATAGACTCTGGTGAAAGTGACAATGTGACCATTGTCCTCAAAAAGCCTTGAAATTTCATCTCTCATTCTTTCTTGGAACAATGAAGCCCAGTATAGACTCCCTGAAGATGAGAGACCAGCTGGTTAAAGAGATCCAGCCATCCGAGCTGCTCCAGGAATCTCAATTGAGCCCCAGACATGTGAGTGGCACCAGCCAGCCCCAGCCAGGTCCCAGCCAACCCACCAACTGACTGTGGCTGCATAAGTAATCCCAGGCAAGAACAGCAGAACTGCCCAGCTAAGCCCAACCCAAGTTGCAAAATAGTGAGCAAGGAAATAGTTATTGTTTTGAGCCATTATGTTTTAGAGTTGTTTGTTACACAGCAAGGAGTAACTAAGACACCACACTGGGCAACTGTAGAAACAGATACGGGGCTTCCTTCAGCCTGGATCTCTGGGTGAGGAGGTCAGAGCAGAGTCCCTCAAAATGTATAATACAAGTAAGAGAAAACCCTTTGGCATTGAAGCCACTGTAATTTTTTTTTCTTGAGGAATATTAACTCTGAGCTAACATCTGTGCCAATCTTCCTCCACTTTGTATGTGGGATGTCTCCACAGCATGGCTGATGAGTGGAACAGGTCCACAGCCAGGATCGCAACCTGCAAATGCCAGACCACCAAAGCGGCACACAGGGAACGTTAACCACTCAGCCACGGGGCCAGCCCCAAGCCACTGCAGTTCTGAAGTTGTCTTTTACTACAGCATAACCTAGCCATTCCTGACTGATGCAGAAATTAGTACCAACAGGTGGAATTCTGCTCTCCCAGGAGAAAACTAAATGTGAGGTCAGGGAGTGGACAGAGAGGAAACCACTATCAGAAGCTACAAGGATGACAATTCCTATCACACAGTGATACAATGTTTAGTAAAATGTTCACCTGTGAAAACTCAGAAGGAAAAATATACCAAATGAAGAGGTACCTCTAAGGGAGAGGGGAGAGGACACGGATCAAAGCTCCACAGCCACCCTACAATGACACTTAGCATAAGCAGGCAAGAGACCTCCCATTTAAGACACTAAAATGTTTGTGGTGATTGTTATCAAAGCATGTCCTGACTAATGCAGCCTCTGAGCCATTCTTAACACTGAAGTAGTGTCTGTCAGCACTGAGAAGAGAATGACACCAAGTCACTGCTTTACTGCGGCCTACAGAGAATGTTCACCAACAAAGTGACCATGGGAAATATTAACTAGGACGTAAAGCATTGGTCTCTAAAATACTGGGAAATGAAAACCTTCATTCCTGCAGCCAAACCTTCAGAACACCTGACTTTCTTGAGTAAATTAGGTAGCCTGTGAAGTACAGGGCTGCAAATAGGGAAAAGCCCAGTGAAAGAGGAGAAAAAGGTTGTTTGGGATTTTCTCCCCTTTTAATATTCTTATGCCTCGACCGTTGCGAGTTCTTTGTTACAAGTGACAACACTGGAGAAAACATAACTCCAAAAATAAAGAGTAATTCTTGTTCTTCTTTTTATCAACGTGTAAGGCTGGTACAATCAAACACATAGTTAGGGTGTCGTGTAGAATGTGACTCAGAATAAAAGAGATGGTTTTGTTCTATTTTTTTATTTGGATTTAGAGTTAGTTTTGAGAAATGTGATTTTTACAAAACTGCAGGACATAGATGAGCTGGTAAAAATTTACAGTGATGTTTAGACCTACCCAAGCTTTCGTCTGATATTTTTATAGTCCTGACCTCCACTCAACCTTTCTTCCTTCTGAAACTGCAACCACCATACTTGAAGTGTGCAAAAGAGGACTTAGATATCAGCGGGAACTCCAGGTGGGGGAGTGAAATTTAAGTGCAATTGATATCAGGCATCAGATAAATCTCAACCAAGGGAATGAGTCTGTCCCTTCTCAAGCAGCAGGCTTGAACATGCCCAGATCTAGGATTGATAGATGAGTGCCGCTGTTTCATATACACCAAGGTGACCCCATTCACTCAGCCTGCCATAGCAGTGATTCTTGAATAAATGTCCCCAACTGAGAAAGAAGTGCAAAAAGTGATTCTAACAAGCCAGACTCATCATCAGAATCAAGATCCCTGAGCTCCAATGACTGAACCAAGCCAAGCTAATGCTGGGGAGCGCAGGACTTCATCAGTCCCACCGCATGCAGCGACAAATGGAAATCTCCACCCCAAAAACCCTGCTGATTCTCAGGGAAATGAGCACCCCAATATTAACACCAGCTGGGTGGCTAATAAAGCAAATATCAGTTATCTAAGAAGGCCGTTAGTATTGGCTACAAGTAGGGGAAAGAGCCAAGAATAAAATAAATAAATCCAAGGGGGGAAAATTGTAACACTTTGGAAGAAATATGAGCAGAATAGGCAATGCTAAACTATTTGATCATTTAACTGGGAAAGATTTGAAAGAGTTTTCACAAGATTAGTGAAATTTGAAAAGTAGTCTATTTATGATTCCAAGGTACGTTTTTTTCCCGATAAAATGAACATCAGCACAGAATTCTAACTTTCACATTTTATACAGGTTAGAGAATACTTTTTGTTTTCTTTTAACAGTGTTTGCTTCGGGCTGACTTACTGTCCTCTCTTTAATAATGCTTTTAGTTCAGAGATTTGGGGCCTGCTGATGCTATCTAGTTATCAACTTGTAAAATATCTGATTTTGCTATTTACCATAGCTTTGAGAAATTTAATGCTGTAGTAATTTTCTGGCACTTGGATTCTTTTCCTAGTGAGTTTAAATATAAATACACAACCCGATACTGGCCACCACCCCCATGTTCAACAACACAGTAATAGCAGGCCCAGTGAACTTGTAGGCTCAGTGAAAAAAAGGATTTCCCCATCATTATTCCTAGGAAAAGAATACAGTTTTTTTTCAAAAGGCCCCTGAAGCCCTTAAAAAGGAATAGGGTGCCTTGAAACAGGTTTTTCTTTGTTTTGTGTTTACAAAGATTTTTTTCTTCCAGCTTTATTGAAATATAATTGATGTTGAACGTTGCACAAGTTTAAGGTGTAGAACGTAATGATTTTATACATGTATACGTTGTGAAATGATTACCACAATACATTTAGTTAATACCTCCATCACCTTGAAAAATATTGTAATTATATTTATCCTACACAAAAAGAACTCAATGAAAAATCAGAAAAAAACATTTTTAATGTCAAACGAAACAATGTGATGATCTTTTAATTACTTTGTTTGGTAGTATCTAGGCACAGACTATGTGGACAATAAAATATCAAAGGGAATTTTTTCTTGCCCAAAACTGGGGCTCTGGGCTCTTCACATCTTGGTTGATACCAATTTCAACAAACATATTTCCAGCCCAGGGCCCACCACTTTATCAATGGTTGAGGAACAAATCCTATTATCTAAACCAATCTCTGCAGCCTCGTGTCCCACATGCGCCCTTGTAGATCCCTCCTCATTCACCTCTGATCCTGCCTCCCTGGATCACCTATGTTTCCCAAACATGCTAGACTCTTTCACACCGCCCTGTGCTGCTCTCCATGCCTGAAATGTCCTCTTCCCACTCCTTAAGGTAGTCAAATCCTAATCAGACCCAGTACCAGTCACTCAACACAATTTCCTCTAAGTAGCTGGCTGAACGAACAGCACTCTCCCCTCTAACCCTAAAGACGCCATTCATACAGCTACTCAAGCAATCACCGCGAACCATGTGCTCTGTAAAGACAGAAACTGTTATTTAGCCATCATCATATCCTGATCATCTGAGAGAGTGCTATATTTGTTATCTATTGCTGAAAAAAATTACCCCAAAACTTAGGGACTTAAAGCATCATTTATTATTCCACAGTTTCTGTGAGCCAGGAATCTGGGCACGGCTTAGCTGGGTCTTCCAGCTCTGGATCTTTCACAGGCTATAATCAAGGTGCTGGCAGGGGCCATCGTCTCATCTGAGGGCTCAGCTGGGAGTGGACCTGCCTTCCAAGCTCACTCCACTGGTTGTTGGCAGGATTCAGTTCCACATCAGCTGTTGACTGGAGGCCTTCCTCAGTTCCTTGCCACCTGGGCCTGTCCACGGGGCAGCTCACAACATGGCAACTGGTTTCATCAGAGCAAGCAAGTGAGAAGTCGAGAGAGTGCCAGCAAGAGAGAGAGCACTAGCAAGACAGAAGTTACAGTCTTTTGTCATGGTAGCAACTTCCCATCACTTTTGCCATATGCTACTCATCAGAAGTGAGTCACTAGGTCTGCCCCACACTCAAGGTGGGGGGGGTTGGGGGAGTGGTATTACACAAGTGCGTGAATACCAGGAGTCAGGATCATTGAGAGCTGTGTCAGAAGCTGCCCCCCATAAATGCCTTACATAGTAAGGGTTTATTTATAAAAGTAGAAAAGAAATGTGACATTTTCTTCAAATATCTTTAGTTGTATGATCAATTCCATTAACTTTAAGGTTATGTATTAATAGAAATTATACAAAGCCCGCGTTCAGATACACATTTTCAAAACAAGCACTTACGTGCAAACAATTGATTTTGAAAGACATCTTACAGATCTTGATGTCTGTGACTCATTTTCCAAAGGTTCAGAAGAAGAAAAAAAGTAGATAGCTAAATAAGAAAGATACTAAAAATGTGGCAAAATATTAATAACTGGTTAATCTAGATGAAGGATTTATGGATGTTGATTGTTTAATTCTTTCAACTTCTCTGTAGGTTTTGACATCTTTCAAAACAAAAAGTTGAGGAAGGATTTTTAAAAACTGTTTCTACGCAGCTCCCTCATAAGCTAACAACAGCACCTCAAAGGCAACGTGCATGTGAATTTTAATAGGTAATACTAGCTGCTGAAATTAGGAAACTCAACAACTCAATGGCTTCACGTGATAAAGATTTCTCACTCTTGTCATAGTCACTGTAGGGCAGCTCTCCTTAATGACTCTCATCCACACAGTATGACACTGTCCTCTCCAACCACCCCAGCAGGAGAAGAAGGTGTGTGGATAACTGTAAAGGGATTTTTATGACCAGAACTGAAAATGGCATCCATCGCTTCCCCTTATATCCCGTTGACTAGAAACCATTGAAATGGCCGCAACCCAACTGTAAGCAAGACTGGGAAATGTGGTCTTTCTATGTGCTCAGAGATAGAAAGCAGACTGGTTAATAAGCAGCCAATCTCTGACTGAAGACTGCTGTCACTCTAGTTGCTTGCCTTGTAGATGAAGAACCGAACCATCTGTAAATAAAGATTACACTAAAACAAGTTCCCGACAGTAACTAAAACACAGGTAACACCGACTGCCAAGTCAGTAGCTTGACGATGATTTCCAAGACCTAGTTTTCTTAACAATCAAGCTGATAGTCCAAGTTGTATCAAGTTCTCAAAGCACTACATTCATCTGGTTACAATTAGACCTAAGCAGCTTCACTATCTTTAGATAAAGTCAGGTATGTTGCCATTTTAGGAAGTTGAAGTCAGTCTCATTCAAATTTCTTCATTCAGGCCAGATGAGATAGAGTTCCATTAAGAGCCTAGCTTTGAAGAAAATCTTTTGTGCTTATATTGACTAAAAATATTTAGCAAAACCAAAATAGAATTCAATCTTTATTTATGAGAAAAGTAACCACTATTTGTATCTGGGTCCAAACTTTCTCTTATCTGTACCAAAGACTCCAGGAGACCAGGGAGCAGGGTGGAAGGGGAACGGGGAGATGGGGGGAGAGAGTGCGGAAGGCAACCAGTAGAAGAATAGTTAGAAGGCCCATCCAAATTTATACTGGTCTGTTAGCTGATAGGTTGTCATTTCAGTCCAGATGCTTTTAAGAGATTCAAAAAATCTAGAACTCTCATATGAGTGAGTGGGAGAAAAAAGTGTGAAAGTATCATGGTATGTCTTTTTATACGCTTACAATAGAAATAGTCAAAGCAAAAAAAATGTGTGTGTCTTGCGTATGTGTGATGTGTCCAACAGAGGAAACCCTGTCTGATATTATTGAACAGATTGGTACGAGAAAGAAGAGCCTATAGATAACCACTGTGCCTTATGGATGGTCTGCATTAGCACAGCGAGGGAGAGGGAATCATGTTTCTGCATCATGAATAATATATGCAGCATATTGAACAATGCAATCTCTCTTTGTTAGTATCTCTTTCACCAATAGAAATATCAGAGACAGAACTCTAGGACTTAATAAGCACATATTTTGTTACACATGGAGGAATTTGAGGCAAGGGTACCATGAAAGTATTAATTATGCTCGTGTCTTCTCAACATCACAGTTACAAGACAGAAGAGTTTAGCAGAAGGACAGCTATAATGCCAGCAGTGTGACTGCATTACATTAGAATATGAATTCTTTATGACCATCTAGGTAGGAGGCCTTGGTTTAAGTGGTTGAACACCAAGAAGTTTTCAAAGATTGAAAGGCAATCATTTCTTCTGTATTTTTCAGTACAAAGCATAAACTGGGACTATCTTGCTAGAATTCAGCAATCCCTTAATTTGCTAGGAGAACAAAAAAGATACCATTCTGTTCAGATCAGATTACAATTATACTCATCCTATTTATGTCTAGTTACATAGGAAAGAAGGTGCAATAATTAAAAAGACCTAAGACTTGGGGCTGGCCCCGTGGCCAAGTGGTTAAGTTCGCGCGCTCCGCTGCAGGCGGCCCAGTGTTTCGTTGGTTCGAATCCTGGGCGCGGACATGGCACTGCTCATCAAACCACGCTGAGGCAGCGTCCCACATGCCACAACTAGAAGGACCCACAACGAAGAATATACAACTATGTCCCGGGGGGCTTTGGGGAGAAAAAGGAAAAAATAAAATCTTTAAAAAAAAAAAAAGACCTAAGACTTTAAGACAATGAAAACTGGGCTGCTCGTGCCCACCATGGATATGATTTAAAATCGCGGGGAAAGTTCCACGTCCTAATGGTTCTCCTATACTTCTGAAAAGCTCACTTCATCCTTATACCTCCCAAATTCCATTTATTAGAGTAGGGCCTTGTAAATCCATAGATCTTGTACAATTGCACACAAAAATGTGCAATTTTTGTACGGGCTTGTGACATTTTCCTGAGGAGAGTGTCTAGGGCTCTCATCAGATTCCCAAAAAGGATCTTTAAGCACACTAAAACTAGGGCACTGACACTTCTTTGGTTAATAAGCTCTTCAAATGCAAATTACCTTTGGAAGGTTAGTGACGCCTTTTACACAAACAGTCCCAAGGCTGTCCCATACAGAAATGTTTAGTCTGAAGCCTCCACCTGGGAAGATTTCTGTTGACCCCAGGTTGGGTGAAGGGGGCACCCAGGTTGCACAGATCTATATGTCAGCAGATGCCACATGGTGCTCGCTCTGTAGTCTCTTTTCAGAAAACTTGCTAACTAGACACCTGGCCACTGCTTAATTTCTCAGTTTTCTCACCAGCCCTGCCAAGAGAAGTTGTGGAAAAGCAATGGGCAACTTGAGGGCTACAGTTCCTGAGCTTGTCTTAGTTCACCCAGAACATTTCAAATTGAGTGAATGAGTTAAAAAACAGCTTACAGTTTTGTCAAGTTGTTCCATGTGAAATTTGATAGTTGACAATGACTATGCTAAAAGAAATTCCAAGTGAGGTTAGATACCTTGATCTCTTGATGTAGATTGCTTAGTTGACAATTTTACATGTAAAATAAAAAGGAATGCTGTTTTAGTGAATTCTATCTTTTTAAAAATATATCTTATTTTTTAAAAATATGTCAATATGGAGTTGCCAGCTGTACTTGATGAGGCTGAATTATGTTTTATTGTAAGATTATCTCTATCCTAATTTGAAAGCATAAAGCTGTCCTTTACTTTATAAAATTATAGTGATAGAAGTTGAATAGAAAAGATGGCAATTCGAAATCTTCTAAATTTCCCTGATTCATAAAATCCAAAATCCTAGCACTGATTTATACCACAATGTCAATTTACTTATCAACTTGATTTCCTGCTTAGGGAGGGCTGAATGCTCTAAGGAAGAAAGGGTGAAGGCAATGGGCGAAAGGATAAAGAGAAGTCAAGATGTTCTGACGTTTGGGAACTCTGAGGGAGGGTTGGCATAGGTGGAGCACTCTTGCAAGAGTTTGGAAAGGTCAAGGGCAGTACGAAGGATCTGGGAATGTGGGTGCCAAAAAAGAAGTGGGAAGGACCCCAAAACAAATTCATCTCTTTTGTCATGTTACCCATGGACTTCCCTGGCTGTAGGGTAGATTTGTGGCAATCACTGCCAAACAAAGTTAAAGCCAATGCCTCCACTGCAAAGACATCTTGGAGGTGTTATATTTTATTTAAATCTAAAAGCTATATTCAGAAAAGATCATTTGACGTGTTTATTTATAGAGACTTCTGAAAATTTTTGTTTTGTTTTACTTTTATAGTTCTACCCCTATGGGGCATTTTAATATCTGCAGAGAAACAGAGAGATGTTACTTAAGCGCAGTCAAATCTAACAGAAACCAGAGCTGCCCTGATGGCCCAGTGGTTAAAGTTTGGTTCTCTCACCACTTCAGGGGCCCAGGTTCGTTTCCCGGTGGTGGAACCACACCACCTGTCTGTCAGTTACCATGCTGAGGGGGCGGCTCACACAGAACTGGAAGGACTTACAACTAGGATATACAACCATGCACTGGGGCTTTGAGGAGAGAAAAAAGAAGGGGAACATTGGCAAGAGATGTTAGCTCAGGGCAAATCCTTCCCTGGAGAAAAAAAAAGAAAACTCTGGGAGAGAGATGAGCTTCTTTAGCAGCATCTCACACAGCTGTGGAAGCTGGGTGTTCACTCACTAGTCTCCCTCAAAATAAAACCTCTAATAGAAACCAAAGATCTTGCCTATATAGTTCACTTGGGCCCAGCGACATGGCCGCATTGCATGGAAATGGAAATTCCCCATAGATGCTATTCCTGCCATTCTGAAGATTCTCAACCATCCCTTCACCCCTTCAGCAAATATTTATTTGGAATGAGTTAGATATTTTCACCCCATCCAATTCAGCTAACTCATATTCACCAGCCAAAGAAGGATGTCAGATCTTTAAATATCAAAGGCCACATTTATATTAAGTAGAAAATATATTTTTAAATTTCTAAAAGCCCTAGCAGAAGCCGGGCTTTTTTTTTTTTTCTCTAAGAATCGTGACCATCAGTCTGGGAAGTGACCACTCACCCGGTGGCCTGCTATTGAAATCTCTCTGGGACACTCAGCGCCTTCAGTTTACAACAAAGAAAGACTCAGTCTGCAGCTACATAAAAGGATCTTCTAATAAAAAAGCTTCTTACCTGTCTCAAAGGAATATTGGAAGGATGAATTAGATAATGCCTTCAAAAAGGTACTTTTAAACGGTGCTATGGAAATAGAAGATGCTATCACTATTGTCATTTTTTTACAGATAATAATGTTACTTGTTTTTCTTGGAAAAGCTACCTTTCCATCAAAAAAAGCCAAAAAGCAAATACACTTAAAGCAGTCATTTTTATGGACTTAAAAATATATTTGTGGCTAGATGGACATTTCCCTTCTCCCTTCCTCCCTCCAAGTCCAAGCAACCCCAAGGGACCTGACACTTCTGTAGTCAAGGTTGGGAGAAGAATAGAGACAGGCCATAGCAATAGAGAAGCGGAAAACTGCAGAGAACAAAACTACAGAAACTTATTACGAGAGGCAACCTTTGACAGTATATAATTCAAACTCTTTGCTATAGTGCAAGACTTGGACCCCAAAAAGTTAAGCAGAATTCCAAAAACCATACAGCTAGTTAGGAACAAAGTTGTGGTAGTTCTTAAACATAACCAAATGGATGGAAGGAGAGAAGGAAGTCTCCCACGCCTGCTTCAGCATCGCCATGCGTCATCCCGGAGCCTGCCTCATGCTCAAGTTCATGAAGGGGACCTCCGAGCCCTGAGACTCTACAGCGTGGGGCTTAGGAGTTAAGACCTTCAAGTCCGGTGGCCCAAGCTCTTTCCTAACCCCACCCTACTCCCTGGCTGGGTAACCTTCGGCAAATAATCTTTCCAAGCTTAATTTCCCTCTGCTGTAAAAGTGGTTATTATCAGTACTTACTCACCACAGCGTTGTTGAGAGGATTAAATGAGACTACACAGACAGTGTTTAGCATAGTGTCTAATGATAATTGTTGCATTTAATGTCTCTAGATAGCAAAATTAAATGAGGATTAAATGAGAAAATGCATATAAAGTGCTCAGCATGATGCCCGACACCTAATAAGTCCTCAACAAATATTGGAAAGTATCATTACTTCATACTCCCACACAGCATCCATTTAACGAGTATTTGTTGAGTCCCTCCCTCCTAGGGGCCAGGAACTATACTCTGTCCTGGGGATTCCACTGCTTGAGCTCAGCTTGGTTACGGTCAAATGGAAGAGACAGACACGGCCCGATAAGTGCTCTGTACCAGGGCTGGGCAAACGAAGCCCACAGGTCAAATCAGTGCCTGTTTTTGTGTGGTCCACAAGTTAAGAATGGTTTTTACATTTTCAAATGTTTAGGGGAAAAAATAAAGTGAAGAAGAATATTTCATGTTATCTGAGGAGTATATGAAATCTAAATTTCACTGTCCTTAATTAAATTTTATTGGAACACAACCACTCTCATTTATTTAAATATTGTCTATGACTGCTTACAACCTTAACAGCCAAGTTGAATAGTTGCAACAGAGACCATATGGACAGCAAAACCTAAAATGTTCCCTATCTGGCCCTTTACAGAGAAACTTGCCAACTCCTGCCCTATGTCTTGGTAAATAGTACAATGCATATGTGCACTGAAGGGGGCTAGAGAAGCAGTGGTAGGGGACGGGGACACCTAACTCTGTCTGAGAACTCGTGCAAACTTCACTAAGGAGCTAAGTCAAAAAATGAGTAGGAGTTTGCCAGATGGAGAAGGAGACATGGACACATAAAGGCTCAGGATCGTGACAGAGCAAGAGAGGTTCTGGGAAAATAGCAAGACATTGAGCGCTTCTTTAAGCCAATCTTGACCTCATTGTCCTAGCAACGTCCATGCCATCACTGTATGTTCCTGTGCGGGAACACACTAGGTTTTCAACTGTCTAGTAATCTCTAGAACATTGTCCTTAATGCCAGAACAATTCTATTCTCTCAGAAACATCACATAAAACTTTTGATCCCTTTGAGGTTTTCAAGTTTCTGATGGAAATGAGAGTTAATGGCCTCATTATAAATATGCTCCTTCCTTGTGTCCATGTCCGGCCTTATTAGCATGTGTCACAGGATTAATCTGTAACCATGACTAGTTCTTATTGCAGGTTTTGTAACCATACTCAGCTATGAAGTTTTAAGAAGCACTGTGACATGCACTCCGTGGATAAAAAAGAGTAGAGGATAAGAAAATAAACAAAGGAAGTGCAGAATTTATCAAGTGGCACCAAAATGACACCTGGTAACATGGGAATGGTTGGCAAAAAGATGTTAAGGTTTTCTAATCCTGGGGCCAGAAGGTAGCAGCATTGACAATTAGAGAGTTTCCTGAAACCTGAGACATGGAGGAGAAACCAATGGCAAACGCATATGTGACTTCAGTCACCGGGCCCCGTGACACAGCACTGGCTTCACTCAGTGAAGTCAACTGAAGCCTCTGCTCTTGTAAACTCAGAGGCTGCCATGAACTTGAAGGCCCACAGCAGAAAGTAAGAAAGACAGGATCCAATTGTGAAACATAGACTCAAAAGAAAACCCCAAGGATCAGTTTACCTTTTCCTCTCTGACTTGGAAGGGTCAGTTAACGGTCGGTCCATGCCCAGGGCAGCTCTCCTCCCCAGTTCTTCCCACTTCCTACAACACACAGCAGTTCATCCAGCTCTGCCAGGTGTCCCCAACGCAGCCTCGAGCATTACTTCCTTCTTCCACCCAACTACATTCTTCCAATAATACGCTGATTGAGTGCCTCTATGAGGCAAGCACTATGCTAAGAGCTGGTGAGACTGTAGGGAACAACACAGAAGCCGTCCCTGCTTCCACGGAGCTTTCTGCAGAGCCAGGAAGACAGATGTGATGGTCAATGAACAGAATGCTCTGGAATGAGACAATCAAGGGGCCTAACGCAGCCAAGCTGGTCAGCAGTCTACAGCGAGGAAGAAGGGCAGTGGAGAGCTCCCCTCTGTGGACAGTCCTGTAGAGGCCCCCAAGCAGCGTAAATTGTGTCTCATTTTTTGAAAGTGTTGATTAAACAAATCCTCTGGCTTTCACTTAACAGCCACAAGAGCACAGGGGCTGTGCCAAGGAGACAAAGCCAAGTCACATGTAGCACACGGGACTCAAAACATCTCCCCCTGCTCCTGAGTCACTCTCTTCATGCCTGGCTGTCCCCTCACCTAAGAGGATGCTCTCCCAGAGGTCTCCTTGGTCCCCCTGCACGTGGGCTTCAGTGGGCATCCCCACCAGGCCAGCAGAGATGCCCAGACATGTCTGCTCACCAGCAGAGGACACCACTTGTGTTCTTTCCTGGGAAGCTACACAGCCGCTGAGAAAATAAATTGAAAACTTCAATTTGTCCAGCCCCTGGTTCATTAGCTGTGTTGGACATGCCTGAACCGAGCTTAGAAGCAAACCAGTAGCCCAGCTACAGGCATACAAACATCACTCACTGAGTAACCCTGGAGGCAAAAGAATTGTGTGGTGTGGATTGCTGGGATCAAAATTGAATCCATGCTGCATATTTATCATTCCCCAAACAGTATTCACACCATAAATCCAGCTCCAGCACTTTGTAGAAATGCTTTCAGGTACAAAGTACCTCATTGTTATGTTCTTCACCCACAAACAGTGTATTGTCTTAAAGGCAGAGCCAAAGGCAGCAAACATTCAACTAAATAGGGAAATGCTCTTAATGCAATAAGTATGGTTGATGCTGCCAAACTTCAATGAAGTCAGAGCGAAAATACACTTCCTTTGCTCACCATAGAAAGAATGTGCATGAGTTTGAGGAAAGCTGAGATCCGCTTATAACCTCTCTCACAATAGCAATCAAACAAACTACCTGCCCTTTGTAAAGAATGACTACATATAAATCTCCTTCCATCACAATGAGTAATATTGTTATTTTAATATTTGTATGTGTGCCAATAGTATACACAGCTTTATACAATAAATAAGATTGTACCAAACAAACAGTAAAGTCTCTGCCCTAAGGACCTTCGAAATCTAACGTATAAATAAAACAAGAAGGAACACTGCAGATGAAGCCCTGAGCTGGAGATGGGAATTCAAGGTAGCATGCTTCGGTCAGTCTGTGGGCTGCCTCTGGTTTCAAGGATGTACAAGGAAGACCACTATAGAAAGAAGAACAAAGAAGAGTATGAAAAAGAGAAAGGAGACAGTGACCAGTTGGAAAGCAAGTGTTGTCTCTCCCCCTGGACTCCATTGTTTGGGCTAATGTTCAACAGAAACTCCTTCCCAAGGTGACCCAAAGCAAAGGGACTGCAGGAAAGGGAATTCTGTTCAGGCGGGGGTTGAGAGGATGGTGTCTGAGACAAGACCGGGTTAGAATCCTGGCTCTCCCCAATGTGTGATTTGTATCAAAGTCCTTAACCATCTCTCTAAGCCTCAGTTTCCTTATCTGTGAGATAGGTGACAACAATATGGTACTTAGACTCATAGGGTTTCAGGAAGAGTAAGTGAAATCATGAGGAAAGCACAGTGCCCAACATACAAAAAAGTTCTAAACAAATTTTATCTATAATATTTTTTTAAATAAATATATTTGTCCTCATCTTGAAGAAAAAAGGAAGTGGTTGTTTGGTGTGGTGAGGAAAGTACTGGCTGGCATCCAAATGGCCTCAGTTTTGGCGTCAGTACTAGGCAAGTCATCTAACCACTCTGGAGCCAATTTCTTCATAGAATTCAAAAGTGTTGGACTAAAGTATCCTAAAGCTCCCTATATCCTTAAAATAATTCTGTGACTCTGAGATTAAAACCAGTAATTTCCTGTCTAACTCACATTTCTTGCCCAAATGCCAAGCGCCATATGGGCTCTCTTGCTCTCTGTAATCTGGATTCAGTGTTACCACAAATCAAATCGTGTTTCCTGAGACATAGCTGACAAATTTAGACTAGAGTGTGGGTGTTTGTCCTGTTCCCCAACAAGAGCTATGAGGAGGGGTCAATCTCTCTTCTTGTAGTTCCACATCAGTCCCAAGAAGCCCAGGCTCTGTTTGTTCTGAAAGCCATCTGCACTTCTCCAGGGATGAGGTGGCAGCCATTACCTTCTTCCTCTGGAAAAATACCCTAAGGCCTGGAATTATGGAAACATATTCAGCTTACTTTGTGAAGTTTTCCCAAATCTGATACCACTGAAATAAAAAATACAATGCTTATTCTAAACAATAAGAATGAGGTTGGAACTCCACAGGTAATTGCAGTAAAAGGAATCATGGAAATGTATCTTTTCTAGGAAAATATCTGACAATGGGTGATTTCTGAAGCCCAGGGTTGTGGTTCCGAGTGGCATATATGCAATTTCAAAATATCTCTTCACTCATGTTTCTCATAACCATCAATGCCATACACTTGCTCTTTTGATAAGAGCCAGATATTGTTTCATTTCCTTAGTGTTTCACTAGCATTTTGAAATCCTGTAACAAAGGGTGATATGAAATGAATGTATGAGATTTATCTAAAATCCAATTGTGTTTAGCAATAACATTGCTTATAGAAATCCCCCTTGTATAAGATCATATGTGATATATTTACACAGCAATTACAGTGGCCACAATAAATGATGTGGTTACCTAAGATGCAGGTATTAATGCTGTCCTCATCTCCCTTTTCTCCGGCTGAGTCTCTTTTGAACATAGTTCATTTCTATGTCACCCACATCCCTTTGATTGAATGTGCTGCTCCTCTCACATATAAATTAAATTAAATTCCTCAACAGCTAGAGTACACAAACCAAGAGAAGGCCAACTCTGCATGTCTCCATTGTGCTTATAATAATAGATGTTGATTTGTGTTCAGTTTCTATTACTAAAGAGCAGTTCCAATTTTTGAGATACAATACAGAAAATAAAAAATAGTTCTATTATACAGTATTTTACCCTAGTGACAAGCTGACTGGATGGTACGATGTTGGTAAAAGAACATGGGTTTAAGTTAGAAAATCTGGGCATCTGTTCTGGCTCCACTACTTATTCGATGTGTCTGAGATGCAGTCAGCTCATCTGTAAAATGAGAGACAGGATATTCGCCTCAATGGACCATTATAGGATTAAATAAAGTAATTTAGATCAACGAAAGAGTACTATGCAAATATTAACTGTGATTGTGTAATTTAATCAATGTCACCTCAAACCCTTTGTGGAAAAAGGTAGAATGATTAAACAGATGGAGATTAGATAGATAGGTAGATAATAGATACATAGACACATAGACACATAGATGATAGACAGACAGATAGATGATATATACATAGATGATAGATAGATAGACGATAAATACATGATAGAATAGACAGAGATAGAGAGACTGGACTTATTATTAATAATACTTCCCAATACATGTATGCTATTTTATCATTACCAACAAAACTTTAAAGGTCGTGGAGTCTCTGCACACAGCTGTGCATTTTGTGGCCTGTACCAGGGCATCTCTCCAGCTGAGAGGATGGGATGGGTGGGGGGACCCAGCCCACAGTCCACTCACAAGGAGCAAGTCCTGGCACAGTGTGTCTGCCTGGAGGTAGGGACACATTTCTCTAATTTTCATAAAGCCCTCCTATAGACCAAAAGTGAGCCTGACCAGAATTATTGCATTAAATCCTCAGACGAGGCTGAGAAATGTTATTGCCCCAGTCTTACAAATTAGAAAACTGAGTCTCAAAGAACTGAAATGAATTGTCCAAAGGATTGAAGCAGGAATTAATGTCTTCTGACACCTAGGCCAATGCAAAGTCTAGTACACAATGGAAACCTAAGAGCAAAGGAACTCCCAAATAAGTGTTAAGAAGGCTGATGGAAAGCTGGACAAGGCATGAGAAAGGCTCAATTAGAAAAGTTAAACTTCCTACTCCACTTATTTCCATCAATAGATCCTGAATCCGCAAAAGGGAGAGGTCCTATCAAGAGCCTAGAACACAAATCTAGGGCAGACAGATACAACCTCCACCACACACTATACAATAACATACAATTCTGCCCATCAAAATGCTTTTAATATAAGTGGAGGAAACAGACATATAGTATATGAACACTATAAAGTGTTCATTGGAACCATGCTAGAAATACAATACAATGTGCTTTCCAATTTGTATCTCTAAACCGATGAAGGATTCAGATAAATGTTCTCAAGATGGTGTGAAGTGGGGCCTGACACCTGATAGGACTGGAAGTTGGGAGGGTGGCCCTGAGGGATGTGTTTAAGAACTCCTTGTGGCGAATCTGTCAGAGCAGGCTGGCTGACATGGGTCACTAAGGGTGGGGCAGGCCGCTTCAGCATCTGCATCCTGCAGGTAGAGATGAGAAGAAAGATCCAAGGGGTGCAAGTTGAACAGAGCAGATCAAAGACTGTAAACTGGAGAGATGGATGTCAACGACCCCACTGAGGGAGGCAAATGATTGGGGGTCTGCGAATGATGAGAACAAGCAACAACACACGAATAAGAGAGAAGTCTGAACAGGAGCAGAAAAAAGGTGTGCTCTACATGCTCTTAAATACATTCTTACTGTGGATGAACGATAAGAAGTTTCATTTAAAGGACCAAGTTCAGAAGGGACAAGAGGACAGAAGCCCTGCAGCTCTGGAAGACCAACCAGTGAACAAACAAAATATTTTTATGGATAAATCTTCAGCTTGAGGCTATAAAAGAGTTCAGTAGCCCTGGGGAGGATGAAGTCTTCAAAAATGAAGATAAATGGAGCTGAAAAGTAGAAAAAGTATAGAAACATACACAAAGGAGAATATCTAACACACGGCAGAGTGACATTCATTCACTCATTTGTTCATTCAAAGAACTTCAGGGAGTGCCCATCAACGATACGCAGTAGTAGCAGCAATAACACCTACATGGTACTTCTCCTATGCCACACGTTGTTCTAAGGACTTTTAAATCATTTAACCCTCATTCCCTTATGAGGTAGGTACTCCTATTATTATAAAGGAGGAAACTGAGGCACAGGGAGGCTAAATGGTTTACGTGATGTCACTCAGCTAGTGAGTGGCATGAGCAGGCTTTAGACCCAGGCTCTCTGGACCCAGAGTCCACACAGGCATCCTTAATTGTGATAATAACCCGCTATATATGTTCTGGTTCTCTGCCAGCTTCCACAACTGGGGTAAGGCCTGCCTCCTTTTCCTGAAGGGATTTGCCATCCAATGGAAGTTCTGGAAGAGTAGTAAATAGAACATGGAGGAGAGGGTCCCAGGTGAAGCTTCAGTCTATCACAATTTTCTTGGGTAGAGCAGATTTTCCTGCCCTTAGTTGAGTCCCGTCCATGGAGAGCTCACCAACTATGGGAACTTAATGGTGGCATTAATCAGAGGGTGGAGAAAGAATCAGACCTCCCATACGCTCATCCATCATTCTAATAATAGATTTCAATTACACACATTGAGTTTGAGCACTTAGCAGGTATCTGGAATTTATTTCTGATTTACCTGAAATTCTTGATTTAAAAAAAATAAAGCCTAGGACATCCTATAGTTTCCCGTTAAATAAATGTAAGCCTCTACCAGAAAACTGATAACATTTTATTTAAGATGTTCTCTGTGAAAGTTAAATGGCCTTTAAGAAGAAATTCTGAATATGTGTCTGTGTTAAAGATTATTTATGACCTGAACGCCTTGTAAGTGTACTGCCAAGAAGAGTGACACATGCGTTCCTGATAATGTTCAGAAGAGTTCAGAGGCATTCAAACCGCCTTGTTTCAGAGCCCCATATAATTGTTTCACTGGCAGGCTCTGTGGCTTCTGGCTTCGGCCTGTGTAGAGGACCCTTGAAGAAACAGTCCTTGACCCCCTGTGTGTTTGGCACACAGGTGTTGTAAAGGACTGTTTGCTACAGTTTGTAAGTTCTCTTTCAACAAACTATTCCAGCTATTTATTGCTACACAGCAAACACCCTAAAACATAGAAGCTTAGAGCAACAAATAAAACTTACTTTTGCTCATAAATCTTCAATTCAGGCAGCGTTCAGCAGGGACAGCTCATCTCTGCTCCACTGGCTTCATCTGGTTGTTCTTCTCTTCATCTCCACCAGGTGGTCTCTCCTATATGGCAGCTTCAAGGTGGCCAGACCTTTTACACGTAGGTTCAAGGCTTCCAAAGCATGTGTCCCAAGAAAGAGAGCCAGGGAGAAGCCTCAGACGTCACGCAGCCTTACTTCCGCCATATTCTATCAATCAAGGCAAGCAGTCACAAGGCCAGCCTAGATTTAAGGGGAGGGGAAAATAGACTCTACCTCTGTGTAAGAGTAACAAGGTTTTGGAAAACCATGTGAGATCGAAAATATTGCTCCTGTGATTTTTGCTGCAGTCTACCGTATGAACCTAGGAAGAATTTGTCTCAGATCCTATACCAGGAATTAATGTGACACTAACCAAGAAAATGTTGGCTGAGCTCGTGAAGCTGTGAATCTTCTTTCTCTTTTTTCCCATTGGCTTCCAGAAAATTCAGAGACAAATATGTTGCCTTCCTCTAGCCAGATCCCTTGGCAAACTTCATATGCAATAACTTATCTTGTCTTCATTTTATTTTCCTACCATTATTTTCCCTTTGCTCCAATTTTTCTCACTTTTAAAACACCCTGTTGTTGTGTATTTTGTTAAACTGCCTTAAACAAAGTGAGATATGAATTTTAAAATACTCTAAAAAAACAGAGAACCCACACAATGGGAAATATATCTAGTAAAAAAAGATACTAAAAGAGAATAAACTTCACTAATAAACGAAGTGAATATTAAAACAAGGCACCAATTTTTACTTATAATTTAACGTGGGTCCTAAGCCCAGTGGTTAGTCCTTCACTAGTCATGTGAGTTATTAAAATGATTTTTTTCTTCTTTGCTCAGGGACAGGGGTTGGGGTACAGACAACAGGATCACTGCTTCTGTATGTACCTGGGAGAGCTGTAAACTTGAACAATTGTTTTCACAAAACAATTTGGTGATATTTATTAAATGCCATAAACTTTCATCCAATAAGATCTCTTATAGGTTCAATAATAAAGAAAGAATGCAAATTCTGGGAAATCTGTATTTCACATTAAGATGTATGCATTTCCTACACGCAGTAGGATGTCATCTCAGCTCATCTTTTTTTAAAACATGTGATAAAATATACATACATAAAATTTATCATTTTAACCATTTTTAAGTGTGCAGTTCAGTGGCATTAAGCACATTCACCTTGCTGTGCAATCATCAACACTATCCATCCTCAAAACTTTTTCATTATTGTCAGTGTAAACTCTGTACCCATTAAACAATAACTCCCCATTACCTGCCCCCCAGCCCCTGGTAACCACTATTCAATTTTCTGTCTCTATATACTTGACTATTCTAGGTACTTCATATAAGTGGAATCATATAATATTTATCCTTTTGTGTCTGGCTAACTTCACTTAGAATAATGTTTCAAGGTTCATCCATATTGTAGCATGTATCAGAATTTCATTCCTTTTTAAGGCTGAATAATTTTCCATTGTGAATAATATTCCATACACACACACACATATATATATACCACAAATGTTCATCCACTTGTTCATCAATGGACATCCAGTTGTTCCTTGTTCCTACCTTTTGGCTACTGTGAGTAATGCTACTCTGAATGCTGGTATATGAATATCTGTTTGAGTCTCTGTTTTTAATTCTTTGGGAATATACATAGAAGCAGAATTGCTTTGGTTTATTTTATATCAATGAAAATCTAGAAGCAATCATCATGTACAACAAATAAGGGAATTGCTCACTAAATTATGGTTCATACCCTCGATACGCTGTCTCCTTTCCAGATGAGGACCCTAGAGACGCACAGGCTGCCTTCCTAGGCCCCTTGCTCTCCACACGCTGCACCTGCCTCCACCACAGGACCGGTCCCACCATATTGTAGTTCCCTTGATTGCCTCCCCTACTAGGGCTTTGTCAGGATAGGGGTTTTGTCTTCCATCTCTGGCCTCCATTCCTCAATAACTGACACATAATGCAAGGTTGATAAGTGTTGATTGGGTGAAAGATAAATTAGCTGGACTTGGGACAGTCAGAAATCACCTCCTAGTAAATTTGATTCAGATGTTTACCAGCTGATTGTGAAAACCTTGTCAAGGACATGAACCCAAACTCTAATCGGGGGACTACAAAATGAAAATCTTAGAAATGATGGGACAATCTTAGGAGGAGTGTGAATATACCTGGTATTTGAGGGCACTAAAGTAGGTTGCTCTACTTTAGCATTTAATGTACAGAGAGAGAGACACCAGGGGTCTTAGAGATCGGTAATCTCTCAGGAAGGCTGGGTGAATCTTTCTCACACAGACACATTCATTCAGACACAAGACTGTCTCCCTTCTAGTCCAATGAATGTGCATACAAATATACACACCTGTGTTCTAAGATAATGAATGAGTGTCCAATATTCTAAAATGGTATTGCTAGTGAAGATTTAATAGCCATAATATATCTAACTCACTCTTAATTATTAAAGAAATAAATTGATTTTTAGTAATATATACCAGCAAATTCCAAGTCTCATTCAATCCAGATCTTCCCTCTTTTCATTTAGTACTATATCCTCTTGAACATTGAGTCAGACCTTTATTCAATGTCACTTCCTCCAAGAAGCCTTCCCTGATCCACGGCTTCCCAGAGCACGCCCATCACTCTCTCTCTTTCCACGGCTTTACTCACTCTTCAGTGTCATTGATTACCACCTCATATGCCATGTGTTTAATCCTTCCTTTGTTTATTTTCTCTCTCTCATTGTAGAATGGATGCTCTTTGAAAGCAAAAGATTTTATTCACCTAGTGCACCTAGAATACAGTAGCAATTCAATAAAAACGTGTTAAATGACTATATAGATAAAGTTAAATTAAAGCATCAGGAACTAAATCATATTACACACACATGCACACATACAAACACACACACACACACACCCCAGTTATATGTAAATACACCGAAAGTCAACAGTAACATCAAAATTGTTACATTGGTGGGATTGTAACTGTTTTTTTCTGCATTCTAAATGTTCAAATGCAGTTGCACTACTTTCGTGGGTGGGCTGGGGCTATGTACTTAGGTGGGGTGTTGCTGAGGTGAGCCGTTTGCTGTCAAGAACTCTCACGTTGGCACTTCGGTGAATTTGCAGTGCTCTAGAATCCTTTACTCAGCTTTACAAGCTCAAATTGTTGATTTTTTTTCACAACCTGAGAGTGGATCATTCTTCTATGGATGCCCTCACATTAACCTTGCCTACAAACGACCAATATATAAAACCAAATGCACAGTATGTCTTTAAAGCGAGAACTTTAACTGCCAAGGAAGCTCAGTTGTAACCTGTTGACTTAGTGATTACAAAATCGGATCAACAGTATTTGGCTTGAAGATTCTGGTATTTAATGGGATTCATCATTCTATATATGGACTTGGTGGCTGCATCATCTCAAAAAAGCTGTTCCTGGAGCCGGCCCGGTAGCTCAGCGGTTAAGTTTGCACATTCCACATCAGCGGCCCCAGCTTCGCTGGTTCGGATCCCAGGTGCGGACCTACACACCACTTGTCAAGCCATGCTGTGGTAGCCATCCCACATATAAAGTAGAGGAAGATGAGCACAGATGTTAGCTCAGGGCCAGTCTTCATCAGCAAAAAGAGGAGGATTGGTGACAGATGTTAGCTCAGAACTAATCTACCAAAAAAAAACAGCTGTTCCTGTCCCCAAACAGATGAAGACAGATGGAGTGTGCGGGCCAGAACTCCTCCCGGTCAGAGCTGGGATGTAACGGCAAGTTGCCTCTGTGACTTTGCTAACTTCCGTCACTGCTCACCTACTTCCTTTTCAGATTGACATGTTTTTTTTCTTATGACGTATTAATTCATCTTAACTCATAATAGCTTTTTGATATGCTAATATAGCCAATTTTGTATTGTCTTTCCTGCTTCTGGACCTGAGCAATATTAATATTTAAGCCATGTTTTGCATATATCTGAAGTCATTATTATGCTTTGATTTTACAGACAATTCCCCAAGACTCAGGAGTACTTTCTTTTCACTGTTGCCTGCATTAGAATTATAAAAATAACTTCTAAAGTCAGGAAAGAAAATAATCCATATAAGGAAAAATTCCTTTTTAAATCATTTTTCTAAAAATATAAATGCTTCAGAACTGGTAACAGAGTCCCAGCTTGAATCTAAAGGTGTGTTCTCCCCAAATTTAGTAGATCTGGACAGTGCAAAAAGACTAGTGGGACAGACTCACCAGGGATCTATTTTAATGATGATCAAGGTTCTTCCTGGGAAAGAACTCATCCTAAGGACAGAGTCAATGGCCTCAAATGGCCTCAGTTTGGAAGGGAGAAGTCAATGAGAGCATAGCATGTGTCTGTCACACGAAATTTCCTCCAGCTCAACCAGTTGGCAGGTTGCACTGATAGGAGCCAAATACTTCTTTCTCTGAAGCCTGCATGGCACCTTCAGACTGTAACATGTCAGCAACATTGGCTAGGTGGTGGCAGTAGCAGCTTTGTGCACATTGTCACTAAGAGTGGTGACTGCTTGAATGCTCTAGATATCAAAGGTACAGAGGTCAGTGCCCCCACTGCCAGAGGTCAAATAACTTGAACAATGGCAGCTGTGGTACCTTGGGTGGACAATGGTGACATAGCTGAGTTTGGCATCTGCAGTAACTCGAGTCATTACTATAGCTAGCCAGGAGAGGAGACATTTTGGAAGTTTACATGACACAGACATTTCTTACAGACCTTTAGACTATTTTATCAAATTGGAGAGGGCCAGACTTTCTGCAGACCAAATGAGAACAAATAGACAGAAACATCACTTTGTGACCGTTGTTTATACCATTCCATACCAAGGTAGGTGTGGCCTGGGAAATATGATTTACACACCTAAGAGTTAAGTTTCAGTTGAATAGAATCACCTCACCTACAGAAAATGATTCATTCACACGTTAGAGAAGACCAAGTAATCACCAATTTTATTCCTATTAAAATCAAGATATTCCTAGCTTTAAGAAGGGGTCATTTTTAAATTTTAAAAATTATTATAAAAATGCAGAAGAGCACAAATGACATTGTGAACATCCACTTTTACTACTCAAAATGAATATTAATATTTTGTCATATGTGCTTCAGGTCTTTATCACTTTTGTGTGTGTGCGAGGAAGTTTGGCCCTGAGCTAACACCTGTGCCAATCTTCCTCTATTTTATATGGGAGACCACCATAGCATGGCTTGATAAGTTGTGCTAGGTCCGCACCCGGGATTGGAACATGCAAACCCCAGGCCACCAAAACCGAGCACACGAACTTAACCTCTATGCCACCAGGCTGTCCCCTTAGACCTTTATCTTTTAAGACAGGAAGCATCACAGTGAAGGATACTGTCCTCTACACTCCCTTCTCCATCCCATTTCCCATCCCTCACTCTCCACCCCAAGAGGAAATCATGGATGCAATTTTTAAATACACAACAAACAATATAACACATTATTTATGGGTACATAAATATGAAGCAAAAGGATAAAGACAAGGAATAGACACATACCAAGCTAAAATTTTAAAATAAGAGATGAGAAGAGAATGTTTTACTCTTCTTATAAATATTGTAAACTATAAAGAGCCTGATTCCTTTTGAATTCAAGGAAAAGTAATCAAGGATAGTGAAATACTTCATAGAAAAGTATTACACAGCCATAATCTCACTCTTCCTTTTCAGCTGAGTGTAAGAAAATGATAGAAGAAAGTTTGGAGCTGGGAACCAGAGATAAGATAGTGTTTCTTCCTTCCAGCAATCCTTTCCTTTTAGAAACTGAAAGAGGAGGAGACTAGAAACGACCTACAGTTGATCTCTGAGCAGTGAGTAGCTGGAGGCCCCATGATACCAGCCAGCCTAGAGGATTAAAGCAAATCCCTAGACATGGCTTTTGATTCCAAGCCAGGAAATTCAAGGTAAGCTACAAAAAACATTCTAATCAGGGCCTACATGTGTTTGATTACAATGAATACATATACCTGTAAAATTAGTTTAAAAGCTACTCAATTTTTCCATAATCTTTCCATAGTGTTTATTTGCTCTAAGAGTGACTATAAAACTTGTTCAAGTACAACAGTCATTGTAAGTATTTAAATAAGGTTTTCAATTGAAAAGTGAAAATAATGTAGAAATTGGGGATTATATATCATGGATCAGATTTCTAATTAAACAAAGAGATTAAACTTATTACTTATCTCTGCTTCTTCCTGAAATCCAACTAATATTAATAGTAAAGTAATAAATATATTAATAAAATATAAATAAAATAAAAATATATTAACTCCCAAGTTCTCAGAGCATGAGGGGAGCTTGGCAACTGACCCTCGACTGGAGAAAGAGAGTGCAAGTCTCCCAGAAAGCAAACCACAGGAGACAAGAGGGCAGGCGAGCAGAAGAGAGGCATCAACAAAGTTCTGGAAGCTAGAAAAGAGGTGGACTTCTGGTAACAGAGTTAGTCAAAGACAGAGGGCTGGAAGGTACCATAGTGGTACATGAGGTAGAAGACAAGCAGAACTAACTTCTTCACACCATAGCATTCCAGAAAGATTCAAGACTTGGAGGAGTTGGGAGACAAGGGTGACTGATAAATAACACCCCACTTTTTTCTCAACTGAATACACAACCAGTTAAGTTATAGATGCAGGAGCTGTATAGCAGCTGATCAAAATGTCACCTTTAATGTAGAATCATGGATTGGATCCTGGACCAGAAAAGATTTGTGGATAAATTGATGAAATTTAAATAAGGCCCATGGTTTATTGTAATGTATGGGGAATCTCCTGCTTTCTATCTTTGTACTGTGGTTACGTAAGATGCTAACATTAGGGGAAGCTGGGTCAAGGGCATACAGGAACTCCCTGTACTATTTTTGCAACTCACCCATAAGTCTAAAAACATTTCAAAATGTAAAAGTTTTTAAAACTTAAATTCCTCCTTTATTACTGATCAAGCTCTTATTGGAAAACATAGCTTATTCTGCCAGAATTAGATAAGTTTGCCGACTCCACTCCTGAATTAGACAGATTTACCCAATCATGATCACAGGCAATGATGGGCCAACTCAGGTCTCACCACAGAATAGAGCCGGCAGGCCCCAAGGTGACCCATGGCCAAAAGCTAATGAGAACACATGCTGTCTACAGACAAGCAAATCTGAAATTTGAGATCTTAGGATCACCGGAAAGAAAGGTTGAGAGGAAAGGGCTGAGCATGCTTGCCCAGTTCTTCTCCCATACCCTCCAATTAAGTCACTCATCACCTGGGGAAGAGTGAAGGAGGAAGAAGAATCTAGAAGTATTATTCTAATGCAATGATCTCAGACTTTTTGGTCTCAAGATCCTTTTATGCTATTAAAAATTATTAAAGACCCAAAGGAACTTTTGTTCATGTTGTTTAGATATGCTGATATTTACCATAAAGCTAGTCCTTTTTGGTATTTATTCATTCATTCAAATAATAGTAACAGACCCAGTACATGTTAATATAAGTAACATATTTTATGAAAGATAATTATATTCCAAAACAAAAAAATATAGTGAGAAAAGTGGCCTTCTTGTACATTTTTACAAATCTCTGTGACGTCTGGCTTAACAAAATGGCTAGACTCTCATATCTGCTTCTACATTCAACTGTTGTGATATCACACATCATGTTGCCTCTAGAAAATTGCCCTGTACACTCATAGGAGAATGTATGAAAATAGAGGGGCAAATAATGTCTTAGTATTATTATAAAAATTCTTTTGACTTTTCAGACCCCCAGACCACACTCTAAGAACTCCTGTTCTAATAAATGCATGCAGTAATAGCAAAGTAAATGTTCCCAAAACAGGAGACAGCAAGCACCTGTGAAGGCTGGAGGAAGGGTGAGTCTGAGCCAGAGCAGCATTGGTCGAAAGTCTGTCTATGAAGCAGTTAAACCCTTCCCCCTAAGCCCTCTCTTAGTTGGTAGAATCAGGTGACTTTCTCTCTCTCTTTGCTAGCAATGTACTGAGAACCTAAACCCAAACAAGCTCCAGACTCAGGGATGCCAACAAGAGCTGAAGAACACCCTACTAGAAGAGGAACACTGGGTGAAATCATGCATGAAGTACAATGAGATCCTCCTTTACCCTTGCCCCACTCAGCTCTTAGAATCCTCACAGCCTGGTTTGTAATTCATCCCCCAACACACACACCGTAAGCAAGAAGTTGGTTAAGGTTTTTTTGAGGAAACTGAACAACCCAAGAAAAAAAGATTTACGAATACTGAGAGTTGGGATATCCGTCAACAAAACAACACCAACCAACTACCCTAAATTAAAGCCGAGATCTTGACAAGCCCTGCCTCTGCACACAGTTCCCATCAGCTCTTCATGCATCACTCTTCAGTACTAATAGACAGCCCATGATTGCTAAGCCAAACATTCTCCAAAAGCATCCAATGGGGGAAAAAATAGACAAAATGATAAAAATAGGATAAAAGGACAAAGCATTAAAAAAAAAAGGAACATCCATCAAACAACAAAGGACTTTTTGGAAGGTGAAATATAAAAGCAGAAATACAAAAATCAATAAAAGTTTTGGAAGATAAAGTTGAGGAAATCTTTCAGAAAGTAGATCAAAGAAAAACTGATAAAAAATAGAAAAAATAATACTACGAAAATCAGAGAATCAATACAGGTCAAACATGCAACAAATATGACCCCAGAAAAATATAGCTGAGAAAATTATCAAATAAATAAAAATGCAAACTTCACAGAATTGATGAGCTTGAGTTTCCAAACTACAAGAGCCTGTCACATACCCAGGAAAATACATGATTATATGAAAAAGAAAAAACCCCACACGTAGATATGAAACTTCAGAATACAAGGGATTGGTGCTGGCCCCGTGGACAAGTGGTTAAGTTCACACACTCTGCTTCAGCGTCCCAGGGTTTCGCCTGTTCGGATCCTGGATGCAGACATGGCACCACTCATCAAGCCATGCTGAGGCGGTGTCCCACAAGCCACAACTAGAAGGACCCACGACTGCAAATACACAACTATGTACCACGGGGCTTTGGGGAGAAAAAAGGAAAAATAAAATCTTTAAAAAAAAAAAAGAATACAAGGGATAAAGAGAAGAGACTAAAAGTTTCAAGAATACAAAAACAGGGAACACGTGACAATGGAGAATCAGACTGGCATCAGACTTGACAACAATAACTCTGGAAACTTCATGGTAATGAAGCAATGCCTTCAAAATTCCAAAGTAAAATGATAACCTAGAATTCTAAACCCAAACGACCATTCAGAGATGAGGATAAAGGCATGTTCAAAAACACAAGATCTGAAAAAGATTACTTCCTAGGCAATCTTTTTCAGGATGCTACTAGAAAATGTAACCCACCAAAAGGAAGTAGTCAATCAGGGAGAAAAAACATGGAATCTGGGATAGAAGACATGGTAACCAGTCTTCAAAATGGACCCAAATGAGCCCCTCCTCCTGGTATTCACACCCTTTTACAGTTCCCTCCCATATTGGACAAGGATTGGTCTGTGTGACCAATAGAAGATGGCAGAAGTAACTATCTGTTACTTCTGAGATCAGGTTATAAGAGATGCTGAGACTTGGTTGCTCTCTTGTGCTCTTTCTCAAGTCACTCACCCTGGGGAAAGCCAGCTGCCATGACATGAGCAGCCCTATGGAGAGGTTCATTTGGTGAGGGACTGATGCTCCTGCCAAGAGCCACAAGACTAAGCTTAGAAGCAGATTCTCCAGCCCCGGTCAAGCTTCAGATGCTTGCAGCCTCAGGAGAAACCTTGAATCAGAACCATCTAGCTAAACTGTTCCTGGATTCATGACCCACAGAAACTGTGAGAAAATAAATGTTTATTGTTTTAATCTACTAAGTTTTCGGGCAATTTGTTACACAGCAACAGACAACTAACACACAGGGGATCCAACACAGTTGAGAGGTAAAACAAATTCCCAAGATAAGGAAGACCCAGGGTAATAGGCATGTAGCAATCTTAAAGAGCATCAAGTCCAGATTTGAGCAGGAAGCCAGAGGGCTCTAGAAAGGATGTCTCCCCCCAAAAATGGAACTGGTAGATTATCTTAAGTATTTTATGGTAGAGAAAAGCTGCATTCACTTACTGCAATGCAAATACACATCAGTTACAGTCACAAACCCTTCAGTTTCAGATTGAAGTGTTAACAGGTACACGGAAAACTAAGCAGAAGAAAAATTGGAATAATTATTAACTCAAAAAAAAGATTTTTCAAGAAAGAAAATGTAGGTGCCAGCCCGGTGGCACAGCAGTTGGATTTGCGTGTTCCACTTTGGCGGCCCGGGGTTCACGGGTTTGGATACTGGGTGCAGACCTATGCACCACTTGTCAAACCATGCTGTGGTATGCATCCCGCATATGAAATAGAGGAAGACAGGCACAGATGGTAGCTCAGGGCCAGTCTTCCTCAGCAAAAAGAGGAGGATTGGCGACAGATGTTAGCTCAGGGCTAATATTCCTCAAAAGAAGAATAAAGAAAAGAAAGAAAATGTAACTAAAGTACATATGTAGCCCATCTGTGAACAATATATATAAAATCATAGTAATGTAGATACTGGACACTGATTTTCCCCCAAATTGTAATAATTCTACTGAGAATATGAAGAAAATCAAAGTGTGTGTAATAGAGACGAGGTTGTGGTAAGGAATGCAGTTTAAGAAAGCTGAAACTTCGCTTTTATGGTAGAAAGTCAATAGATCATGTATAAAATCAAAAAAACGCTGTGTAAGTATGTCACTGAGACATTCAAAGATTAATACCAGGATCCAAGCTAAAAGAACTGAAAGTGGTTGACAGTGGGGAGCAGAAATTGAGGGTGGGGAGAAATGGGGCCATATAGACCTCAACCACTATAAGTCTCATCATTCTCTTGGTCTTAAAAACAAACCAACCCAAAAAACTTTGATTAAAATAAAATTTTAATTTAACAGTATTTAATTTAGGACAAAATCAACAGACAATATCTACAATTAATAAATCACAAAAAAGAAATTTTCTTTGGATATTTGTCAGTAGCCACCAGAAGATACCAAAAATAGAAACGTCAAAGAGGTTTCCTCTGGGAGGCAGGGCTGGGAATGACATTCGGATATTTATTGCTGCATTACAAACTACCCCAAAGCTTAATAGCTTAAAACAAGAAGAATTGGGACTTATAACAAAAACAATGCAGGGCTGGGTAGGAAAGGTTTGCCTCCGCTCCATGCAGAGGCAGCTGGGATAGCTCAAGTGGGGCGTGAGTGACCCTCATCCAGACCTTGCGCCCTAGCTCCACAGTCTCTGAGTGCCTGGTCTTAGGTTCTGACTCCTTGTGCTCTGCCCCAAGCCCACTCTAAATTTCTAATGTGACTTTATTCATTCACGCTGTTCTGCAAACTTGCCGTCAGCCCCTAGGAATGAGAGAAAATCATCAAGATTAAAGACAGACTAAGGCCATGGAACACTCAAGCCTGCCCCGGAGCTGGAGTCTAGAGAGCAGCAGGAGATTTGAAAAGCTTTAGTCAGGAGATGGTTCCCCTACCCTGAGGCAGACCTCAGTATTTGGGTTTCCTCTCTGAGCCCCCAGAGACGGGTGATTTACACATTTCAGGCTGATACCGTAAACAAGGCGGCCATTTTCTATGTTGCTCCTGCCTGTTTCAAAGAAAAAGAATGGCAGCCAGTCCCAGCCTTCTCCCTCACTTCTCCACAAGACCTAAGTGACATGCGTGAACAGCCAGGTGGGGGACACCGAGGCCTGCCGAGAGACAAGCCACTCTAAATCAAAGAATGAAGAAAGAAATGCCATTCCCGGACCTCTTTGAAAGCGTCTCAAGACAGAAGCTTGACTGCTTTGTGTCTAAAGTCAAGTGACTGCATCTGGTTGGGTAACTTTTAAGGTTGGATATAGGTGACATTTTTAAGGGTTGTGTCTGAGGACACTCCATTGCATTGACACTGGGTAGTGAAGAGGAAAACAATATGGCTTTAGGTGTAATAGGTCTTTCTTATCGAGAAAAGAGCCCATTTTAAAACAATTTTGCTTCATGTGAGTTATGGTGACTTTGAAAACTGATTTCTTTCCTTTTTTTTTATGCTTTTTTTTCCTTTTTTTTTTTATGCTTTTTGCTTTTGTCTGAAATTCTACTGTAGTAATAGTATAAAATGTAAACCAGGCTAGAGCTTTTCTAGTCCCTATATGGATCATGATTAGCAATTAGAACTGGGAAGAAAAACACCAAGGATAAAGGCCATCAACAGGTAATACCAAGACCTTGCCCTTTTCTTCACGAAAACTTTTTTCTAGATTTATTAACATTCTCTCTGTTGAAGATGTTTACATGTAATGAAATGACCAAAACAAACCAAAAAAAACAAAATGCTGAAAAAATACCATTTTGGGGGCAGACCCGGTGGCGCAGCGGTTAAGTTCACACATTCCGCTTCTCGGCGGCCCAGGGTTCGCTGGTTCGGATCTCGGGTGTGGACACGGCACCGCTTGGCACACCATGCTATAGTAGGTGTCCCACATATAAAGTAGAGGAAGATGGGCATGGATGTTAGCTCAGGGCCAGTCTTCCTCAGCAAAAAGAGGAGGGTTGGTGGCAGATGTTAGCTCGGGGCTAATCTTCCTCAAAAAAAAAAAATTTTTTTAAGCCTTATCTTAAGTTTACCTTCCTTTATTCAGACCTTGTGATTCGTCTACTCTTTTATATATATAATTAAAAGTTTAAAGAGAACTGATAACCTGAAATTTCTAATATACAAGGGGATATACAATATGTAAATTAATTAATCATGTTGCCATTGGATTAGAGAAAACTAAAAGAAGTTTCCAACAAAAAACCAGTATGCTTTTCACCTCCAGAGTTCTGCATCATTTGTCTAATCAGAAAAAATTTATTAAGAAAGTATGTTTCAGGCACTATTCTAGGCTCTGGGGGACATAGCAGTGTTCTGGATGTCTACTGCTGCTAAATGAGTTATCCTAAAATTTAGTGGCTTAAAAAATAGCAGTCATTTTACTATTTCGCCACATAGTTCTGGAGGTTGACCAGGGTAACCCAGGCAGCGTCTCTTGGAGCCTCTGATATAGCTGCAATCAGATGGTGACTGGGGCCTGGAGTCATCACAAAGCCTTCCTCAATCACATGTCTGGTAATTGGTGCTGGACCTCAGCTGGGAGTATCACTGTACTAATTAAATAAGAATAGCCTATTCTTGTAGCCTGGGTTTCCACGTAGTATGGCAGCTGGATTCTAAGAACCCCAAGAGAACCATGAGGAAGCTGCATCGCCTTTTATGAGTTAGCCTTGGAAATCACATAGCATTGCTTCTGCCAGTAGTCACAGGCCACCCAAGATTCAAGGGGAAGAAGCATACCCCCCTCTCGATGGAGGAGTGTCAATGTCACATTCTAAGAAGACAAGAGATCTTGTGGCCATCTTGGAAAATTCAATCTGCCATGAGAAGTAAAGGAAAATATAAAGTCTTTACCCTCATAAATATGTTTAGGGGCAGGAGGAGCCAGACAATAAACAAATCAAGAGAGAAATACCGGAAATATCAGGTGATGATAATTCTATGAAGAAGAATGAGGGAAAGGAAGGGATATGTAAGATATCATCTATTTTATAAAGAATGGTCACAAAAGGCTTCTCTGATAAGGGGCCATTTGAGCAGAGATTCTGGGGCAACTGAGCAGTTGAGCCATGCAGATAGTAAGGCAACAGCATTCCAGTGGAAGAAATAGCAAGCGCAAAGATCACAAGGGGAGAAGGTGCTTCATGTGGTCAGGGGATGATCACAAAGGCAGTATGGTTGGAGTAGTGGCAAGGACTCTAGAAGAGGGCAAGAAGTTTGCTGGAGACCAATCTTGCAGGGACCTTGACCACGGCGAGGACCATGGACTTTGCTCTAAGTGGAATGGAAGCCATGGAGAGATTTTAGTAGGGAAATGGCAAAAGTGACTTTCATTTTACAGGGTAACTCTGGCTGCTGTGTGACAAATGGAAACACAGCAGCCAGATCTAGGATGGAAGTAGGAGACCAGTTTAGAGACTTTTGCAGTCATCCAGGTTTGAGATGACAGTACCTTGAGCAAATGTTAGCAGTAGAGGTTGTGAGAAGTGGTCGGGATTTGATGCAAAAAATATCAAACTCCATTTTTTCAGCATTCTGATAATAAGCCATGTTTATTGATCTAAATATTAAACCTTGAGTTTAAACAATAAACGTTTAAGAATAAAAATGCATCAGTTATCATGGGGCTGTATATCACAAGCAAATTTTCATTAACATAGTATCACGGGTTATCTCAAACATTTCAGAAAACTTTTCCTTCTACAGCTTTAATATTTGTCCCTCCTATGACATAGTCTAGTCCACATATCCAAAGTGAAATGCAAAATGAAGGCAATCATCACTTAGCCACAAAACATTTGACTGAGATATCTAGACAACTGGAGAAAAAGTGTTTTAGGGGTCCCTATGATCTAGGTAATGACCTCAAATTTCCACTTCCCTTTACATATGCAGATAACAGTAGCAGCTGGGGTGAAACTCATGGGTAAGAAAAATGTCACCCCTGTGAGGTAAATGGATTTTATAGGGCAAGAGAGTAAATCACCCTTCAGGGTACTAGGTGCCCTAAAGGAGGTCATTCCCTCCCACACATCAGATCGCTTTATTCCCAGGGAGTTTTACATTCCTGCCGGCTCATTGACCACACAGTCAGGACGGTTAGGCAGCTCTTAATAGATTATGGGTTATGTCCTTATTATGTTTGCTAAATGGTGGTACATCTAATCATTTTTATCATGTAGGGAAATTTCATGAGGTCTTTCTGGCCTAGCCAAATCCCAAAATAGGATTCCCTGTGCATTCCCTTGTGCCGTAACTGAAAGTTAGTTGAACCAATTAAAGAGAATGTAATAAACCAAATAGTTGTTCCTCACTTTTCTTAATGAGTGTGTAATGTATGCCTGCTCAAATTACAGCTCATTTGATAAGATTCTTTGCTACGCTACTACTGCAATTTGGCATTATTTCATTTCTTTCCTTGTCAATGGCATCAATCCAGTAGCTGAGATTCTCCTTTAAGATTCCATAGGAATTGAACTTGTCCTGCAAGATCATCATTCAGCCTTTAAATCCAGCATCATGACCAGCAGTGTGAATGGCTGCAACATGGCCCCTCAGCAAAATGAAACTGAAGCCAAACCACATCCTGAGGATGAGGCACTCTCTCGGGAATCAGCTAACACTTGGATATAAGGGCTTTGGGTCTCATATTTCCAAACTTACACTATTACCTTGCTGCCACCAGAGGTTAATCACTATGTTCTATTAGGTTCCTTTTGCCATGATCCATCTACAAAGATTGACATGCAAAATGAGCACAACCCAGGCAAGACCAAGATCCTATCCACAAATTATGGGGAAAGAAAAACTCTTGGATTATTGTAATTCAGCCAGCTCTAGCATCCAAAGGGAGAACAACAATCTAAAAAAAAAAAAAACAGAATAGAGTCGGAAAATTTTGTAACTTTGTCAACATTTATTTTCACCAAACAACTCATTAAATCACTATAAAAGTCAACACATATGGTCGGATATGACAGTTTAAATTCCAGAAAGAGTTATAAGTCAAGTTAAACTCATAATACTTAATGTAGCCTGGGTGTCTCATTCATGAATTATAACATTTTTATTACATCCCAACTGCAAATTACCAACTTGTTCCCTGTCCTGCCAATCTCTTGATTAAATGGGGGACTGTTAGGCATTATGAAAATATATTATGGTAAAGGATGACTCCATCATTTGTCTCCGTTATTTCAATATCCTTATTTAAAGCTTCATCACCAGAGCAGCTGGCCCAAACTGAATTGTTGATTTAGCAAAGTGATAGCAGCAGGGAAGAAATAGAAAAAGAAATTTGGCCAAAAAGGCCCATGTTCCCTAGTTATTATCTGGCTATGTCTCATCGTATCTTGCTCTAATATTTGTGAGACTTCAGTACTTTTGGTGTCCACTTTGATCACTTTAGTTCGTTCTCTTCAAAGTTATTCTTGCTTTACAGGCTTTATTCCCATGGATCCAACTGAAGGGCATTTTATTTTGTGTCTTACACTGATAATGGGGCAATAACTTGTACCCATCAAGTTTCCCCATAAAATGGTTTAATGTCTTGAAGCAGTGCCAATATGTCAGCTGAGGGAGTGAATCAAGTAGATATCATTTCACATTTATTGGAGATCCACACTGCATTAGGTCCTTATAAAGAGTTTAAGAATTAGTCGCTTCTAGAAGTTGAGATTCTAAAACTAAAGGACACATAAATATTTCAAAATATAAACAAGTACCTATATACTGATCAATTTTAATAATTGAATAATTTTCTTTGTATTTGTTTTGGGTTAAAGTGGTTTATTCACTTTTTTCTACTTGCAGAGAAATACATATTCATTATGGAAAATTTTGAGAATAAAAAGTCCAAAAAAGAAGAAAGCAATAATCACCCACAATCCCAGTCTCCAAAGATATGGAGTGGTAACATTCTACACTGTCACAATTAATTATGATTTATATTCTCCATTTATAGTAAAAGAGAATAAAATTAGTACATTACTAGCAGAGTTTTTCTCAAAAAGAAAACAATCTTTGTTTAAGCACATACATAAATAAACATATTTGATTATAAACTTGAAGCCCACAAGGCATGGCTTGAATCTTCTAAGACAAGACAAAGGAATATCTAAAGGCTTTTCCCTGAAATGGACAGGAAGCATAATCTAGGAGGAGAGAGGATGAATGAAAGGAGAGAGGGGCCCTTCTGACATGGTAGAAGAAATGACCAGTAATTTTTAAGACTGGTCTACCGGAAGGGTAGAACTGAAACGTTCAATATGCTTTTAATAGAAGTAATGAACACAGACCCTCTGACACTCCAGATCAACCTGCAAATCTTCAGTGAAGTCTGCAATACACAGCACCTTAAGGTGTTGGGACTTTGGGGAGAAAAGACATTGGATAAGGGCAATAGGCAGCAGGATAACATTATGCAGGAAAAGAAAGAGCATCCAAGAGGGCACAATGCAGACTGGAAATCAAATATGGAAACAAAGTAGGAACTTATAGCCAGAAGTGATTACAAAAAAAATCACTTCCTTGGAATCCCAGAGATCATGAAACAAACATTGAGTTTCCCACTGAAATGGGGACATAAACCAAATTGTATTCAAATATCAAAGACAAATGACCCCTAAACAAGCTGAAAGTTTCAGACCTGATATCTGGGTTATATTTTTAAGAAAATGTTGGAAGCTTTAAATGATGATGATGGTGATGATGCATTTTACATACATAAAGGTGGATGTGATAGAGATGACTATGGGAGAGTTTTTAAAAGACTATTCAGTCAGTCAAGTAGCCAAATAAAATTCCAGTATTTGCCAAGCACTTCCAGAGACAGTTTTCTCAAATGGATTGAATACAACCCTGATTGTGTCCAGGTTTCAGATCTAGTCCCGTTAACAGCTTCTGAACCCACTCTCCCTATCCACAGCTAGTTCTTTGGAGAATCTTTGGCATTGGTTAAATGGTAATGAGGGGGGAGTACAGAAGGCAATAGAGAATGGGATTGGCTAGGCATGAATCCGTTCACATTATTACCATGTGGTCTGCCCTGTATCACAGGCAAAAGGGACTACAGGAATATAACCTTCAATTCACAAATAAAACCACATAGGTGCTACCAACTACAGTTGAGTGACCAGGTGAGCGAAAGTCACCAAAAAAAATTGGAAGAGTCAGGGATGTTTGGCAACTTAAGCTAGACTTCAAAGAATGTACAGAATGTCAATGTATAAGAAGAAAGAAAAGAATAAAAGATGAGGGAAGATCATTCCAGGCTGAAGGAGAGTTATGACATGGAGATGGGAGTTAGAGAAGAGAGTAACCCAATCAAAGTTCAAGCTCAGCTTGGAAATCCAGAGTAGGGTCAGATTACAAAAGCTAAAAAGATTAAGTCTCAATTCATTAGGAAATGGAGAGCCATTGTGGATTCTTGCTCAGGGACTGCCGTGGTAAAAGTAGCATATTAGAGGGGCTGGCCCCGTGGCCGAGTGGTTAAGTTCGCGCTCCGCTGCAGGCGGCCCAGTGTTTCGTCGGTTCGAATCCTGGGCGCGGACATGGCACTGCTCGTCAGACCACGCTGAGGCAGCGTCCCACATGCCACAACCAGAGGAACCCACAACGAAGAATGCACAACTATGTACCGGGGGGCTTTGGGGAGAAAAAGGACAAAATAAAAAGATCTTTAAAAAAAAAAAAAGTAGCATATTAGAAAGATCAGTTTTATCTAGTTGGAGGGATAAAATATAGTATGGAGAACACAGAGAAAGTTGCTACAGTCATCCAAGTTCAAAGTGATGAGGAATGTGACTAAATGGGCTCAGCAGTGCCATCTCCATATGTGAAAATGGCTGTATTTACTAGGCACCTGAGAGCAATTACACAAAGGAACAAGATTTTAAGTAAGTGCCTATTTCGATTTTATTGTCTAAAATTCTGGTGGATTGACAAGACTAACAGGCCTCAGAGCACAAGATGGAGTGGAGAGAAGAGGAAGATGGTGGGGAGTTATGTGGAATAAAGAGTTTAAGAACAGAAACAAGCAAACCCAGTGTATTCATTTCCTAGCACTGCTTTAATGAATTATCACAAACTTAGTGGCTTGAGTAACACAAATTTATTACCTTACTGTCCTGGAAGTCTGTAAAGAGCACCTTTTTTTACATTCATTGGCTGGAACCTTGTCATGCAGTCACATGACAAGATGAAGGTTTGTGGATCTGAGATGGGCCAGCCAGCCAACAGTGTCTGTCCCATCCCATAAAACTATTTCCTTAGTGGAAATAGAAAGCTTTCAAAAGGAAACAAAACACTGCTTCACAATCAAAGACCAAGAATGAAGAAAAGAAGGAAGAGGAAAGAGAGGAGGTGGAAAACCATTTCCTCCAAGAGAGCAACTTTTTGATATTTGATAACATGTATGGGATATCAGAAACTATTTCCTACTGAGGTGGTGCCATGTTTTTCCCTGGAGACATTTAAGAATTTTCAATTGCAATCAAGTGTATGGAAATGTTTTATAGTTTGTCTCCTACCAGAAAGCAAGGAAATGAACAAGATGGTCCCCTGAGTTGCCATTTCATCTCAAACTCCGCTTCTGAAATATTGGGTTTCTATCTTCTCAGAGCCATTTAGGAAAGTGTTGTTGGCAATAATCCAGAGGTTTCAAGTATAGGAATGAGGCCAAGAGTAAAAAATGCCAGATATTTAAAAAAAATAAGTATAGTGAAATATTTCTAGGGATATATCAACATTGTGAATGATTTGATAGAATGTCCTTTTGTGTTTGAATGATAAGCTTAGGGTCAATATTACCCTTAATGAGTCAAATTCCATACTTCCATGGGCTTCCTCCATAGATCCAAACATGCAGATCCAAGATGGAAGTAAAAAAGAAAATCACAAAATCTTTCAAGAATCTAGTCTTAAGAAAGGATATTATCTTCTCAAATATTCAGAGAAGACTATCCAGTTGAAAGAGAGAATGTATATGTGTGTTAGTGTGACTCTGTGGGGGTTGGGGGTGTATATGTGTGTGTGTGTGTGTGAGAGAGAGAGAGAGAGAGAGAAAGAGATTGGGAGAGGGGAGCAGTCAAAAGAAATAGAAGTGGTTTTTATGAATAAAACTCCAAAAACACAGCATTCCACCTGTACAGAAATTGTTGAGAGCAGTGTTATTTTGCTGACCCAGCAAGAGATTTGGTAAGCAATTCTCCTGACTACACAAGAACACATTGTCAAATTATTTAACTTGTTAATAACTTCAAAAACCAGGAGTTCTTGGCAGCGTCTTCACTGTGGAGGCATCTCTCTTGTTTTTGAGCTCATTCGCTGCTCTTCCTGCAGCCAATATGACCACCCCTCCCCGAGCTGGCAGAGCCTTCCTCTTCCCACCCTTGGCTCCAAATCCCAGTTTACCCACTTGTCTTTGTCCAAGAACCTGCATTATAGTCCTGCAGTCTCGTGTGTACTTGCCCAGACTGAACATATTCAAGTGGTGCCCTCCAATAATCCTCTTATCTAGGCCCATATAATTTATGAAAAGGAATTTTGTGAAGGTTTAAATGTAGTCGGTGCCATATTCAATTTAATTCATAAATATTTATTGAGCGCCCACCTAGAATTGTGCTGTACACTGCATGGAATATAAAAGAAATACATAGCACAGTCCCTCCTGTCAAGGAGTTTGCAGTATTCCTGGGAATAAAACTTGGAGGCTGAAATAATTACAGTATGCAAGACAGTATAGAGCAATGCAATAAAATTATGTAACCAAGACCAAAATATAAGATGCAGACAACATTATGTTTGGTTAGGGCAAGGCAGGATGGAGCCATGGGGAATAGTTCAGAGAGAGATGGAACTTGAGCTTGTCCTTGAGAGATGTCTGGATTCGGCTGGGTGCTGCAGCAGAGAAGGGCACTTCAGGCAATGGAAACCGTGTGAGTCAAATCAGAGAGCAGGAACAGCAGGCATGACGTGTAAGAGGGAGTGTGAAGAGGCTAGCCTGACTGGAGAGAAGGGGAAGGGAGTTCACAGAGTCTTTAGAAGACACCAGGTAGAAATAATATAATACAACCATATTTCTATGCCTGGAAGGGCACAATAACAAATCTGGACTTGAACCATATGCTCTTAAGCTGTCTATGTCCCTTCCTTGATATTGATTCATTCATTGTCATCAGAGAATTCATTCAGTGACAGCCAGCATGACATGTTGAGAAAAACAGGGGCTACAGAGTGAGAAAGCACTGATTCTGCCTCATATGTGACCTTAGCAGAGTCATTTAACTGCTCAAGCTTCAGTTTCCACAACTGTAAAAATGGAACTATCAATACCTATCATTTAGAGTTGTTGTGAAAAATAGAGAAAATGTGGATAATGTGCCTTATGGGTACAAATAGATGGAATCGTTTATGAGTTTCATTCACAGAACCTATTTGTTGAATGTCTACTCTGTACCAAACACTGTGTTCAGCACTAGGAAAATGAAAATGAAAACATACCGTGCTTATTCTCAAGACAAGAACAGACACAGTTTAAAACAACAGAGAGAGCAGCAGCTTGGAGTCACATATACTCGGAGTTGACGCCCATTCCCACCATCTTGCTAGGTGTATGAATTTGGGGAAACTATTTAATCAGTCTGAGCCTCAGTTTCATCATGTGCGTAATTGGTCTAATAGTATCTACGTTATAGGCTGATTTGAGAATTAAATACAAACATGTAAAGACACTAATATACTTCCTGACAATTGGAGGCACTCAGTAAATGGTATTTGTTTTATAGAAGAAAGGCAGGCATGAAAAACAATCTTATAACAAGAAGTAAATGACTGGAGGGGAGTTAGAGAAGTTTTCACAGATGACGAAGTCCCTTCACTGAGACTTAAATAATGAATAGGATTTGCTGGGTGGGTGTGTATTAGGAGAACATTCCTGGAAGAGGAAAAAGTCATGTGAAAAAGTACAGAAACATTAAAGGGACTGGCACCTTCTAGGACATGCAGCTAATTCAGTATTTCTGGATCGTAAGTTCAAGACAGAGTCTGGAAGATGAAAGTGGTCAGATAGACAGGAGCCAAATTATGAAGAGGCTGGAACGTCACAGGAAGAGGTAGAGCCCAGCCAATAAGCAATGGGGGTCGTTGTTGAATGTTGAGTAGTAAAGTGACATGGTCAGCTCTACATGTTGGAAAATGCTATGTGGTGTGGAGGGAGAAGGGCAGGAAGAGCATTAAGGAGGCTATCGAAAACATCCAGGCGAAACAAAGAGATGGAGAAGATGAGATGATTGTTGAAGATATTTAGGAGTTGGTTCCAACCGAATGTAGTTTTGATTGGAGTTTAGAGGAGGGTAAAGATGAGCGAAGAATCTAGAATGCCTCTCCTTGTTTTTCTGGAAGATGATGCATTTCTTGAGATGAAAAATACAGATGGGAAGGAGATTTGGAGTAAAGATGATATACCCTGTCTGGGACACAATGAATTTGGGGTGCCTGTAGAACATCCGAGTATAGGTTTGGACATTTTGTTCTGGAATGGAGAATAGAGAACTGAGCTGGCTGCTGAGGTAAACCTGGGAGTCCTTGACATGGATGGATGGGAGTTAGCCATGAGAATAGGCTCGCCCAAGAAAAAGGACAAGAGAAGAGGCAGCTCTCAAGTTAGGCCATTGCTACCTAGCCTTCATAATTGAGTTGCTCAAGTAGACAATACTCAAATCCTTTAAGGCAAAAAGATAAACCTCAGAAGTAGAGTATGCTTAGGTATGCCCAAGGTCAAAGAAATCCATTTTCTGGCATCTCTTTTCTCGACATGACGTAACTTTCATTTGTCTGAAAGAAATGAGAGAGAGTGCATGGAGAGCAGCTCTTGGATATTGAGGGGCTACATACAGGATGACAATTATAAACACACTGTCTCTAGAAAAGCACTTCATTTACAAAGCAGATTTGACAGCTCAAGTTGCTTTTTGGCGGAGCATTCCAGCCCAGCCCCTGTGCGACCTGGTGAGCTTCGATTACGGCTTTGATGCTGGCTCTACTACAGAGACCCCCTAAAATGGGAGTGATAAATGAGGTCCTGTCAGCTTTCATTCCCTGGGTGGCCTTGAATCTCTGCTGTTATCTGTTACCCTGCCAGTCCTGACAGTGATGAACACAAGGCAGGCAGCTAACGACACCCCGATTCATTACCCAAAAAGAAGGGAGAGCAGAAATAAAGGGAAGGTGACTGCCATGTCGAAGCTTCACTCACATCAGTGCCATCTTCCTCCTACAGGTCTGAATGGTGAAGAAATGATGGAGCCCATTTGTCTCAAACAAGGGCTCTAATGATACTCAGAACAGAACAAGTCACAACAAAGCTTGCCGGGGAAACTGTACGCTGGCCTCTTCATGGTAAAGCTCTTCACAAGCCTTACAAACATAAGAAAAAATATTTTGCAGCCTGATTTTTTTTTCAGTTCACTCTTTCTGTGGAAAAACATAACAAAATCAGAGACATATAAAATCACCAATCTATACTGATTGCCCCTGCTAAATTGTTATTCATTCCAGGAGAGCACACAGTTTCTGTAAGACTATAGTCAGCCTGTGAATCTGCAATAGCAAACAGTAGGCAGCCCTATCCATTGCTTCCCATAATAGACAGTTATATCTTTAAGTGGTATCTGGTCCCTCTCTAAGCAATATTTCATCAAGATTTTTGTTTCAACTGGTTTTTTCCTGACCTAATAGGAAATGAAGGCTTTCATTTCATGTCTCCTTTTTCTTATTAGTGAGACTTCCTGTGATACCTGAAGACATTGTGCATGTTGAATAAATGCATCTCAAATTTAATGCCCAAGGAAGACAAGATTTTCCATCTTAATCCAATCTATTTTAATCCAAGGTGTTAATTACAGCACTGGTTCTGTGGGGCATGAAGAGCAAGGAAGTTTAAAAAAAAGAGGACAAAAAGTTTCATGGTCAAATAGATTTGAGAAACCCTGGGTTTATTCCTTTCCTGCAGATTTTTTTCCTGTAGGAGTTTTTCAGAGTCTTTACTATATTATTGTGCATTTTGACTTCCCTAAGGGAAATATAATGTATAGTATTTCTCAATCTCTCTTCTTCTACTCAGAATATTTTTATTGGATATGTATCTAGGCTAGTGTTACACAGAACCACACTTTGGGAACTGTTTGTCTAGGCTTGCCCATAAACCCCATCTTCTTACTCATTTATCCCATGAACAAAATCAAACAATTTTAACGCTATGTTCTGAGTATTTTGCAGAGTGAGACAGTGTGAAGGTGGAATAAATGCTAAAGAAGACATGGTTCCCCCAAAGAACACATAGATCTTGCCTCTATATCCTATCCTCTTATATTCTGCCCTTTATCCTTATTTTCTGTGTCTAAAAGAAGGAAGTGTGGGTTAAAGAAGATGCTAAAGCAGAGAGAGAGGCAATAGTCTTAAATCTGGGACAAAGGCAATGGAGGTGATTAATACATGGATTTTATCCTTGCTCTTTGCTAAAGATCAAATTGTCTTTCTAAAAAGGTAGCATAAGACATTACCATTTCTTTTGGAAAGCATTCCAGGTTTTTTTTATAGAAGTACAAATGAAAGTGGTCAGAGCTTCAGAATACCTAAAAACTGCAGCATAAATTAAAAAACAAAAAAATGCCAAATCCAAGAACAAGCACAAAAGGATAATTCACTTCAGTGTTATATCTTATGTGTTTCTTGTTATGTAAGACATATACATTAGTAGCATTTCTTATGTTGGCTATTTGGTTTCTTCTAATAAAGTAGGCCACTAATTATGTACAAAATTTCTTAGCTGAGGAGATCTGAAGTCTGGGCTTCAGCACAAACAAAACTTAAAAAAGATATATGAACTAACCAGCTTTGTTTATGAGTGTTTGTTAATTAAGCTGTGGAGTAAAGAAAAAAATTAAAACCAAACTGGAATTTTCATCATTCAAAGAATTTTAAACTAGTATCAAAAGCAATGTGTAAGCTGCAAACTTATAATGACTAGCGATGGACTATATAGCCTCTATGATCTTTTTCATCTTTAAAAAGCAATCAGGATTCAGGTGGGGAGAACCGATCATCCAAGAACTAAAGTAATATCTGGGAGAGATGAAACTATCATTATAAATTAGAAGTAGCCCATCATTCATTTTTCTGCTATCTTCTCTCCGGGAGAAAGTAGACTCTCTGAAAAAGCTTACTGCATTCTTTCCTCATGTGCTCCAGGAATTCAAAAGCCAATCATGATGTTCCCTAAATAAAGTACAAAGAAAGACAGTTCCATTTTTTTCCCTTGTTCTCAGTGGCAGATTATTTGGATTCAGACCTCACAGAATTTACCAGAAATAGGACGAATATAATTCTGTGGTTTTTAACAGGATGAGATTTATCCTTCCACCATTTCCATGCAAAATTCTCTTTCCAATTTCCTACAACCAACTGTGTGCCTTCTACTTTTTCTGCAAAAGCATTTATTTCCGTCTGGCCAATCTGAATTGCTCTGTTCTCTTGCTACCCACTGGTGACAAATATACTTCTTCGTTTCTAAGTTCTCTGAGAGCTGGAGGATTGATGGGCATGAAGGAAGCCGTGGGATCGCCAATGCAAGGAAGGAATTCATCTTATTAGTCTCTGATTCAAGTTAATCACCAGGGAGATAATATTTTAAACTCCAAAAGACTTCTTGGAAGTTTCCAGAATTTCTCCAGGGACACAGATCAATAGACCAGAATAATCAAGAAAAGGGAGCAAGTTTGCCAAATGCCACTCACTTGGTAGGGTGTTTTACTTGAGTAAGCAAAGCCTTTTAATGGAATTATTCCAACCCAGTGAAAGAAGGAGCAAATCAGCCCTCCAGGGCAGTGCCTCAAAACTGCAGCTGAAGATAAAAGAAGGGTGACATTTTCATTCCAGTCTCCAACTCTCAACACAGGGATGTAGGTGGTACTTGCTTGTTATGTTGTTTAGTTGATGAACAGCTTTCCCACAGCACAGAGCAATCAATGAATGCACTGTCCAATCAAAATAATGCATGATGATATGGGGTTCCGGCGCCCCATAATTTTGCAGACGACCCTCCCCAGCCTTCTCTTTCAGCTAGAAGTAACTGAAAATGAAGTCTGCCTGACTGCTGTGAGGGCAACTTGGGCTTCTTCGATGTTTAAATGTTAGCCCCCCAAGCTCAGCTAAACTCCCATCAGCAAAGCAGAGTTATCTGCCCTCTTACCTTGCAGCAAGAAGCAAAATTCAAATACTTTAAAGCAAAGCCTAAGTTTTCAAAACAACAAAGGAATCATGGATGGTAGGGCATGAGGTAATGAGCAAACCTCTGGTTCCCAAGAACATTTCCCAAAATGGCTCCTTTACCATTTGTTCATCATAAGGCACACAGGACTCCTCGCCGACAGGACTTCTTTCTCTTTCTAGATGCCCCTCTCCTTAACACCACAACGTCTATCTGCACCTACAGCTCCCTTGGGACTCGGCTCCTTCCCAGTCATTTCTGTCTTCAACTTGATACGCATGCTCTTCTCATTTTCTCATCCTCTCTCTCTTCTCTCTGCTCCATCTCTTTCTCTTTTCCTCTTTATTCCTCCCAGTCTTCCTCCAGGCACCTTTCTTCTCTGGTTACGGCAGCCACTTAAGCATCCATGGGTGCCTTGGCGTGCCTGGCAGGGAGCCAGAGAGGCTGCCCAAGAGAAAGGAGACACTAAGAATGTATAAAAACCTGAGCTGGAACAAAGCATTTCTTTAACTTGAAATCAAAAGTATTTCCCTTAGCCGGTGCTGCATGTGCTGTATTGTTAACTTCTGTCAAACGGGTTCATATCTCAGGAATCATGGGAAAGTTTCAAACATGATTGATGGCTGGTCAAAAGAACATCCATAGTGCGATAAGCTGCAGAGAGGGAATGTGCTGAGCCCGTTCAGGATTGCCTGGCTGTGCCTTTCAAATTCCTTTCATCGCGATAGGTGACTGTAAGCACTGCAGGGTGAGAACAAGCCAAGACTTTGTGGAATATTCTTAACTGCTAATATGTAATCCATATAGCCAGTGGTAGCAGCCTGAGGATAAAAGATTTAAAGAAATGGAGACACAAGGACTGATTTTTTTTGAAAGGCAACTTGGAAGGAAAAAAAAGTAAGAACAGTAAGATTTATGTTAACCCATTGGGAGTGCTCTGGAAATCTCTTTGATGAAGGATTGAGATTGCTTTGAAGCAGACTTTATTGAAGCAAAAAGTAAGTGTGGTGCCCAGGGACTCGGGTTGACTGGGTCACTTATCAGTCTTCCTGACTTTGAGTTTCCTTTTTCTTGCAAATTCTGCGTGCTACCCAACTCCGAAATGCTGCTCTACAAAAAATATTCTCCTTCTGAAGAGGAGGTTTTTCTTTAGCCTTAGTAACTGGTAGAAACTTGACGGTAGGGCGTATGGTAAAAAGACACGAACCCAGACAAGAGAATACACACACATAAACACACCCCAACGTAATACGTAAAAGGCTGCTAAAAAATCTTAACCATTATGCACGTCTCTTCTTACCGTGAGCTCAGATTTCAAAGACAACGCTGCAAGAGAGTTGGGATAAACCCAGTGAGCATCATAGGAAGGCAAAAATGGTTAGCAGTTTGCATTAATGGGGGAGTCATGGCTGGGCAGATACAGCCTTGGGAGCAAGAAGTAAAGACAGTCTTGGTTAGAAAGGAGAAAACAACAAATAGAAGAGTTTGCTGGAGTCAAAGAATTTGCCTGGAACTGGGAATATAAAAGCTTCTCTTAAACAAGTGAGACTACCAGTTCAGGACCGTGGAAGAACACCTCAACAGAAAAAGGTATTTTTTAAATCAAGGAGGAAAAGAAACAAGTACCAGTGTGTGACATAATGACTAGAAAAAGACACACTGCTGATGATGAAGGAAAAGCTGAAACTCTGGGCTGTCCTTTCTAGCACACACTGTTGAGTGTAGCTCTGCTTAGGATGTTATTATAATTATTCTTTTCTATCCTTGTCGGCTGTGACCATAAAGTAACATGGCTGATTTTTTTTTAACAAACTAACTGCAGTTTCTACATTGTCTTGATTTTCAAAGAGATCAATCTGCTGTTCTTCGATTTTAAAGTCCCTGATATCAGCAAACCATTTTCTTTTTTTTTTTTAATGATGCCATTTACATTTTTTTAAAGATTTTATTTTTTTTTCCTTTTTTCTCCCCAAAGCCCCCTGATACATAGTTGTATATTCTTAGTTGTGGGTCCTTCTAGTTGTGGCATGTGGGACACTGCCCCAGCGTGGTTTGACGAGCAGTGTCATGTCTGCGCCTAGGATTCCAACCGACGAAACACTGGGCTGCCTGCAGCAGAGCACGTGAACTTAACCACTCAGCCATGGGGCCAGCCCCAGCAAACCATTTTTTTATGACTCATGATTTGCCTCTGAAGGCAGTTTGCAAAGGGAAGTCCCAGAAACGGTTTGAACAACCATCCAGCAACGTTCGTGGTGTCACTGGAGTTACTGTTCAACCTTCCCAGGTAACTCTTTGGAAGGACAATACTAACTCCGTGATACAAGTTCAAGAACAGAAGCACAGAAATCAGGCACTGGTCCCAAAATGAAGTTATAGGATTATTAGAGCAAGAGGTCCTCCTCCACAGCCCTGTACGCAGACACTGAGAAATAAAGCAATCTGCTTACGCGGACCAATGAAGAAGCCACGCGAAAATATGAAAGTGAGTGCAGTGGAGGCTCCACCTAGCAGATCATTATAGCTCCTGAAACAAAATGAAGTCACTAGGCTGCCATTTGCCCTCATAAAGCAATACAAACACAGCGTATTCTCAGATGTTTAGCATACACATACGTTCCATGGAGAGCCACGAACCCAACACTGACAGCCAAGGTGGTTCCCAGGGAAATTGATAATACTACTGCTTGGCAAATGCTGAAAACCACCTCCTCCCCTTAGATTTTCCACAAGAGAGCAAGAACACTTTAAGAGAAGACACGGAAACTTCAATATCCTAAATGAGTAACTATCTACAAGAAACTCATCCTGTCTTTACAGAAGGAAACGGTCCAGGGACATAATAGTAAAGGGATGCGTCTCCTCTCCAGGAGGAGATCAAACGGCACCATCCCGCCCAACCTCAAAGAGTGTCATGTGATAAATACTCTGTGGTTTTGTAATATCTGGGCCAGTTTCCTGTGTTTTATTACATTGTCCACCATTGTTGGAGTTCCCTAGGGAGGGTTAACTCTAATACCATAGAATTATGGCATTCTCATTTGGTCTATGGGACAATAAATATATTGAACACAAACTTTGGGAAAGGTTTTTTCCTACTATTTGCCAGCTTCTATAAAATCTGTTGGTTACCTGAAGCTTTTTCCCAAATATGAGGGAACTGACTCAGTACAAAATGTTGAATTTGCGCACTCACAGGAAACCCAGAATCCAATACAACAGGTTGGCATATGGTAAATGTGATGAGCTCCAAAGTGACACCACTTCTAAGGTACTGAGCAATGAGCAAAGCCCAAGTAGGGGAAGTCCTTGAGGCCATCTCAGGGGGCAGAGCCAGAAAATTATCACAGGTGATTTCAGACTTGAAGATGAATCAGCAAACTCCAAGGAAAGTCCTGAAAAATAGTTTGAGGAGGGGCCAGCCCCATGGCCTAATGGTTAAGTTTGGCGTGCTCCGCTTCGGGGGCCCAGGTTCCATTTCCAGGCATGGACCCCCACCACTCAGAGGCCATGCTGTGGCAACCACCCACCTACAAAATAGAGGAAGACTGGCACAGATGTTAGCTCAGGATGAATCTTCCTCAGCAGAAAAAAAAAAAAAAAACAGTTGAAGAAAGGAATGGTTTCTTCACCATAACTGGCCAATTTCTCTGACAAACCAAGATGATGTTTTCAGTTCAGCCTAAATAGGTATGCTGATGCACATGAATGGAGAAAGAATAGGGTGAACGAACATTTGTTGAGCCTCTATCATGGGCTGGAGACTTTACATCACAATAATCCAGTGTTAGTAGAATCATGACCTCCTCTTCTGCACATGAATCACCTGAAGCCTCAGAAGAGAAGCGATTTATCCACAGTCACAGAGCTCCAAGATTCAAAGCTGACCTCTCCGGTATCCAAAGCTGGGTAGCTTTCACACCCTTAAGCTGAGCTCAAGTAACTTCTAACAACAGGTCTTGCAGTTGTTTCCTGCTTTGATGCAATCTGTACTATGAAAATCCAATTTTACAAAAGACTTTAATTAGGAAAAAAATCTATTTTAAAAATAATTTGCCATTGAGTTCCCTTAATAAAGAGCTCACTTGCAGTATCTTAAGAAATGAAAAGTTCATCTCTTGCATCAAGTATGTGTATTTGTATTACCATGGGATCATTCTTTATGATGCTTCACAAGTTTCCTCCCCATCTATCTCCTCATCCTGCCCCCCACCGACACCACTACCAACAACCTCCCAATAGTCACAAGTATTTACCTAAGGCTGGTCCTCAGAGGAGCCACAAGACAAGGCATTTAAACAGATGAAAACAACTGAAGAATATGAACTTGGTAATGATAGGACAGGCTATATCTCCTCCACTTCAGGCTCCCTTCTGCACTATTGTTCTGACTCACCTTCCCCAGCCTCCCACTAGAAAGCTATATAGCATCCATTAAGTAAAACATAAACACTATACTCCATAGGGCCCCAAACAAAACCTAACATGCAAACAGCACTTAAAGGCCCTTGGTCACCATTCTGTTACTCCCATCACCAGCCTGCTTCAGAAGCCTCATAACTTGTCCTCTCCACATGTGACTTGGCTACAAAAGCAAGTTGTTTAGAGTAGCAGATAACAACCTCCTTTGGAAGAAACAAGTGAGGCATTTTAGAAAATAGGGTCTGTAGCGAATGTGGTTACAGAAATCACATAGCAACCTCTCAGGACTCGTTTCCTTGGGCAACACCCTAACGATGTTGCTTACGGTCTAAATGATGGAGAACAGTTCTGCCACACCCCCTGAGGTCTGTGATGCCCCAGGATTTCCTCTGCCTCTGATGCGGGGAAAACTAAAAGGATGACAGTGCCAAAAAACTTTCTCCTGGTTAATTTGAGAGAGAATTTGAGATCACCTGGAGAGGCTCAGTCTATTGCAAAGACTCTTTGGGCCGTAATGAGACTGAGAGATTGATCTGCCTTCAGGCAAGGCCTCTCCTAAACTACCCCAGATGAGACTCTAGACTATTTCAAAGAGCTCCTAAGAAAGGAGGTTCTTAACTCTTCTCTTCTGCACGGGAATAGGGAGAGAAATGGGAAGGCAATTCATTTACATCTCAAATCAGTATATATGTGAGTCAGCATAATTGGCCAAACAAAACTGAATTCCATGATACTAGGTAGGTTATTCTTACATCATTCATAATGAAAGTATTTTCCTATCTATTGCCTCTTTATAGGATTTGCACTAAGGAAATCCAACCAACTCATTTGCTGGATCAAATTTCTTCTATGGCTCTGTGTAATCTCAGAAATTTCAAGTAAAGAAGATTGAAGAGAGAGACCTTCTTTTCAGATGCCAGGCATGTTTCACTTAGGGCTTTGCACTTCTTGTTCTGAGAGAGCCTACAGCTTGTCCCCTCACCTCCTTCAAATCTACATGCCAATGTCGCTTTCTCACTCAGACCTTCCATTACCACCCCACTTAAAACTGCAACACCCCAGCATACACACACACATACCCTGTACCCCTTTCACACTTTTTCTGTATAGACTTTATCACCATCAAACATACTACATAATTTATGTCTTTTTATTATCTATCTTCCCTTATTGGAATTCAAGTTCCATGAGGGAAAGTATTTTGGTCTGTCTTGCTCACTGTTTTGTAATCCTAGTTATTAAAAGAGAGTCTAGTACATGGTGGGTACTCGTTACATGATTGGTGAGAGAATTGAATGAACGTATAGCTTCTGCAAGACTTAGAGTTGTATAAACTAACAAATGATTACCTTTCTCAAACAGGACATGGACTAATGAATATGCAATAGCTATTCCTGGTTAGGATCTTAATTCTAGTTCTCTTTGAGTCTTCAGCTGTGATCCCCAGAGCCTTAGCACTCCTCTGAGATGTCTTCTTCCCCCTACAACCCCTGCCACAGAGCCTTGAGAGGCAAGAGCAAAAAGTAGGGCTTCTGACTGCCCAACTCCTGCTTCAACCAAGCCAGCTCTTCTATTATCTGTCTTATGCACTGGGGTTTCCTGTAAGATGTTACTCTAGAGGAAACTGTCCCATTGCTAAAAACATAGAAAAACTCTAGCCTAGACCATGAGACAGAAAAGCGTGAAAGAATACTGGACAGAGTGTCGTGAAAACATGAGCTTAATTCACTCCACAAATGTTTATAGAAAATCCACTGTGTTCCTAGGTTTGTGCTAGACACTGGGATTACACAGAAGACAAGCAGGACATAGTCAAGCTCACATTTAGCCAAACTCACATAACAAATAATTATAAAATCCCCAGAAATTTTGGGAAATGACAGGAGCATTGAAGAAGGTTGTCAGGGATGTGTCCTGCCAGGGGTATCAGCTGAGTCTTAAGGATACTTGTTAGTCAGGTAAAGCATAAGAAGACTGACCTTCACTTTGTGACTTTAAATAAGACCTTAATCTCTTTAGAATTCAGTTTTCCCAACTATAAAAAAAAAGACGCTTGAAAATTACCTGATATGCACAGTCCCTCCCAAATGTAAAACTATGTATCCAGCTTTTCCTGCTCATCCTACAACCAAATAATAGAAATCATTAGTTTCAAGTAAAATTACTAAATATGGAATGTTTTGGCCAACTCATCTGAACATTAATAATGCACTGGCACAGCATGATGATCAGTAAGTCCCAGGGAGAATCATTTAATTTATTGATGTTTTCTTCCATATATAAGAGATTTTTATTGCGTTGTCCAGATTCAATTTCAATAATTTCATTATAACTATGCTCAACACCAGATATGAAGTAACCTTAAAATAAGCTATGAAATTACAAACTTCATTGTTCACCATCAGTATCAAGGTTTTGGGGTTTTTTTTTTTTTCTTACATTTAAGACAGTCTTTTACATTTAAGACATTCACATTTAACATATTGAGCAAGAAGCAGAGTTCTCTAAATCTGTTAAATTTGGAACTACCAAAAATTTCAAGACATTTTACTCCTGCATGCTTTCAAATCGTAACTAATATGTCAGCCAGAAATTTGTTCATTGTCATCAACTACCAAACTATCAAAAGTTAATGGGTGGGCATGATGATAATGAGTGGGATTCTGAAGTTCGTGTGCTTAGAGAACGTCTGTGTCGGGGCTTTAGATGTGTATAAATCTCATTACACTCATGGTGCCCAAGAACTTAGTCCCTACTCAGGAGATTAAAGAAAGTGACTTACCATCAAAGGAATCAAGTTAATAGCAATATTTCTAAACATAAATGTTGGGGTGTCCTTAATTTTAAGAGGAAGCAAGGAGAAAGTGAAAGAATATGAAAAGAGATATTCTTAAATTATGAAATGTGCAATGGATTTAACTTACAGTTCTGGCACTGACGGGCTGTGTGACTATGAATAGATCACTTGAACATTTTGAGACTGTTTCTTCATTTATCAAAAGAGGGTAATAATGCCTATCAGACCAGAGACATCCCAAATTTCCATCAACTGATGAATGGATAAACAAAATGGTGGTATATCCATACAATAGGATATTATGTGGCATTAATAAAGAAATGTCCTAAAACATGCTACAATATGGATGAACCTTGAAAACATTATACTAAGCAAAAGAAGCCAGTCCCAAAAGACCACGTATTAAATGGCTTCATTTACCTGAAATGTCCAGAAAAGGCAAATCTCTAGAGGCAGAAACTAGGTTAATGGTTGTCTAAGGCTATGGGGGTGGATGGATGGTGAAGTGACTACCAATGAGTATGGAGATTTTTGGAGGGGTGATGAAAATATTCTAAAATTGATGTGGTGATGGTTTCACAACTCTATAAATATACCAAAAACCACTGAACCACACTTTAAATAGGTGAATTGTATGGAATCTGAATTATACCTCAATAAAGCTGCTATTAAAAAATAATACCTATCAGCTTTACTGTGGAGATTAAACAATATAAAACATACGAAAGCTCTTCATTAATTAAGAACATCCTACACAACATTAGCCATATAACTACATTTAAATTTTCCTTGAAAAAAGATGTTTTTGATGCCACCCCATCAACCAACAATATCTAAAATAAGCCTAAAACTATCAAAGTAGTCACTTTCCACCACATGTTCTTAAATTAGCATCTGTAAGAAATCTGGAGGCTGGCCCCATAGCACAGCGGTAGGCCAGGAGTCTGTCTCACCAAGATTCTGTATTCCAACTCCATTGCTGAAAACTTGGGCAGCAGTCACTTTAGACCATGGCAAACTTCTGATTGCCTCAATACTTGATATCTTACTCTGAACATATGCCAATAAAGCAGACTGACAAAATGTGCTGAAAGGCGTTTTGGACATCAGAAATCTACAGTAAAAACAGAGGTGGCAGGTGTACATAAAACAGGAAAGTTGGAGACAGAGTTTTCTCATGTGACATAAACATCTTGATTCCAAATCTGAAACCCTGTGGCCCCTGCATTTGGAGTGCATCTTGGTGAACACAGCTTTCTCTTGTTTCAGTTAACAACTGCTGTTAAAATTTTAGTGACAGAATGAGAAAGCCATTAACGGAGATTGCCAAATGTCTAATTAGATGATGTTGAAAATCAAAGGAGGGAAATCCAACGGCTAAATATAATAAACTCAGGCATAAAATCATTGATGAAAAAGAATATGACACCTTTACCTTGTTAAAACAGGGTACACGTATTAGGTATTTTCTGCAATTCTCTATTGATTCAGTCCATTAGGACTAGTTATTGACTAACTAAGTTCACCTCTACATTGATTTCACATCTGATCAAGCTAAGATCCAGAATTACTGTGAACTCATTGTAATTAGAGGAAAAAAAGAAACTAAACCTGTCTTTCTAAAATTACAAAAAGTCAAAGCCACAAAAGAAAATATAAAGGTATTTGATTACCTGAAAATTTTTAACTACTTTTAAACAAAAAACCCCTAAACAAATTTCAAAGACAAGAACCAGATTAAGAAAAATATTTTAAAGATTTTATTTTTTCCTTTTTCTCCCCAAAGCCCCCCAGTACATAGTTGTATATTCTTCGTTGTGGGTCCTTCCAGTTGTGGCATGTGGGACGCTGCCTCAGCCTGGTTTGATGAGCAGTGCCATGTCTGAGCCCAGGATTCGAACCAACGAAACACTGGGCCACCTGCAGCGGAGCACGAGAACTCAACCACTCGGCCATGGGGCCAGCCCCAAGAAAAATATTTTAAACAAACATAAAAAACAAAATGTTTGTATCTAGAATATAGGAAGAACTTCCACAAATTCATAAGAGAAAGATAATCCAATAGGAACATAAACAAAGAATATAAATAGGAAATTGATTGAAGAGGATATACAAATGGCCAAGAAGTATATGACAATAAGTTCACCCTCACTGATAATCAGGGAAATGCAAATTAAATCACCAATGATATTTTGCGCCAATCAGACAGGAAGAAATGCTAACATTTGAAAATAGCATGCACTGGCAAGATTTTATAGAGAGCAGGATCTATTCATTAGTGGTGGCTGTGTAAACTAGAACATTCACTTCACACCACCTGTTAAAATAAAAACTGTTTATACCCATGACCCAGCTTTTATACTTCTAGATATCTACTCATTAAAAAGAAAACACTCTGGCATATGCAAAGATGTTCATGCAGTAGAAATTGTGGAATTTTTAAATAAAATGTATACTCAAAAGGTAGAATATTATATCATAGATTAAATGAATAAACTAGAGTATGAGTGGGTGTCTGTGTGCATCACCATAACTGGTTTCAAAAGTAATTTGCATAAAAATACATAAGATATAATGTAAATATAACGCTTTTCAAGTTACAAAACAACACTATACATTTCATAGAAATATATATATATGTTAAGGCAAAAAACAATCATCGAGAAGAATATAAACCAAACTCATTATTATAAATACCACCAAGAAGGGAGTGCCGCTAACAAGAAGGAGGGCAAGATTTAGATGGCAGTTGAAGAGGACTTCAGCTCTATCTATCTGAAATGTTTTCATAAAAAAAACAAAAAAGAAAAACATAGTCATGTGTTACTTGTATATTTTTTAAATTATATGCTTAGGAAAAAGCCTGAAAAGAAATCTACCAAAATGCTCAGGTGGCTTACTATGGGTGGTAGATATATTCAGGATTGTTATTGTCACATATTGGGGGGGGGGGGGGGACCAAATTCTTTAAGTTAAAAAAAGTAGAAAATGTGGCTACTATAGTTGGATATTCAGTCAATGAAATGACAAGTACAACTGTAAGAGTGACCCAGATTTCAAAGTGGTAAGAGCACACTGTATATGACATGGGAGAGATAACCCACTAACTGATCCACTATTATGCATTAGATTAAACAGTAGATTAAAATCTTAATTAAGCTTTAAGCTTTCACCTTGGAAATCAGAGAGCGGACCTTTAAAGAAATGAGCAGAACCAGTAGATTTTTGTGATTAAATATTACTACATAATTTGTCTTAAACACTTTCCCTTTTTAAAATGTCAAGATAATTATATGTTAAATATTATCTTAATAAGCCCTAGAAATTCAGATTTTAATTATAGAAACTTAGAAAACGTGAGCTTCTAGCCTCACATCGTTTAACTCTGGCCCCGTGGTATTTGCAGGTTACGCCAGAATCCTTCATTACCTGGTTACACACTAGTGGACAATATGACATTTTGCTTTGAAATGATATAGCATAATATGATGGAAAATAACTGCACTTTTTCTATTGTGCTTCTCCTGTAAGGCTATAAATAAGTTGAATTGTGCTCCCTTGATTTATGTTTATGACTATTATTATGATGATTTATTTTGGGTTCAGTGCTGACAGTGTGCTGAGTACTGTACCAGAGTCATAAGAAGAAATGGTTATGCCCCAGAGGCTTACATACCAAGACAAACAATTCAGCCATAAAATACACCAGCTAAGAGATGCTTAATCTCAGCAGTGCAATACTTCTTAGAGTTTATACGTAGGTGGAGAAAATTTCCTCCTCCTGGGGGAAGAAGGTTAATGCTCTTTGAAAGACTTTGAGGGCCAGTTTTCAACAGAGATTTCATACAGGGGTAAAGAAACATCAAAGTGCATGCTCTTAGAGCGTAGTAAAGGGGGTGGTGATTGAGGGTCCCCAGCAAACAAACAGTGTTAGGTAGAGAGTTAGGTATTGTGGACATAAGATTGCCCTTCAAAGGCTTCAGTGTAGTGGGCATACTCATCTCTATAATTCCAGGTAGGTTCAACATGTTACTTTTATATTACAACCATCTTAAATCTGTTCTAGAATAGTATTGGCTATGAAGATCTAACTATCTAGACCAGTGTTTCAAGAGGTATATTTTAAAGAATACCAGATTTGGAGGATGTTTTTGGGTATGACAAAATTTAAAAATCTGTGGGCCAGCCTGGTGATGTAATGGTTAAGTTCACTCACTCCACTCCGGTAGCCTGAGGTTGGCAGGTTCAGATCCCAGGCACGAACCTAGAACAGCTCATCAGACCACTCTGTGGTGGCATCCCATGTAAAATAGAGGATGATTGGCACAGATGTTAGCTCAGTGACAATCTTCCTCAAGCAAACAGAGGAAGATTGGCAATAGATATTAGCTCAGGACCAATCTTCCTCACTAAATTAATTGATCAATTCATTCCTTCATTAAAAGAGGTGAAAAACATCTAAAAATATGTGGACAAATAAACTTGATAAATGCTGGGTTAAACTGAAACAAGTATCTCTATTAGAAGAATTCTCCAAGTCATCAATCAGGTCAAAAAATTGTGAGTCTCTGAGTTTGACTGCAAAATAATTTTTGGTAGAGCACTTCACAGGACTAGTACTCTAGGAACTACACACTGGGAAACACCCAAGTCTGGTAGAAGGGAGAATGAAAGAGAGAATGAATTAAAACACTTGGTTTTAATTGTGAGGGTTGTTGGAGTCCTTTGTTTTGTAATTCGAGTGCCCAAAGGACAAAATGTGCTCCAGTGTCTCTTCCAGCTGAGCGGAGCAAGGTACACTCCTCTTCACCACCTTCCAAGCATGGTTGGAAGGATAACAAAGGTAGGATGAGGCATAATAAATGAGTCTACGCATTTGTGGTAGCCAGCCTCCAAGATGGTCCCCAATAATCCTTGCCTCCTGGTATTCCTGCCCTTGGGTGGTCCCCTACCACAAGAAATAGGGCCGAGTTGTGTAACCAATAGGATACTGTGGAAGTAATGGAGTGTGACCTCCGAGGCTAGCTCATAAAAGACATTACAGCTTCTCCCTTGCTGTTTCGGATCACTTGCTCTGGGGAAAGCCAGCTGCCATATTGTGACAGCACTCAAGCAGCCCTATGGAGAGACCTATGTGGTGAAGAGCAGAGTCTTTCTGCCTATAGCCATGTCAGTGAGGCCTCTTAGAAGCAGCAAGTCTTGCCTTCAGATAACTGCAGCCCCATGAGAGACCCTGAGCCAGTACCACCCAGCTAAACTGCACCCAAATTCCTGACTCACAAAAACTGTGTGAGATAGTAAATGTTTGTTCTTTCAAGCAACTACGTTTTGAGGTAATTTGTTACACAGCAATAGACAACTAGTACAACATCCTAGATTTTTCAAGATTTCAAATATTCTGTCGTGTTGTTCATCCAGGTGTGCTAATTTGGGGGTTCAAAACATTTGATCACCAAAAGAACTGTTCACCTTGTACATAGGGTTAAAGTCACTGGATCTTAATCAGTACCAGGACCAAAAGTATGGCACTCTTTCAGAAAATACTATCACCACCCAATTCACTGAAAATGTCTATTTCCTAGATGGGGCAGGGCAACTTCTCAACGAACAGATAAAATGACAGAGATAACTATCAAGACCCTTTTGGAAAATAGGCCCAATGACCAGGTTACTGAGAGTCAGAAAGTGGCCTCTACTAGAGGGGTTGACACTGATATTGTCTAAACTCCGTATGGGGTAAAGTAGAAGGATCAACCTCTTATACTAACTGAGCTGAGGGAGTAGAGGTGCTTCCAGCTCTCTCCTGTGGAGCATTAGCCAAGAGGGAAGTGAATAGTGTCCAGGGATGAGGGCAAGATTGGGAATAAGAGAAACAATACAAAGGGTCAGAAGAGAGCTATGCAGAAAGCTGAAAATGTGGTAAGAGGCAAGGGGGCCTGGAGCCAACATAATAAGAACAGAGCAAGTGTGTCTAGAAGAGCATGTCCTAGTGCGCCAGTAGGAGTCCTGTGGAAAGGAAATGTGAAGGATGCCGCGCAACTTTGGAAAGAGGGTGATCCAACACAGATGTGTGGAAAATCCCCAGATCATACAGAAGCAGACTGACCTGCTTAAGGAATAGACACACAGGTTAAGCAAGGTTCACAGAGCCACACAGGAGCGGCATGCTCAAAGAGGCTTGAGCTGTGTGACAGGATACACGTCACTGGGAAATGGAGCATTAGCAGAGGGGGCTATCTGAGCTATGAACTTGGGGACATTCCCAAAAATAAGTGAGGGGGGAAGAAAGGAAGAGAGGGGAGGGAGAGAGGTAGGGAAGGAAGGGAGAGACACAGAGAAGTATGCAGACTTCTTTGTTCATGGTAGCCACTCTTCCTCTTAAGGAAATCTGGTAAACCCTTACACTGTCTAGCTGAGTCTGGATTTCTGGGTGAAGAGGCAAACCACAGGAAAATAACCCAGGGTCATTTGGACCACATGTGCCTCTGACACAAGAGTATGGGGTGGTTGAGTGTGTTTCCGTCTCCTTTTGCAACACTGATAACCTTTTAAGGAATTCTGCATAAATAAGTTGGAGTTACTTTTCCCCATTGCACCAAATCCAGAAATAGTCCATGACCAATGATCCATTACAGCCGCCGGTAGAAATAAATTTACTTGAAACTTTGCAACAAGCTCAATACACAGTCTTGCCACAGAATGCACGTAGAGGTAATCAGTATTCCTCTCTGGCCCCAGACCTGGTGGATAATTACAATTAAGCTTCAATGGATTAGCTGCCAGTGGGACAGTAGGTAGTGAGTGGTATTTTACATCTCTACTTTTTCAGCAAATTGGGGTTTTTTCCTCCTCTACGGAAAACAAAAAGTTATTTCCAATTAATTCAGGAGACCATCAAATTTACTGAAAATTGTACTTTTCCCCGTGGTAGGATGAATGAGGTACAGAGTGACTCTCCTCATTGTATTAGGAATGCAAGGGTCGCTCACATTACTCACAGAGCCCCTAGTTTACATTTTTCAATTAGGAGATAATCAGTGTGCCATTATGAGTAAAAATTGTTGGAATGACCTTTTGGCTGTATATTTTAACCAGCAAATCTTTGGGGAAGGTTTGATTGAAAGCATGACAGGAGAACAAGGTGCGTTATACTGATGATAAATAAGATCAATTATCACACTTATCATCTGATAAATAATTTATTGTGATTTGCCATTAATCCATTTCAAGCCACCTCCCAGATAAAAACACACCCTAAAGACTGACTTCTTTAGCTTTTCCCACCTCGTGTCAGAAATTCTTGTCTGAAAAGCACAAAGGAAGCATTTACCTGAAATATAAAGAGCTGTCACTGCATCCTTGATCATTTTAATCAGCACAGATAAATTATGCCCCTTCTATTAATGGTAAATCAGTACTTCTCTCTCAGCTTAAAAAAAAGTATATCCGTGAGAAGCTGTTTTGAGAAGCCATAGCGCAATACTTAGGATTCTGCTTTGGTTTTAAATCTTGTCTTCCATTCTTCGTAAAAGCCATCAGCCTATGCACTTTTCGTCTATGCCTGCAGCACATTCCTAATTTCAGAGTGTATACATCATTATAAAAAGATAATTAAATTCTTTACAATACTCCATAAATCCAATTGGTAAGGATTGGTTGAATCTATAAAATTTATTCTAAATATTGAAGACTAGTGACAAGTGTTTTCTCTATTGCACTCTACTTGTTGCTAATTCCAACAGGCTTATGTGTATTATTTTTAACCCTGATGCCAGATAAGTAATGTAGACCTTTTCAACATATAAATCACATTTCCCTAGTGACTTCATCTACAGATATCTTTAAAAAAATATTAATACTGTTTTTTCCTTTTGTGCCCTCAAAGCTGACCCCATGGTGTCTCTTGTTCAAAGACGATGTTTTAATTCTACTTACTCCCTTTTTTATAATTTTTGTTGCTTTTCAAAACAGATTTCTTTTAAAAAGTAAATTATTTTGATTTTTTATTATTTACCACTGATGTTAAACATATATTCTTTGCTAGGATTTTTTCCCCACACTTTTTTCTCTTGACATTTTTTGTCACTGTTTTGCTATTATTTAATTAGTCACCCTATCTATAAGCTTAGACTCATTTCACAGGATTCCAGGAACATTTTTTAATCAATAGAACATTAATATTGGGCATAAATCCATGCGTCATTATCAGAAATTACAAACGAGTATTACCTGTTGTGGTCTTCCCTACTTCAGAACTGAGTAATGGACCCGAAGTCAAAAGGTTCTCTGCCTCCAGGTATCCGAAAGACATTAAAATATTTTTTTAAGATCTGTTGAGAACGCGATTATATCACCATTCAAGTAATTTGACATCCTCAGAGTCAGGAAATTCTTCCTCATAGCTACTCAAATCCCTTCAAGTGCAATGGAAGCCCATTTTAAATTTGATTTTAGGGCTGGGAGATTCATTGAACTTCTTTATTTTACAGATGAGGGAACAGCAGGAAAGTAGACACCACAGTGCATCCCCAGCCATGGATGGTGGAGGGCGGCGGGGCGGATTTTTTGATAGGCATCCTTACCCATGGTCAGAAAGTCTTTTATTCACCACCATCAGATGAGCCAGGATCAACTTCATAGACCTCGACTAGAACAGCCCTGAAAAACCCTAGCCCCACATGCTTTACAGAGTAAAGAAATGGAATGGAGAATTATGAGTGCCCTTCATGGCATTATAATTTTAAATAGTGGGTAAATTCCTAGATTATATTCAATTTAAGGACAAGGCTACTTTTCCTAATATATTCAACTTCTAATATATCATACACAAGCCATAAAACCACACTCCATGTAGAATCATAGAAACTGTTTAAAGAGAGCTGAAAGGACCAGAAAAAAAAATCTGTATAGCTTTCTCTTGTCTGACATGAGAAATAGATGTCACTAATGCAAATGAGGACAACTGAAGGTCTCGTGATAACGCAGCATTCAATATTTTAATGCCAACATCAGGAGAATTTACGAAAGGGAAAATTTTTCTTTTTCTCTCTCCTATGTCTCTCAACTATATGTATGTGTTTGTAGATGTGCATGTGACTCAGACCACACAAATACAGTACCGATGAAAACTAAATGGCACAAGAAAAGAAGCATTCTACTCTCTTCCAACCAAAATTAATATGAGTTTCTTACAGGTGCGTTCCTCTTTTTAAAAGATAATCCACTTTGAATACTGATAAGCCAACTCTCCCCATCTAGAAGCTCTCAGGGAGATTAGATAGATGGTATTTGATTTACAAAGGCTAGCAGAATGCTTATGGGCAGATCCTTCTGTTTAAAGCAATTCCAGAAATGGCCCTTCTGTGGTGACACTTGCGATAGAACATTCCAGCACTCCCTACCAAGCAGAACAAAGCTCACATTTCACACAACTCCAGATATCCTCGGGCTTCCCAAGTTACCACCTGTGGTTTGGATCTAAGCACAGAAATCTAAAAGAGGAGAAAAATCATCAGTAAATCTCTTGGGTGCCAATCCTCAAAATACTAGGAGCCAAGGGAAATAACCAGGAAGGTCTTGAGGTGATGCTCCCAGAAAGGGAATTATGATCTAGTTGGCATCGGGGAACCTGTTGGGATAAATCAAATGACTGCAATGTCAATACAGAGGAATGCAATCTGTGAAGAGAGGACAAAGAGGTGGGGAAAGGAGGGCTTGCGCTGTAGATCAAGACGAGTTGGACTTTCAAGGAAATACAGATAGATGATAAAGGAAGTAGCAACGCTGAAGCTTTACTAGTTAAGGTAAAAGAAATATATGAAATAAAGGGGAATTAGCAGTGGGGGTCCTCTGTGCACTACTGAATCAGGAGGAACTCACTGATAAATTACTGTAGAGGGAAAAAATAGATACCCAGGTCCCCATAAATAAATAAAATGTAGCATGCAGTATAAATCAGCATCGATGTCTCCCTGCTGTTCCCTCCTAAAATGTTTCAGCATTCTTCTCCTCCTTTTCCTCCTTCTGACTCCCAAGAAGCGTGAGCACTAAGACCTCCGTTTAACTTCTCGCCTTTGAATTAATGATGGTATTCTTGGTTTCAGTCCGTTAGGTCCCTTAGGCAGACTCTGACCACTCTGGGGTTTAAAGGCACAGTATGAATAAACCAAACATAAGTAAAATGTTAAATGACAAGATCACAAAACTCTGCTACTCTAGATTTCAATTACTGAGACATTTCTTAAGGGATAATAAAAAGAGCAAAATGCAGGTCATCCGGGAATTTTTAGAGCTGCGTTGCTATTAGTTGCTTGTTTCATAAAGTGGAAAGGGCAGCTAGAGGTGAGTCAATTTGGGCCTGCTCACGACAAATAAGGAAGAAACAATCAGGAATCTTGAGGTGAAGGGCACTGGGGAGCGTGACCTGATTCCATTTGCTATGCTGAGAGGACCCTTATTTGTGCAACTTTTCACAGATACACAAAATAGGCAAAAGGTGAAGCCATAAGAGAGAATTCTACCCCAAAAGTTAAAACTCACAAGGGAAAAATCTGTGAAGCAAAATTACACTGTGAAATGTCATTCTCAAAAGGGCTTAAACAAGAAGTGTGATAAATGTTATTACTCTACCATGCCATAAAGGTGGTGGGGACTCAATCACTACTCTGATTTTGCCCAACAAGTGCAAGAAGGCAGTTATAGGAAAACAGACTCTGTTCCAAAGTGCTTTCAGGCTAAAGGGTGCAGGGAGAGAGGCAAAATGGGAAAACCACTAATATAGCCATCAAGCTCTTAAATAACTTTGGATCATTGCTGTCTAGTTGCTTTCTTGGGTTTAAAGGCACCATAAGGTCAGGGTAAGCAACCAATGAGTAAAGCTAAAGGTCAGAAAGGTCCAGAGAAAATCCACTCCAGAACCAAAGGAAAATCAGCCTAAACCAATCTTTAAGACCGATTTTCCTAAAAGTCTCAGCAAAACAGTTGCAAGAAACCCTCTAATGTCACTTCAAGATCAGGCAAGTGTGTCTAAGACTGGAGAAGAACAGCTGCACTTCTAATCTGGGATACAGATAAAAGAGTATTTAAACAGTTAGAAATTAACACCCATGGGGATGGTGCCCAGATATGCGATCACAGAAACTTTACAAAATGTGTATGTGCATGCATGGATGTCAATACATATAGAGAGAGAGAGAGAGTTATATACACCATGTCATGTCATGGACTCTTGTTGCAGTGCGAAAGAGACAGATTTTAATGAATTGAAAGTGCTATTTCAAACATTTTTTTTGTGTGCTTCATTTTGACTTTTGAAATGGGTCAACGTTAAGGCTGCATTATCCAAATTGTGAGGAAGCCTTCCCAGGCTACAGCCACCCTAAGGAGGTCCTCCACGAAGGGTCCATAAATTAAGAGAAGACTCTGAGGGCACCATGAAAGAGAAGGGCAGAAAGGGTCAAGAATCCAAAAGAGTTTGTTCCCCAAACTCTCCTATGCATTTGAACAACTAGCTGTAAAGAAGGAAGTGTTCTCACCCAGTGCACAAGGCCACTTCCCAGCTCGTTAGTAAATCAAAGCTGCCACCAAAAGCAAGATGGAAGATTTGAGCTCAGGTTTGGGCTTCCCCAGCAGGGATGCCAAAGACCATCCTCACAGACCTGCATAGACTGACAGGGAAAAGTGCCAATGACATACCAATTTTTTAAAAAAAAAGAAAGTTATCAAACAATATGTATAGTATGATCCCATTTTTGTAAAAACACACACATGTTATAAATGTATATATTTTATGAGCATAGAAAAAGATCTTAAACAATATATAAAAATCTTTAGTGGTAAATACTCCCGAGTGAACGTGAGATTGGAGGGATGACTTTTATTTTGACTTGATTCCTTTCTGGATTGTTTTGATTTTTATAATAATTGTGTCTTATTTTTTAACTTGAAAAAACAACTTTAGTGTTCTCAGACTTCAACCTTGAAACTTCCTAGCCGCTTTCTACAGTTGCTTGTTAAAATAAAGTAACATTTGCCCATCCAACTTCCATGAACTCTCTCAAGGTGAAGAGTTTACCTTCTCTGTGAAAGACAGAGAAAGCCCGAGCTGACGCTCCAGGTTAAGGAGACAAGAAATAGGATAACTATGTACAACGCAGGTGCCCGGTCTGGATCTGGACCAAAGAAAATTATCTTTTAGTCTTGCTATAAAGGACATAAGACAATTGACAAAATTTGAATGAAGTCCATAGATTTAATAGCATTGTCAATTTAAGTTTTTTATTTTGATAACTGTACTGTGAGTATATAAGAAAACATCCTTAGAATACTCCCTGAAGTATTTAAGCATGCAGGGCTTTCTATCTTGTCTTCTACTTACTCTCGATGGGTCAGGAAAAAACATAGATATAGATACACACTCATAGAGGGATAGAGAGAAAGAAAGAAAGAGGAAGTAAATGTGGTAAAACATTAACATTTGGGCAATCTGGGTGGAACTTATACAGGAATTCTTTATACTATTCTTGCAACTTTTCCATAAATCCAAAATTATTTCAAAATAAAGTTTTTAAAAATCCAGAAGGGAGAAAGGGACGGAGAGAGGAAGGAAACTTGCCTTCTCTTCCACTCCTTTCTTACAAATGATGCTCTGGTCCTCTACTCTGTTTTGTTTGTTTAGTTGGTTTTATTCATTGACATAGTTTGATCTTGTCAGTGAAAGCTGATATATCTTAAAGAAAAGTGAGTTTTCACAAATGCTTGAGACTAATTTAGCTGACAAACATCTCGAGATATTTCACAAGCAAATATGGATATCAAGTGCGATTAACCTGACTTACCAACAGGCCAGAAGATTCAAGAAATTTGGATAAAGTCAGAGTGAGCCAGTGGTAGGACTGGAAACAGAATCCAAGCTTTCTAGCAGCTCATTCAGTATGATTTTTTAAGCCAGAATTCTGTAATGCAGCAGCTATTCTCCAGTGGGAAATTGCCCCTGGGAAGCTAAAAGAGCTCATCAAAGGCAGAGGGTCAGAGTCTTCTGTCTGCTATGGTGAGACACTGGTCATATTGCTATGCGCTCCATAAATCACAAATAATAATATCCCGAGGCATTCTCTTCTGTATTAAAAGATAAGAACTCTGTTTTTTGTTTCCAGAACCATTGCTCTCTTTCCCTGCTGCACGTGGCTCATGTAATTCAGAAGATAGACTTCATTCAAAGAATGAAAAATAGGTGAGCCTGAATCCCGGTGCCTCTCTCCATCAATTCAGCAAGCTGCAGAACGTTATCTGCCTTGTAAGTAGCTCGGCTCCCTCTAACAAGATGAATTTCTTTCCTGAAACAGGTTTGTACTTAGGGCTCCACCACCTGCCGTGTTAGCACACTCTGAGGAAAGGATGTGTCGCTATAAGAAGCCCAAATATGGGCTTTATAGTGTGCAAGTAGACCCCATCTTTGGAGAAAAAACACACAGTACTCATGTATAATGGGCCTTGGCCAGAAATGGTAAGGAAACAGTGTCCACAAATCCTGGCAGAAACAGAGAGGCAGGCAGAACTTCAAAGTCTACTTGAAACTAGAATGGCTCCAGAGGCTTTGTGCAGGCAGCATTCACATGGACTAAAACCTTTCCACTCAAAGTGTGGTTCATACACCTGCAGCTTCAGCACCACCTGGTAGCTTGTTAGAAACGCAGAATTTCAGGCTCCTCCATGGATAGGTTGAATCAGTATCTGCATTTCAGCAAGATCCCCAGGAGATTCTTAAGCACATTGGAGTTTGAGAAACACTGGACTAGAGGAAATGATGCAAAAGACAGCTTGAGCCTAGAAGAAGTGGAAGGAAACAAGACCACAAAAGAAGACCCCCTGTCCTAGTCTGAACTACCCACACACTGGCATCCAGCACTCTGCCACTTCATCCCTCTGTCCCACTCCATTCTTCCATCCCTCCCATGCATCTCGGATCCATGACTTGCGTTCACCCGAAGTGAAGGGCAGGGGCTAAGCAGCCTCATGGCCTGTTATCTTGGAAAGATGATCATATGATTTTTATCTTTCAGTCTATTAATGTGATTAATCATATTTATTGATTTGCATATGTTGAACCATCCTTGCATCCTAGTGGTGAATCCCACTTGATCATGGTGTATGATCATTTTAATGTGCTATTGAATTCAGTTTGCCAGTATTTTGTTGAGAACTTTTGGCCCTATATTCATCAGGGATATTGGCCTGTAGTTTTCTTTTCTTATAGTCTAACTGTGCTGTTTTTAATTGTCTGGGAGACTAAAAGAAATAACTTCCATTTATTGAGTGACTACTATATACCAGGCCCTGTCTCAGGCACTGCATATTTATCATCTTATTTAATGCTTGTAACAACTGTGTAAAGGTTATATCATTAGCTCCAATTTACTAACTAAAAAACTGAGGTTTTGCCCAAGATCACACAGCAAGAAAGTGCTTGAGCTAGGATCCTAGATTCTAAGTTCTGTGTTCGTTCTCCTGTACCACAACTACACAGAGACTAAGATTTTTAATCTTATTTCTTAAAGGAAAAAAAAAAGTCAATTCTATATGACTCCACTTCCACAGGAAACTAGATTCCGTCCAGCACAGGATAGCTAGCTTCAGCAAGGCCAGAAATTGTTCATGAGTTGTTATTGGAGATGGAAAGAAAATTTATAAATAGTGATGGAATCTTCATCTGACAGCATTCTAAGGGCCTCTAGAGGTTGTTCAGGCCAAATATGTCCCAGACCACACACTTGCCTTAAAGCATTGGCTTGAACGGTGACATCAGGAGAAATTCACTTCCACAAGAAGCTACCCATTCCATTTAAACATTTTGCCCTCAAATGGAGCCAAAACAGCCTCCAATTTTTCTTTGGAAGCCACACAGAATACCCCCAAACCTCTCCCTTCAATAGCTTTTCAAGAAATCAAGACAATAAACAGGGCAAACACAAAAGTAGAATTTCTCTTTTGCCATTAAACGGGCTCGATCTTTGATCTCTTCCTTATATGACATGATTTTCAATCCCTTTTCCATTCTTTCTCCTCCCACAGGCACACATCAAGTTGCCCAAGCTCCGCTTTAAAGTGAGCTCCCAAAACCCATCTCACAATTATGGCCAACGTGTGGCTAAAGCAGAGACATTTTCTCCCCATAGCTTCACCCCAAATCTCTCTTTCCATCCTGACTTTTACCCCAGCCCCTCACATAGAGCTGATCCAAAGGCAATCCATCTACTGAAGAGCCGTGCCGCTGATAACTACACAAATGCATTAACCCTCCCAAGTGTTTCACCCACCCACTCACCCACCTGCCTCCGAAGGCTCCCGTTCTGAAGTGGCAATGTGATCAATCAAGTCAGTTCCATGTTCCACAGCCCACACGGTACAGGGAAAAAATTAATGACACTGACTGTTCTTGCTAGAGAAGCAACTCAACTAGACAGCAGCCTTTACAACAACAGGAAAGGAACAGTTTTAGTCATCCTGCAAGAGAACAAAAATATATATATATAGGTTTTTTTTTTTTACACTTCATATATATATGAAGTAAAAAGCCATTTGCCCAAAAGCCATAGCAGGGCTTATGCTCTACTGACCTAAGCAAAAACTAGGATTCCTCTTTTTAATCAGTACTTAAGCACTTCACAGACACCAAGGCAGTGAAGTCAGAAATACTTGATTTAGAGTCTAAACTCAGCCCCTGTGGTTTGCAGATTAGGATTTCCAAACCAACTCAATGTGAATGGATGCACTACAAGGACAGGAAAGGCTCCTCGGTGCCATCCATCACAGCTCCCAGCAGCTCTGCTTCGTTTGCTGCCCACCAGACCCAGGGAGTCAAGGCTGGCTACATTTCTCTCTCTCTCTCTCTTTCTCTCTCTCTCTCTCTCTCATTCTCTGTCTCTCTCATTCTCTGCCTGCCCCTCAATCTTGTTTCAAGACAAGCTCAGAGGTCGACCTCTCCACTACAAAGTTCAGATCCACCCCTTGCACAGGAAGAGCCGTGAGGTGTTAAGACCTAGTCCGATCATCTTTATGCACAGTTGCCAGGCCCTACCTCTTTCCCGCACCATCCTTAGAAGGAAACGGCATCTCTACACTCCTCATTTCTCTTTACCAAGACCTACTCAGACTTTCACACCCTTAAACATTTGTTTCCTACATTGGATTTACCACCAGCAGCATTTACACAGAAACAGCACAGAGTGATTTGAAATTTGGACCATAGAGAACTTCCTTTAGAGCGATAGCTTTCCACCTGTCTTCCACAGAAACCTAAGATATCTTGGAAACTCTTCACGGGGCAAAGGGAAGGCCCATGGATGGGCTTCAGACCCCCTCACATTTCTCAATCTTTTCTATAGGGATTCTATGTAGGACTTTTCTTTAATAGGAATATTCTTCCACATAAAAAAAAAAAAAGAAAAAAAGGAACACTACTACCCAGAAACATGTCTTTCCTCACTTATCACCCTATGACCGTGGAACACACTCACAGAATGATTTGTGCCTTCTCTACCCTGCTATGAAAGAGAAAGAGTGAAGAAAAGTCTTTGTGTTGGACCGTAAAAAGCCACAAACAGGCAGAATGTTTACTGCTTCAGAGTCTCCTAGGACATAGAATGACACAGTACGAGAGAACTCAGGAGCATCCAGGCCAGCCCTTCATTATTCAGATGTGAAAATGGAAATTCACAGAGGTTAATGGCTTGCTTTATTAACTCAGAAGCAAAGTCGCTACCACAATTGTTTTTATACATAGCAGACCCTCAGTACTGAAAGAATAAACGTTTACATAATTAATTCTTTAATATATACCCAATTCATTCCAGAAAAGTGTTCTGGTAGTTTTCTAAGAGACACAAAACAAAAAAAGAACGGTATTTAACAGGAGTGAAAAACAAAGAATGAGTGGTATGAGTAAAGTTTTCCCTGTCTTGAGCTCAAGCTCCAAAAATTTGTTCTTTGCTGCCTCAAGTACTCAAGACTCTGAAAATTTACATTCATTGCACTTTTCTAGGCTGTTCTAAATTTTGAGTGATGAATAATTTTCTACTTAGAACTTTAAATAACTAGTGAGAAGCCAGTGAGGACTTGCAGGCAAGGAGGTTTCTTTGTGGGTAATATCTTATATTTAGGTAGATTCTGCCTTGATTTCGTGAGAATTTCTTTGCTCTTGTCTCAGGACTAGAGCCTTTCTACCTCCATTTGCTGTAAGAAAATAGAATCAAGTTGTGATGAAGAGCAGGCTGAGCAGAGGGCATCATGGGCCATGTGGGTTGCCATGGGTTGGGATTGGCCTGATCTGTGTGTGCAGATGCCTTACAGCGGAAGGCTCCAGTCTCACTTCTCCAAGGTGTGACTGTGGACCAGCAGCAGCAGCATCACCTGGGAGCTTGTCAGACATGCAGATTCTCTAGTCCTTCCCCAGACTCGCTGAATCAGAATCAGCATTTTAACAAGATCTCCAGGTGATCTGAATGTACCCTAAAGTTTGAGAAATAGCAATCCATAGCACCTTTAAACTCTCAGATGCAGATGTGCAAAATGCAGCCATAGAATAACTAAATAAAGCCTGACTCATACAGTTGGAATGGGGCACATCAATGAGAGGTTGTTTTGGCAGGGGTGGATTTGGGGGTTTGTTTGTTTGTTTGTTTGCAGAGGTTTTTGTCTACGTCCTTGTTGCTCTTCAGTGAAAATAACAAGTGAAAGCCAAATAGGAAAAAGGTGCTTTTTGAGCCAATTTGATTAGTCATACTTTGGCTCACATTGACAAAGATATTTGCCCCCCAGGGGGCATAATTGTTCTTGAGAAGTGACTTTGTTGTGGAGAAAACTTTTGTTTCCAGAGGCGCAGGCTACACAGCACGGAGTAGAATAGAAATATGGCGATTATCCAGTTCATTTACTAGCTGTACACAGCCAGACAAACCAATCCAGGTAGTGCAGGCTGTAAAAAACGTTCCAAAGTGCCTGAATTATCCAGGTTCACTGCTAACATTGTTCAAATGAACTGGATCACAGCCAGACTTGCACATCATTTTGTGCTTTTAAACATAGTGCAGGAGGAACCTGCACAGCAGTCTTGAGAAGGGAAGGGGCAGGCGTAGGTAACCCCTGGACCCAAACAGCATCTGATGAGGGGTGACATTAGGCTTTGGCAGAGCTCGGGCTGCACTGTCTGCAAAGCAGTGATCACATGGAAGCCAGGCAACCTGCCAAAATACAGACGCAGGGACCAACCAAAGGATAATTGCTATAAATTCCATACAGAGAGCGAAGACAGAGATGTCAGCAAAACACATCGCCTGACTGGGTAGCAACACACACAGGACTGCCGGGTAGAGTCGGACAAGAAAGGGAAGGGTTTTGAAAAAGCCAAATTTGTTCAAACCAGGTATGGCAGGCCAGCTGGAAGACATGTCAGTCAAGGACTAGACTCTCTGCTCAGAGGTATTTCTGTCACATGTACATGACAGCTTCGCAAAATTAAATACAAGAAAAAATTATAGCTAGATTTCCTCCAGGCATGGGGTATGTTCTGACTGCAGTTTTGGAAGAGGGGAGATTGACTAGTATTTATTGAGCCCCTCCTAAGGGCCAAGTCTTTTTCAGCTGCTCTGCATATGTCTTACAAAAGTTGGCTATTGGGAGGAGGCGGGAGTTCGACCTAGAGATCAACCACCCCTAAGGGGCTCTTGTTTGAACTTTAGGAATCCTTAAAGTTCCTGAAATTGTACGAAAACTTTTGCATGTGTATTTTTTTCTGGGACTAGAGACCATGACCCTCAAAGATGGAGAATTACATTTAGCTTAATGAACTATGAAGGATGAAGGAACTAACATCTATCGAACATTCTCTGTCAGGCTCTGTACTGGGTGACATCATTTAATCCTCCTAAAAACCCTATCGTAAGTGGTATTATCCTCATCTTACAGTTGAGAAAGAGAAAGTCTAACAGAGGACGAGAAGCTTTCCCAGGTAAACACGCCTAGTAACTGTAAGACCTGGAATGTAAACCCAGATTTATCTAGCCCAAAACAGACACTTTATCTATACTACGTTTCCTGGGTGTTTTATTTGCGAGGAGTCGGGGGGGGGCGTTAAGAATTGGAAAAAGAAGGCATTAAGGAAGACCAACGTGACATTTTAGCTGGCTCTTGAAGAATGAGTTGAGTTTGCACATCTAGAGGTGGAAGGAAGGAAATGCCAGGTGGAGGGGACAAGGGAAGAGACAGAGCAGTGAGAAGGGAGGATGTCACCTCCCCTCCTATTGGCTCAGAAGCTTCCTAAAGGCTGAGAGCCAAGTAACATTCACAAGACTAAGTGCATCCAGGGGTTAAACTTCTATCCCATTTAGTTTTAAATTTCCTGTCACCCAAACCCCAGCACAACCAGAGGATAACCACTCCTATCAGAGACCCTGACACAAAGCCCAGGAGCTGCTTAATGCCCAGTATCGATTCAAACAAGCACATTTTGTTTATTTCTAATGCATCTCGAGCCGGGAGAGCAGGTTTAGCACAGGTCAGGAAGAAGCCAGAGCCACTGGAGCCCAAACAGCAGCACGCAGCCTCTCTGGAAGTAAAAGATCATTCGCTCAGTGTGTGGGTTTAATGCATCTCCAGGCCCCCAAGATGCTTCTGTCTCAATATAAATAATATCCAGAGACTAAAATATTCCATGTGCACCGCAACACATTTAATCAGGCTTTTAGACACGCACTGACTATATGGCAGGATCCTGCTGCCTTCTGAAATGGAAAAGCCACTCAACAAGGGGACTATTAACATGGAATCCCATGTAATTGAATTGTGGTTTTAAATCCTGTGCTTAACAGATGGCGAAGTCTTGTCCCAGTGTACCCGCTTCCCTCTCCTTACCCACGGGAGACACAACACACAGCCCTTAGGACCGTCGCCAGCGGCCATGCTTTCTTCAGTTCCTGTATTATTTTTAGCACTTAACTCTTTTTTATAAAGGAACCATTTCACAAGCACTATTATTGCTCAGGTAACAACTCCAACCAGATCTTCTCATTGGCTTGTAAATGAATTTAAGTGTATAATCGCCCAATCTTTTCAGGCTCCCTGGATGGAAATTCTTGAGACGTTATTTCACACAGATGGAAAGCAAAAGAATATTAAAAGATAAAGGTACATGCTTGCTCTTGTTTCAGTAGATCATAAGAACTTCGAGGGCAGAGAGAGGTTATTTGGCTAATTGACTTAATATTTATTGAGTCATAACTATCTTCATGGACTGTGGAAATCAATCTATCAATACACTTTGTTACAAGACAGATGCATTGCTCTCCTTAGATAGGACCAAGCATCATTCCCTTTGATGCCTTCTTTCCTTTCTACTGATTAACAACTTGAAAGAGCAGCTCCTGTTCTAAAAAATATATGAGTAGAAAATACTGCATTCAATTCCATAAAACTGGAATAAAAGATTCTCCCTCTCTGAGATAATGAGTGGTAGGAAATGGAGAGGTGATGAAGAAGGGGGCAGAGGAGCTCACCCTCTCTGAAAACATTTCACTTTCAAAGCACACAATCTCAAAAATCCTGCATAATTATGAGATTTCATACTTAGTATTTCCCAAACCATGGGTTTCAACTGCAGTGGATGGGCTGCATACAGAAACAAAAATAACCTTTTTAAAAACACATCAAAAAAGCAAATTTCTAACAGAGTTACTATCAAGGCCAGGAAATGTGTGCCTATAAATGCATTACTCGTGCCCACCACCATATCACCTAAAGACGGGGAAAATGACACAGGAGAAAGGGTGGCTGCAGTTTCACCCATGAGAACGAACACCAGGCCCATCTACGGGAACAGCACACCCAGAGCTCCGGGGCAAGAACAAGCCCAACTTCAGCAGCTTGTTATCAATTCAGTGTGGGTGCTGTTTTGTAAACACATCTAATTTGGTTTTAAATTTTAATCCATAAAGTCATTACTAAAGGACTCCAGGCTGCTGAAATGATGAACCAACTGCTTCTACAGCAGACAGGAAGGCACCAGCGCCAGTTTGGGCTTCCTGTCCTCGGCTCCCTTCTTTGCCTCCCTTGTTCCTCTTCCATCTCTGATTTCCTTCTCAGTAGTGTGTTGACTTTCCCGTGCATGTCCTCCCACTTACACAGAAGATTTTCTGTTGTCACCCGACTATGCTCTCTCTCTGTCTCTGTCTTTCTCTGTGTCTCTCTGTGTGTCTCTCTCTTCCTGTCTCTCCGATTCTCTGTCTCTGTCTCTCTGTCTCTTTCTCTTTTACACATGCAGACACACACACACAAGTGCACACACTGAGGTCTATGCCTCTTTCTGACCCAGTATTCCAATCACTGCCTTCTCTACTTCTCCAGTTTAATCTACTTCTCTACACAAAAGTTGCTCTTTAACCAAAAGATCAGGCGGCATGAGTTTGGGGGAAAGAAATTGTCTTAAAGAGTGGATGGCAGGGAATATAGTTGCCTGACAGATGGACTGACCAACTGACTATGCCTCCAGAATCTCATCTATTGCCCTCCTTTGAATATTGGTTCTCAGGGGTAATTAACTATAAAGTGAGAGGGTTTTTTCAACGAAGAGACCAACAGGTGAATCTTTCAAAATAAGGCATATTATAAAATTTTATTTATTTAACAAACTATGTATCAGACCTGGTTCTCAGGGACCTATGAATTTTAACCACTTGTTTACTCTTCATAACAACCATGTGAGGATGGTATAATTCCTCTCACTCATTTCCCAGGAGACTGAAGTAAAGAGAGGTCAAGTAACTTGTCCAAAGTCACCCAACTGGAAAGTGACCATCAGGATTTCCATACAAATAGTTTGTTGCCAGAGTCCATGCTTTTAACCACTACATTCAGCTGCTTCTTATTTGATTGATTGCATCTTTGTCTAATAGAGAGGAAAATTTGCATTCATTTTTTACACATTCTATCTACCATTAAAGCCAAGTTTTCTCTATCAGGGAAAATAGATGACTGATTTATCCTATTGGGTAATTATTACCCTATGTATCCTGTTGGATCAATATTTATCCTGTTTTATTTACCCCATTGGGTAAATATCCTACTGTGCAAATCACTTATTGCTCACAAATCATGTTCATGCCCCCCTCCACCATTAACAACACATGTGTTGACTAGAGATGCTCTAGACCAACCTGTCACCTTCCTTTACCCCATTCGTTTTGCCGAACCATATACAACTCCCTTTCCAAAAAGCAGCTTCTTAAAGAACCCTTCTCAAGGACTTCGCCTTCCTGCTCAGTGCAGCTTGATGGAGCATCCTGGAGCAGCCAAGAAGATGTGGCCCTGGAGCACCCAACACAGAGCCCCAGGAAGCTTCCCCAGGGAGGAATTGGTGTCGATCTAGAAGTTCTCCACGTTCTGTGCTGCTAACTTCCTTTGCTCCAAAGTTACAGTGGGCAAAATCAACCCTAGACAATTTGGGAAAGCCAGGAGAGGGATTTCATCCTTTTCTGTAATAATAATAATAACATTTTCTATTCTGTAAGACTGATGTTTTTAGTGAAGTTTCTTCCAAAGTATGCTCTGCTTTAGGATTTTAAAGCCCAAAGGCCCCAGGATTTTTCCTCTTTCAAAAATGGATGGTTCTGCTTTTCATTTAAGGTGCAGTTTAGAAAGAAGCAGCCTGTGAAACCAATTAACTAATTGGAAATCACTTAATGACTGTGGCAGCATTTTGGATTTCTGGCGTTGGTTCACAGCAGTCAAGAGAAATTGCTTTCCAATATTATGATAAGGTAAGCTGTGGAGGTCTCACAGGGGGCGGCCAAAGGCTGCTGAGAGAAACAATCAGCTCTAATATGCCCACCAAAATAATGCAGACATTATTACTTGGAATTCAGTGATTGTCAACTCAGCACAACAGAAAAATCCAAAGCTATGTGGAGATCTGCTGAGAATAAATGTGCAGCTATCGTTCCTTGCTATGATTTTTGAGAGCTTACAATCTTTGCATAGACATTATGCTGTTGAAATTGCTCTCACAGAAGGAGCCAGGCATGCGCTGAAAGGGAGGTGACATGAGGAGACCGAGAAAACAGAGCAAATGCTCACCCTAGAACAATTGTCCAATTAAGTGTTTTAGTATGAATAAAGTCTTTGTTCATATTAGGGAAGTAATCTAGTTAATTGCTCAAGAGTTAACATAGCCAGAGAAAATAAATTACTCCAAACATAATATTTTATCCATTTGCTTGTTTCAAGGTAGTGAATTCTCTTAGTATGTTTCTAAAAGCATAATTCATTAGAACCAAAATCATCACTGTAAAACACAATAGCGGCGAACTCTAATGATGTAGCTAATCCCTTTTTACTTTATTTTAAAAGAGAGGCATAGGGACATGCATAGGTAAAGGTGATTTAAAATTGCTTTGAGGTAAACAATCGGTTCTTATTTCTCCTGGGCCTCAGAATGATTTTGTGAGTGTAACAATTCTCTTCACCTCTCTTTGCGTTAGTTTACTCAGCTGTAAAATGGCCTGACACCTGTTAAAAGATAATAGGTATTCAAATGATGGTGGAATTTCGCAAACATAGAGCCAGGCTGCTATAAATTCTTCCAGCAATAACAAACTTTTTCTTCCCCAGTAAGTTTGGGCAACAAAGACTCTCTCCCGGAGATATTTGCCATTGTTTTCCAACCTGAAGGAAAGTCTCTACACATACTTACTTGTCACTCCACTGCCTGCAAGTGGGCCTTACGTAGTCCCCAGCTTTATTAATTCAGTAATGATGAGCAATGTAGATGCCTCTGCTGGGGACTGCCTTAGATGCTTGCCTGGTACCCGACCATGACCCAAAGGATGGAAAGTGTTTTCTTTTCAGGCAGCAGCATAAATAAAGATGATGCCAACCACAGAAATTGCTATGCCAAGCATCAGCCCATCAGACCACAGGACGGCGTCAGCCCTGTCCTCTCACCTGTCTCGGATGGAGGTTAGGTGCTCATTCAAAGCAGGCTCCACATTACAGAGCCACATCCCTGGAAGTCCTGCACATATGAAACACCAGGGCAAGCAGGACGACAGTAAAAGTATAATAAACTGAAGATTCTTCCTTTAAATCAATGCTTCATCCTGAGTGGGGAAAAACATGTTTAACTTATTACCTTTCTTGGGATTTAATTTCTAATCTACATTCCTGAAAATGACATCCTACTAATTTCAAGCTTATACCAGGACAATAGGGCTGATGAACTACTTTTAATTACCAGTAAAGATAATCAGTAAGTAAAACAGAATGTTGAATTTAATGATATACTGGGGGAGCAGCCACATCAAGAATTCCCTGGATATGAGGTGAGCTACCTCCTGAAATAAGAGGGAAACATTTTCATCTTCTTAATAAAAGAAAAACATCCAAAACATCAAAGGAGAAAAATCCTGGAAATGAATCTTTCAGATTGATTCAAAACATTTGCCAGGATGACACAACTGAAGAGAAACATGTGATTCGATTGATAGCATTCCAACGCTTATCTGTTGCACACTGACCCAAGGTGAGGCTACACCTCCCAAGACAGGCTGAATGCCAACTCGGACAGCCTCATTTGCACAGCCTGGCACTCTGGAGCTTAAATGTGCCTGTTCAACAAACAGTGAGCAATTTAGTCCATTGCACAAAGACAAGAGCAAGCCAAAGTCTACACCAGCCCCCCCCCCCGAGTCCTTGAATTAGTGAATGTTATCACAAAAAGAAAACACACTTTTATCTAGGTTGTTACTTCTTCCCTCTGCTGTCTTCCGTGGCTTTGCCCATAAGCTCACAGTTTGTAGTTAAATTGGACAATTACTGAGCGAGAAGTGAATAATTAATGAACAGTCACCGTATATGTTTGGGAAACTGTGACCCAATCATTGAACAGATAGCTGAACCACTAAAATAAATGGCTTGTTCCACTCATTACCTGATCAGCATTTGTTTAGAGGCTCCTAGTGCCCTATCAAAATTCTAATCAGTTCTATTTAAATTACATTTTTTGCACTGCATTGTTATAAATGCTAATTTATGCCTAGAATGGAACAGCTTTATTTCTTACCTCCTGAAGAAACGGATGAATAAAAACATACTTCTACAGGGCATAAAAGATTATCAAGGTTCAATGACTATTGGATTTTGCACTTGCCAAAACACATCCCGAAACTCGGAGCTGAAGCTTTAGGAGACAACAAGGACATTCAGATCCTCCCACAACAAAACTGTCCCCGTGAGGAGGCAGAGGACTGTCACAGCAGCATCTGCAACCACCACCGGCAAATTTCTGCCATTGGGATGGGGGCCTCTTTTGGGGTGAGGAAGGGGAAATTCCTACTACTTGAGAATAATGATCCAGAGGATGTTAAAGGCAGATGGTTATTTCAGAATCTCTGGGCAACTTTCCTGTATTGAGGAATTTCCCCAAGCCTGGTACCCATCTGCTTTTGCCAAGGATATCCACCTCCACCAGCTTTGAGGAGATGACAGAGCTGACATACCAAATGGTGACTCCACATGTTTTTTCATAATTAGTTTGGTCTTCAGTCTTAGTACCAAAGTGCCACTCTCAGCCACAAGAGCTGCTCCACCCAAGAGAGAAGATGGAAGCATAGTTCTGCTCTCTCTGATGTAGGAAGGAGCCAGACCACTTGCAGCCTAGGGGTGGCCCAGACAGGACCCAAGTCATTTGGGATCTAGAAGAGCTCAGAAGAGAAAGAAAATTGAGAGTGGTGTTCTAGAAATAGCTAGAAATCTCCTAATGAGACCACAAAAGTCCTACTTGTAAAACTACTTCATACAATACGATGCTCCCCGCCCATCCCAGGCCTGGGGTCTGTGGAAGTCAGTGAGCCTGCCATTATTCTGCCTGGAGTGGGAGGCATCAAGTTCAGAATTCATTGCTAGAAGTTTTTTATAAGCTGAGGAATTACCTTGAGAGGATTGAATTTCCAAGTGCAAGTCAGCAGCTGCTGGGGAGGCTGAGGCCACCTCAATCATCCCGCACCACCGAGTCTCTTGTGGAGAGGGGGCGAGGCGAGGCCAGATCAGCCTGGCTTAAGGCTGCATTGGTGGGGGGTGGAAAACACAGGTTCACACAAGCATTTAACCTCTTTTAAGCAGTGCAATGTGGCTGAGGCTTAAAACAAGGCTGGAACATTTTCTCGCTTATTATCACCTTGATAACCTGTTCTTGTAGCTAAGGAAGGAGTGTCGCAAAGAAGGGGGGCCAAGAGAGAGCACTGGGAGAGGAGGGGTGGGTCACAGCACCGAAGGGAGGAGAATATAGCTGCTGTTTCCCTGTTTTCTGTGTGCTGTCAGGAAAAGGTGAGGCAAGTTTGCACTCTACATATTCCACCTTTTAAATAGAAGCAGTATTTTCCAGATCGCATGGTTAATCACTTCACGGGAGAGGGAAGAAAAGAATAGCTTTCGTTCATTTTCTTTCAAACCTATTCATTAGTTTGAAAGCAAATTTCTCTGTGAAATAACTGAGTCATGGTGGCATTTCTACAACATCTAAGGGTGGGGAGAGGGAGCTGAGATGGGAGAAGGAAGGCAGAGCCAGGAACAGCTGTGCTTGGGTCATTGGCGGGGAGAGGACAATCCCCTGGGACAGATGTGGCTGCAAAGGCTTTTGCCATTGGGAGTGGTCCTTAGGGAGAAAGGAACGGAGGCCCCTCCCCACACCTTCCCAAAGGGGCCTGTAGAAGCACGCCTCCCTGCTCCAGGGCTGAAACCAACCCTAAAAGGAGTCTTTTTAGAAAATTTATGTTGTACAGTGATGTTTCTCAATCTTTGTTAAACTATAATAATAATTGATCCTAATATTCATAAAAATGTCATCCTCCTTTGAAGTTTTTTGAATTAAACCCAAATCAAAGCTCTATGATGGAGGCATATCCATGTAACAACCTCACTGCCATTCCTACCATCCAGGGCCCTCTAAAACCCACCTACCAGCCTCCTGCCCCGGAATCTTTAAGACGTGAAACCAAAAGTCCTAGATGATCTTCCTGGTCAAATCCTTGTATCACTTACATTTGAGTTATAGAATTTCAACTTTCTAATCTGAAAGGAAAATGAAGTCACTGGGGGAATATGTATTGTCTATTTTATTTGTTACCAAATTTTCTCAGATTGTGATGTTTGATCATCATTGTGATTATCTTATTATTTTCATTGTAGGAATTTAACGTTAACTGAATGGCCACAATTTACTTAACTGTATCCATGATAAATGATATTGGGATTTCAGAAAATCATAGTTACCGTTGACTCCAGGCCAATAATTTGTCTTTTTGTTTCAAAAGGTGATGTTCTCAATGAAAATTTCACTCATATTAGAAATATGCAACTAGAGGTTAAATGAGAAGACACATTCCATCTGTGGATTGATTCACATTGTCAATGTATCCGTTTAGCTTTCATCCTATCAGTTATAAAAGTATTGAACAAAGCCAAAGGGAGCGTCCTGAGACATATCACTAGAGATCTCAGTCCAGATTGAAATCAGTAATCAATGTTACAAATATATCTTATTGCTCAACCTTTTTACCAATTACTTAAAAGATGAAATAGAAGGGCACATTTGTTAAACTTAAAGATGGCACAAAGCTGGGAAAGATAGTTAATATTTTGGATTGCACATGGCTCAAAAGTTCTTGCCAGGCTGGAAGGTTGAGGGAAATTTAATATGAGATATCACAGGAATAAATGTAGCTCTGCACTGAAGTTCAAAAAGCCATTTTAGGTGCATTACATTTCACCAGCAATCATGTGAAAAATCAGTAAGGCTCTTACTTTGCCATAAAACCAGTATAAGCCAGTGTGATATGGCTGCCCAAGATGCTAATTCAATTTTAGATGACATTAATAGGCATCTAGTCCAAAACAGGAGAGGTCATTGTTCAGTTGTTTAATGGTCAGACACCACATCACCAGGAGAGAAAAGTTACTACAATCTCTCTCACCAGCTGTGTGAATTTGAACAAGTCATGTGCTTTGAGTCTGTGTTCTCATCTGAAAGTGGAAATAACGATAGCTGAAAAATATATTCCCACAAAATTGCTGTAAAATCAAATGAGACAGTTTCCATAAAAGTGTTTAGAAAATTACAAAGTATCATTGCACTGGGCATCTGCTGTTTGTTACCCAACAACCATCAGCCTCTTTCTGATAAATGCAATCCAACTCTCCTTTGGGGAACCTCCCCTCCACCATTCTTAGCAGTCTAGTGGGCCCTAATTGGCTGAGGCCACAAGAATTGGTTTACGAATGGGCACATAACCCAATCAGAGCCAAAGAGACATGAAGAAATTATGCTATGGCTTTTGAAAAGAAGAAGCTCTCCGTCCTTTGCTGTGTTTGGTCGTATAAGAAGATGAGTCTTGGGATAGCATCCTACTACCCAGGAAGGAGACATAGAAGAAGGTAGAAATGAAAGAGACAAGAAACTAATGACCTCATTGACTATTCTGGATCAGACCCTTCCTCCAGATGAAGCCAGTATTCCCCTGGGCTCTGCTGCATTCTAAGCCCATATATTCCCTTTTCTAAGTCAATTTGAGCAGGGTGCGTCTGTCATTTGCAGCAGGAAGCATCCTACAATTATACTTTTGTTTTAACGTCTTAGAAAATCCAGTAATTCAAATATATGGAAATAACAAATGGAGAGTTTTCAAACAGAGATGAATATATATTTGTTCAACAAAAATCAAAGCTATGTTTAGATTGTGTTAGACTGTTATGATTGTTGTTAGATTGTTAGCCATGTTAGATTGTGTTTCCCAAAACAAGCGAAATTTCATTATTGACTATGCCTTCGATCCTAAGACTCACATAAGGAATTACATAAAAATTTTGTTCTAAAGAGAATTTTTTCGCATTCTGCCTCTGGGAGAGCCACATTTCCAGCCTACCCCATCTCATCTTCCTTGTCTTCCTGCTGAGCTAATAGCCAGATCTCCAAATAAAACAGCAGTACCCATCTCTGATTAATGGGAACTTTCTCCCCACCTTTTTTAATGGCTTCCTTCCCATCGCGATTTCAATCAGAACATTGTGGAGAAGCCCTCCTGGGGCCTCTCCAGGACCACTTCTATTGCCGTTTTTTATAGACTTCTCCTCACGAGGAGAAAAGCCGAAGAAATGTCTCCATACTCCAAGGCTGAAATCAATGTGGAGAGTGAAGAAACTATAGCATTTTCTAGCCAGAAAGTGCCTGTAGCCATCATCTAGTCCAGGGGTTGGCAACGGGCTAAATTCAGCCCACCCGATTTTTATTTACAAATATTTTTGTAAATAAAATTTGACTTGAACACTGCCATGCTCATTTGTTACTTATTGTCTACAGCTGCTTTCACGTTACAAGAACAGAGTTGAGTAGTTGCAACAGAGACCATATGACCCAAAAAGCCTCAAATATTTACTATCTGGCCCTTCATAGAAAAAATTTGCAAACCTCTGATCTAGTCCCATTGTTTAGTTTTTAAAAAGAAGCTTAGGCCCAGGAAGGCTAGCTAACAGAAGATAAGTGGGCACACCCAAATTTGTTCCACATGGTGGTGTTTTCACGTCCTCTCATTCACCCACTAGAGTAGAGGTGCCTTGTAGGCAGAGATTGCGCCTCATGTTTCAGTGCTACCCCAAACAATGGAGGCTGAATACTGAAGTCACCATTAAAACGAGTCAAATAAATGCAAAGAAACTGAGGAAATAAGGTATTCCTTCGGAGACTTCTGTTCTACGTAAACCACCTCCTCTCCTGCCTCCACAGCCTCCAAATATTTGTAGCCACAAACTATTCCTTCCCCACTGGGCATCAAGCTACTGTCTGTGACATCATCTGTAAAAAGACATAATGACATCCACCTCCCAGAGTTGTGAGGGTCAAATGAGATAAAGTGTATAAGGCATGTAGCACACTCAGTGCCTGACTCATGTTAAACACTCAAAGAGCAGCAGTTTATTATTTCTATTATTATTATCATGAATGAGGATGTATCCTGAGATATAACTATTGGGGAGACATGTAATTCCCAAACTGAGATTTCTCTTAGATCCCTCCACAAGCAATGGGGAAAAACAAGAAGGTGGGGATTCTACCACTCCACTCCTGCAAACAGCTGAATCCATGTTCAGTTGCCATCACACAGGAAAGTCAGAGCACAAGTAGGGGAAACATTCTCCCAGATCCCAACTGTACCTGTCGCACTGGAAGGAGAGAAAGAAGATTCTTTTCCTGGAGCTAAGGCATTACTAATGTCAACATATAATAAACCAAGGAAAAATTTAGCAGTGTGTCAAACTGCATGTATATTGTATGGACCCAACTGTGGCCAAGGACATTTGTCCTGATTCTCCGCACATAGGAATGGTCCCACCTGATACCAGGGGCTCCCCTCAGGCCACAACGCCCCTGTCTAGTCTGACTAACCCTTCCTTCTTTAGATTTTATGGCCATAACTCTCTCAGTCAATAAGAATTTACTGCCATTGCTCAACAGCATGTACATTGCATGAAAGACTTTTAACTAAGGGCAAAATACTTTTGCCACTCATCCCATCCTTTTGCCAAAGAATTATGCTCATAATGTTATTTAATATTTTGATAGTATCTCACATGGACGTCAGAAGGGAAAAATAAGGCTCACAACTCCATGCCAATGGAAAGAGCCAAGCATTCGTCCTCAATCCCACCTCTTTCTGGTGTAAGATGGCACGTGGCAATCCTCCTTCAGACAAATGCCCATTTAGAACCTAACAGGGACATTTAGAGCAATGTAGTCTACCAGCTCCCCAACCCAATCTCTTTTGATGCTAATCTCAGGGAGTAAAATTTTTCCACGGTTGCTTAGCCTGTGTTGGGAATTGAACTCTCTATGTGGTCCTCTGTGATGTGCTAAACTGATTTGCTTAGGCCTTGGCAGCCAGAAAAGATTACTGGGGCTAATAACCTGTAAACTCCCACTTGAGGAGGGCCTTTCCCAACCCAGCCCCCACTCCCACTGCCGCCATCTGTGTTTGTTCTTTTGCTATATAAGAACTCAAACTGGGTGGCGGGCCTGTTATTTTTAAAAACCTTTCAGTAGCGTCTATACCCAGAACTGCCTCATCACAATTATCCTCACCAAACGAGGAAACTTCACATTGAGAATGGATATGGTTTTCAGCCAGCACCAAATGTCTCTCCTTCTGCCTTTTTGTCTTTCTGATCAATCAGAACATGTGAAACTCCCAAATGAAGAGTAAACACCAGCCCAGGTTCCTTTCATCTCCTAACATATGTCATGGAGTGGGGAAGAAAAAGCTCCATTCCCAGCTTCAATCAGCCATTCGTTTTCTGCAATTTGAACGTTAAACTGAAAGGGATGTTCTGGGGGAGCTGTGGAGGAGGGTGAATGCAGCCGGCTCCTTGCAAGATAATAGGTATTCGCCGCATACCTGAGTCTTGGAGTCATTATCTCCCCTGCGAGCACTTCTGTATTTATGTATAATGAGATCATTACCAGGCAGCTATTCCAATTTTATTCAGACTTTAATATTTCTTGGGAAAAAAAATAGCATACAAAAGGGTTTGTGATGCCAACTCAATCAGACGTGCTGTTGATGGAGAATTACTCAAGTGCAAGCCAGAACAGGAAAAAAAATAATTTCAGAGAGGTTTCTGTCAAAGCCGAGTTCTCCTGTGATGATGTTTCAAGTGAATGTGCCGAAGTGTCCAGAGGTGAGGAAGGAAAATAACAACTAACAGAAGAGAGGGCTGTGTATAGGATTAAAAACAAGGCGTGTTCCAGTCTAACCATTCGGGCAGGTAGGACAGGACCGCCTGCCGAGACTGGCTCCCACTCCTGCTTTCAGGGGGTAATAAGACCACGGGAGCAGCTTTACTCGCTGTCAGCTTCACAAGGAGCAGTCAGGTGTTAGAAATTAACCCTTTTGTGGCTGTCACTTCCTTTTGTGATTGAACTCGGGTGGTTAGGCGAGGTAGACAAGACAATCGCTTTCTCCTTTCACAACGAGCAGCTTTACTTAAAGAAGGGACTGTCCCCCCATCCCTGTTGCCTCTGCTGGAAAAAGGGTATGTTAGGATTTTCCTTCCCTTTGTCCCCATTCATACCAAATGGCGAAAAATGCAGTGCCCCTAATAATCAAAGTCAGGCTAAGGTTTAATAAACCATACTGTATCAGTTTTCAGCAAATTAGAAAATCAAATGAAAGAAATCAAATACTAAGACTGAATGAAAAGGAATCTCTCTCTGATATTCCAGATGGCACCTCAGGATTATTCCACGCCTTGGGTGACAATTATGAAAGTTGTTCATCACTGGCCAGCACTTTTAGAAACGCACTCTGCTCATGTGAGCTCTCTGGATGGTTGAACTTCGGATGAACATGAATTTCTGGTTCATTTCTAGGATCCATGGTTTATCCTGAGATTACAAATCCGAAAAGAGGATCATATTAGCTATTAGCTCTCAGTCCTGAACTGCAGATGGGAATAAGCAGTTGGAGCAGGAACGAAGACTTGCCATCACAATAAATGTGAAATTAAAGGATTCTGGGTCTTTTCTTACAGTGATTGTAAAGTACCCATTATTTTTCCCCTAGCACCTCCTAACAGGCTAACCCAAAATAACATGGGAAGAAAATTTACAAAATGTACATGCTGTCCACTGAGCTCTCAAACAAGACTCGAACACAGAGTTGGCAGATTTTTTATTATTTGTGTTGTCCTACCTTAACGAGATAATCTTGTAAGGGTTAGTAGTTAGTTCTGGTTAAATTGTTAAGACTACTTTATAGATCCTAGTCTTGGGATGTACTCAACACTTAGAAATCAGTCTGTAAGAGAAAGAAAGGGAGAGAGGATAGCGATCTGATGTCTCCGTGAAATATAGTTAGCTCCATCATAATCTGTAGTGTGCAGGCAAAGAATTGCATCCAAATAGTCCCAAAAACTCTTGAAATTAAAAGAGACTTAAGCAGGAAAATGGGAACAATTTTCTCCCTCCACATAAACCCACAAATATACCAATTGCAGGATTAACTCCTTGAAAAGGGGAAGAATCAGCCCAAAGAAGAATTATTAAATTTCCATCCATTATTCACTATTGTGTGTTAGTGTGTTGTGTGTGTGCACATGTATGTAGAAAGAGATTTTTCATTTACCATTAACATGGACTCTCCAGAGGAGCATGACAACCCAGCAGGGGTCCTCCATCTGCCTCGCTTGTCTGTTACCTGCCTTTTGGTCTTCCCTCAGCCTTGAAAGAAGAGAAGTCTCTTTTTTTCGAAAACCAATGGCCTTTCCAGCATCCTCAACTTGCCTCCACTGGTCCTTTCCTTTTGTTGTCAAATATACTCCCGTTCCTCTTCTGTGGACAATCCTTCTGAGGCTGGATATCAAGAGATGTGAGCCCCAGCACCAACTCTTCCATGTACTTGCCATGACACTGGCAAGACTGCTGGGAGCATCGTTTCTCCTCATGCTATGTCTTCTTGATTCAACCTTGCTACTGTCTGCAAGTACTGCTTTATTTTAATCCTTTCTTCAACAGCCATACCTTCATTACCTCACCACCCATTCTCTTCTTAAATATCTAATATACAGCTTTCATATTCACCACACCACGAACTTACTCTTCAAGATCATCAGATCCAACCTTTTTGCCGAATCAAATAGTCTTAAACCTTTGGACTTTTGGGATTTATCCGGTAAGACCAAGGAAACTCTTCTTGCCAGTCTTTTTGCTGAACGCCCACCTTGTCTGTTCCCCTCTGCCTCAATTTTGCCTGGTCCTACCCATCTGCTCTGGAGCACTTGGCTTTACTGATAGCTGGGCAGGCAGCTATATGTCTGAGGGTTTCAGAGATGATAAGATATTGCTCTCCAACCTCACCATCCCCACCACCACCACACACGGAACACCCCTCCACACCAAATGCGTGATTTGAAGTGTCATCTCTTTGGGTTAAAGTACTGTATCTCACAGAATCTTCTGTTTAAAAAGTAAATGCCTTTAAAAAGCTTGCACATTAATTCATCATCTATTAAGGCAAAATTAATTTCATAGCGTATTAAATGTTAGCTCAGAAATCAGAAAGTAGCACACTGAAGTAATGGAATATAAAATGAGTTCATTTTGAAGGAATGTCAACTCTATTGTCTAGATGGAACAAAATAAAATCATGCCCAAGAAAACAAATATACTTTAATACCTATATAAACACCATTCACATAATTAAAACAATATAAAAATTCCCATAATTGAACAACTGGCAAGGTAATATCCTACTACTCTCCAGAACTCTGATTAAGATGACAAGTTTGATGCCCCCTCAGAGAATCAAAGGTCTATAGTAAGGAGGATTCTGGGAAAGTTAATTATCAATATCTGTCCATGAAGCTTCTAATGTAGTATGATGATTTACTGTCAGAAATATGAGAGAGAAATTTCCTTTTCTGCTAAATGCTGTGGTGCTTTTTAACTGCCCTCCCCCACTCTAACCAGGGAAAATTGGTCACAGGTTTCTGTTGAGACCCAAGGACCTGATTGCTTTTCCCATAAATAGCTTTCTCTGCACGTGTGCTCTGTGGGGAACACTTAACCCTGTGTGGCTGCTGTTAATGAAGTCTTGGAGCCTCACCCTAATGATTGGCTCGCTACCATTTAGACTATTGTTAGTAATCACCATGCTTTGTATAAAGCAACTGAATGTTTGTCTATCAGAGTTCACTTCTTAATTTTTGCAGCTGCCTAAGATGCTTCTTTTCTGCAGTCACAGAACCTAGATCACTGGGTAGGAAATAAATTGTCTCCAGACTGTATGTGAAAGTGACCAAGATTAAATTTCTCTTTTCTCTGCCTGCAAAACGTACTCTGGTACCAGATTAATAAGATTATGCCTCCACTCTGGAGCAAAGTGCCACCTTTAATCATTTCTAGAAATAGGCCACCTGACCTTCTGCTTGTTAGGTTCACGAACAACAGGAAAAAGATCACCAGGCAGCGTCAAAGGCCAAACATACCTCGTCTCTGTAGAACTTCTCATGAAGGGTCTTAGAAATCAAAGCAAGGGCATTATCACCTGGTAGTCCACAAACGGGGGAGGAAAAAATTGAAAACCTCTAGCATTTGTACTAAGAGAAACTGCAAATCGCATCAATATCAGAACCACACAGCATTTGCAAATAATATCTGTTATGTTGTACGCTAACATCATGAAATGAAATTCAAGGACAGCATAGAAATTGGGTTTATTGTGGATCTGACTATGAGGTGATTCTTAGGTTCTTTGCCTCTTTATGAACCTGACTGACTGTATCTTGTAGGAAAAAGCAAGCTGTGGTCAGAGGGCAAAAAGAGACACTCTCGCCCTATTACTAGTAGATTCTACCATGAAGAGAGTCTGAAGATAGGAAACCTAAAGATGACTTATTTAGCTCTTCTTTCCATGAAAAAAGACATCTGTTCTCTTTACCTATATCAACAGGATGCCTTCTTCCAGAAGCCATAGAGCAGGAATTCTCAGTTGCCCTATATCAGAGGTTGGCAAACTGGCCCACAGGCCAAAGTCTGTCCCACGGCACCTATTTTTGTAAATCAAGTTTTATTAGAACACAGACACACTCATTCGTTTACATATTGTCTATGGCTGCTTTTCTGCTACAATGGCAGAGTTGAGTAGTTGCAACAGAGGTCTTATGGCCTGCAAAGCCTAAGGCATTAAGCATTTGACCCTTTATAGAAAAAGTCTGACTCCTGTCCTATATCCTTTACGGCAGAATTTAAAATAATTATATGAATGGCCAATGTTTATCAAACTTTTCAACATGCGATGCACTATTAAATACATAACATGAATTTATCATTAAATCTCCACAGTAGCTCTATGAAGTAGGTATTTTTGTTCTCCCCATTTTAAAAGTGAAGGACTCGAGGCTTACAGAACTAATAAGGTCCCAGGACAAACTTTTAAGAAGTGGTGGCACTGGATTCAAAGACTGTCAGTCTGATTCCAGTACCCACTCTCTGGACCAGCAAACAATATTTCCTCTAATGTAATAATAACAACAGCTACCATTTGCCAAGTGTTTACTATACACTAGCCTTTACATATATTGTCTCTAAAGCTCCCTACTGCCTACATTTGTACTTTCCAAAGATCAGGGAACAGGAACCCAGATCAGTTAAATAATTTACCCAAGCTCAGAGCAGAAGATTCTATGTTCAAACTCAGATGCTGTAGCTCTTTTGTTACATATGCCACCTCATAGCAGAAAGACAGCATTTAAGAGACAATATAATAAACATTAGAAATGATCTTTTTTTTCTAAATTTCCATTCTGTCTAGAAAGACTATGGGTCACCACACTCAGGTAGAGCCCTCACTTAGTCATTGACTATCTGTGTGGCATTTAGCACATCATTTAACCCTTTCAGATGTCAGTTTCCTTGTTGGCAAAAGGAGGGAGTTCTGGCTGGATGCTCTTGGAGATCTTCCCACCTGAATACTCTCTAAATCTTCCACTCTGTGCCCTCACAGAGTTATGTGGTCATTTTTGCTCTGTGGGTATGCCTGTGGGCCTGGTAATTCCAAACAACTATCACAAAGAACCAGTCAAGTTTCTGGTTTAAAATTCCTCCCATGGGATAATCTCTCATTAGGGGCCCTAATTGCTTTCCATTCAAGAGAGAGGCTGAACTCAAGTCAACTCCTCCAGTCACTTGTCATTAGAAGACGGCTCATGAAAACAGCTGCTTCCCCTTAGAACAGCAAGAGGACTCCAGACATTTCTGACTCTTGCTCCTTGTTCATTCATTTCGTTGTCTCTTATTTGGAATATTTTGGCTAATTTATTAAACAGCCAGTAAGATCTAATTCCTGAGGCCAGATAGGTCAAATGCAGTAAAATGTACATTGAATATTATGTGATTTGGTGGAAGTGATTGTTTTCCTCTATTACAATATTTTATATCATTACCATCCATTTGGTAAATTAAAATAACAAGGCTTATAGCTGTTCATAAAAGGTAGAATTTCCCAATGAGCTGTTTTATCGACACCTTATTTTCTAATCCCATTATCTTTCTCTGTAGACCCTCAAACTTTAAGGACCACTGAAGTCACCGTATAGACGCCTTCATCAGGTTAAATATGGCTTCCCAAGCAAAGACTGAGTTTTAAAATCTGCCCTTTAGAGTTTCTCAAATGGCAGCTCTTCTCAGCCTGGATCCCTTCACTTTGACTGATGGGCAAAACTGATGTAAGGAAATACTTCTATTGAGTTTACTTCTTTAAGTGACTGGTTTTAAAAAAAAGAAAAAAAGGCCATCTTGCCAGTGATCCCTTTAAGCCTTTTTAATTGCAAAATTCTTTTTTATGGTGTCGCTGACCTAGCCACAGCAGAGTTCATTTCAGAAATGTGCTGAAGTGGGGACCAGCACTGACAACTAAGGCTGAGAAATGCTTTAAGTATCACGACTCTACATTTTTCTCCTGTCTGTGAGGTTCAGGGATTCATCCTGTCTGAATCACGCCTGCCCTTTGTTTATGCATGAATAAGATATTTTAGACACTGAGGACACGGCATAGACACCAGCTCTTCCAGGAAAAATAAGACCTAGACCTCAAATCAGGGTGAGTCCACAGACCGTCTCCAGTGCCAACTAATTTCCAAATGTGAATAAAGATACATTGGTTAGCAAGCTTCTCCAGTTCTCCTATTGGCCCCTAACCTTTAGCAAGACAAAAATGTCACGTATAATGGATCCTAAAATTAACGGCACATTTTGCTTTTCAGTTGATCAGAGCCGCTGAGAATGAGGTCAGTCTCTTACCTCCTCAAGATAAGAGGTTGTCATTATTTGAGTACATTTAACAACACCACAGACATCAGGCCTCAGAAAATATCTGATAACTTAGAAGCTCAGAATATGGATCACAAATAAACCTGCAAAAAGTCATCAGGCCTCATCCCCTAACTCTTGATAGAGCCGGACCTCAACCATCCTGTTCGAATGTCACTTAGGAAAATCTTTTCTCTGCTAAGCTTTGCTCATTCATCTACTAAATAACCATTAATTGGGCACCTGCTATTTACAACACACTATTCTAGGCACTAGGCATACTCTGAACACAATAGACAGCAGTCCACAGTGTAACAAAGTTTACAATCTAGTAGAGGAGACAGGCAATAAACAAATGAGAAAAAATGTATGGTAGTAGTTAGTGCTATTTTGAAGTTAAAACAGGATAATATAATATAGAAGAACTAGACTGCTTTTGTGAATAATGAAGAAAGATTCTCTGAGGATTTGATGTTTAAGTTTGTGGGGGATGAGGACTCACCACCCCAAAATGTGTCTCTTTGCCTTAATTATTTTTTTTTAGGTTTCTTTTTTTTTTTTCCTTTTCGGTGAGGAATAGGGGCTCCTGATCTAACGTTCCTTCCCAATACCAGGCTGTCCCTTGCCTTGATTATTTTCGTTCCCAATACCAGGCTGTCCCTTGCCTTGATTATTTTTAAGAACAAAAGACTCTGAAAGAAAATTTGACTTTCCCCCTAATTGCCTAAAAGAATTTAAGATAAAAGGCCCGTTCCAGGACAGGCCATCATCATGGATAACTCTGGATATTGGTAGACTGGGAGGATCCTTGCTAAGCCCATTCTTTGTTTTTGTTTTTGTTTTTTTGATTGGCACCTGAGCTAACAATGTTGCCAATCTCTTTTTTTTTCCTGCTTTTTCTCCCCAAATCCCCCCAGTACATAGTTGTATACTCTAGTTGTGGGTCCTTCTAGCTGTGGCATGTGGGACACCACCTCAGTGTGGCCTGATGAGTGGTACCACGTCCACACCCAGGATCCAAACCAGCGTAACCCTGGGCCAGCGAAGCGGAGCGCACAAACTTAACCACTTGGCCAGGGAGCCAGCCCCACTAAGCCCATTCTTATCAAAGTTCTGTCTATCAAACATTTGCTTTTCCATTTCCATGTGAATTGCCTTCCTCCCCTTTGAAGCCCCAAACCACTACCCCCAACACCCTCCTTTGTCTCTAGCTGAAGATGGTATTTAAGGTAGCAGCCTCAGCCATTCTGTCGAATTACCCAGTTTTCCTGGGTTTCTCGCATGAATATATGTTAATGAAGCTTTGTTTTATTTTCTCCTTTTATTCTGTCTCACGTCAGTTTAATTCTTAGGCCAGCCATAAGGACCTAGAGAGGGTAGAGGAATTGTCTTCCTTCCCTACAAGTTGAAACCAGAATAAAAATGATGAAACCCTGTGGGCCAGCCCTGTGGCATAGTAATTAAGTTCATGTGCTCCATTTCTGTGGCCCAGGGTTCACAGGTTTGGATCCTGGCTGCAGACCTACACAAGCCATGCTGTGGCAGTATCCCTCATACAAAATAGAGGAAGATTGGCACAGATGTTAGCTCAGTGGCAATCTTCCTCAAGCAAAAAGAGGAAGACTGACAACAGATGTTATCTCAGGACCAATCTTCCTCACACACACACAAAAAAAAATGATGACACCCTATGAAGATCTTGGACAGAGAAAGAACATTCCAGGCACAGAGAACACCTCCTGCAAAGGCCCTAAGATGGAAGGGAACTTGAAGCTCTCAAGACATGGCAAGAGCTGAATGAGGGAGAGGAAGAAAGATATGAGAAAAGGTAGATAGGTGGGTAGAGGCCAGACCTCATAGGGTCCTGAAGACTCAGATGGAGAGCTTCATTTTCACCTAATTATTATGGGCAGCTATTAGAAGTTTTTAACAAAGGGAGCCATGTGACCTAATTGTTCTTTAAAAAGAGTTCCCTAGCTGCAGTGAGGAAAATGGCTCTTCAGCAGGCAAAATGGAAGCAGGGAGGCCACTTAGAAGGTGACCTCAGTGGTCCAGGGGAAAGATAATGGAAGCTCTTTCTGGGTGGCAATTAGTGAAGATGGAGAGAAGTGGGAAGTTTGGAGAAATGTTATAGTGATACTATGTCAGGATTTGTTGGTGGATTTGATGTGGGGGATGAGGGAGTAAAAACTGACTCTCCACACATTGAGCCTGTTCACTACTTTGGCATCTGCAATTGTGATGTTTCAGCCAAACGGCACCAGAAGCATGACCAATCGCACTGTAAATGTGAAATGCACCAGAGGAAACTGGTCTATTTTATAAACTATCACCAGAGAAATCGTCACTGTTCTGACTCTCTCCTACAGAGCAATTTTGTTACTTGACAGAGCCTCTGAGCATGCCTGCATAAGAGTATTCTTAACTTAGAGTGCATTTCCTCATTATGCTGCTGTAGCCAGGAGGCGCATGAACCAGAGAGTGGGCTGGGGATTCTGTGCTTTGTTAAAGTGAAGGGACAGTCAGCACCAGGAACATTAGCCATGGCAGTACGCAGGATTGCTCAATGATGTATAAAAGGAAAAACCAGTCATCTGAATTGAATTTTCAGCTGGAGCCTAAGAGGCCAAATTTAATCATCCACCTAAAATTATCACACAAGTCAATACTTCCTCCCTTCTCATGGCAAAGGGAAAGGGACTGATTCTTTATTTTTCAGTCAAGCAGGTGGCCTTGAGGCAGCTAACCAGCTGGCTGAAATCTAAATACCTTCGCCAAGACAAAAGTCACTAACATGATTGATTATCTTCTCACTATGGGAGAAGAGAACTCCCCCAGCCAATCAGCATGCAGAACTGCTATCGGATTATGGCTGAACAAAACTAGACTCAGAGCTGATAAACGAAGGGGTGGAAATCCCAGGCCCCAATTGGCTGGGGCTTCATCTACCAGCTCAATTCCACTTAATGCATTGATTTCTAACAAGGTTCAGTTAGTTTCTTAGTTAAGCCCTGGCTTTCTTTTTCAGATCCCAAATAGGTATCTGCACTCCCAGTTAATTATTTCAATTCATCTGCCTCAGACTTGGAATTGGTCTGCCCAACGAGAGAAGGCTCTTCCTCCAAACATCTTGGAAGTATAGACTTCTGAGCAGCTCACAGATTCCTCCCAAACTCCCTTCAACGCCTTCTAGAAGGGAAAAAAATACCTTGTGTACATCCCAGTTTTGGGGAGCCCACAATTATGATCCTATCTGACCGTGGTTTGTTGTCCTGCATCCCAGACACCTTGAGAGCAGGAAATAGGATGGTCCACCTAGGGCATCAAACCTGAGTTCTTTGCACAGGGAACTACCAGGTGAGGGTAGGACAAGACCAAACTGCCCCGTGAGGTGGTGCTCTCAAACCTCGATGGGTTTCCTGCCCCTGTGTTGAAATTTTCATGGGCATCTACAATATCTTCTGATCTCAAACCCAGGAAGAATATGAAAATTGAGATTAATTAAAACTCTATCTGGATAAGCAGTTGAACAAAGGTTTCAAATTCCACTTGCTCCTTGAGATTTACCAAACCTATCAATGCCTCAAATTCTTCATCGGTAAAACGGAAAGAGCCATGAAATCAAACGCTAGACAGAGGAATGTAGAGTAGGAGAATTAACCTTCTCCTGGATGGAAATCCCATTCAAAGATCAGAATAACTCCTCCTGAAACACCATAATGTAATGGGGTCCCTTGTTCCTAAGAAAATCAAAGGATGGCACTGACTCTTCAGGAATCTTCTCTTTTCTTCTCTGCGATTGCCATGTCATGGTTTGTAATGTTTGCGACCAGCCTTGATATTTGAGTTTAAGAAGAAAGTCCTTGGAGAAATAAGTTGTCACAGAGGCAGAAAAAGCCAAGTGCTCGATACCCTAAAACTCTCCTCCCACAGGCTCAGGGTCAAGACAAGGTCTTCTTGTGGTGGGTCATAAATCTGTCCTCTCCCAGCTCCAGAAGGTTGTTTTCCTCCTAAAAGCTGAACATCTGACTTGTCAAAAATTTTTCTTACTGATCAGACAGAGACAGAATATTGAAGTGAGAGAAATACTTGCTGAACTCTCTCTCTGTTTCAGGGAAAAGCTGAAATTCTAGTGGTGCCCCTAACCGTGGAGATCATAGTAGAGGCTGTGTGAGGATGGAGGAAGTGCTGATTGAGAGGCACTACTCCCAGCCTAGAAATGCAAGCCTGATTATTAAAGGCAGGAAGGCCAGCCATCCAGCAACGACAGGTGGGGGAGGACAAGGAAGCCAGGGGACAGCTTGGCTCCTCTCCCCTCCAACTGGCTTAGTGAGGAAATCACAGGAGGCCCATAGCTGCTCTGGGTCGACTTGCATCCTCTCCTATGCTTTTAGGCAGAAGCGCAAATACATCTTGGGCAAAACCAAACAGCAGCGGCCAAAGAGGAATGCTATTTTCCCAGGAATCAGAGGAGCCTCAGCTACGTGCTGAGGGTCTCTGCAGAGTCTGATTCCCAGCACCCTTGCCGGTCCTGGGACTTTTCCCCAGCATGGTGCCACCACTAGAGAGGCTCAGCAGATGTTTTAAATGTCCCATGACTCAGGCTGATCAAAGTTCAGTTATGGTTCTACCTCCAGGAAAGGAAAGGCAGAGGAAAGCCTTTCAGTGGTTCCTTTCCTCACTAACGGTATCCTTTATGTTCAGTGGTTTTTTAAACGGTAAAAAGAAAAAGGAAGGAAGGAGGAAAGGAAGGAAAAGAGAGAGAGAGAAATGTTAGAGGATACCTAAAATCAAAAAAGTGACAACGTGCTGACATGGCATGAAGCACATCGCCTGTGGGCTCCGCACAGAGGGGTGGGGTATTAACCACAGAGGGTCACACAGCAGCAGCCGAGGAGGACGGGAGGATTAGCTATCAGAATCGCCCGAGCAGCTTTCCCAAAATACCTTTCTCCTCCTCCCCGTAGAGATTCTGAGGTTGATCTACAGCTAACAATTTGGAAAGATGTCTAAAATGTGGTAAGTGAAAAACGCAAGATGCAGAAGAGTTCATTTGGTAAGATCCCATTTTTGCAAATAATATAGCCATAATTATATGTCACATTTGCACATGTCATTATATGCCCAGGCTAATATAGAAGAAGATACCGCAGATGTAAACAGTGGTTTTCTCCAAGGGTGGTATTATAAAGGGCTCTCACTCTTAAATTATGTATATGGGCATATTTCAAATTATTAATGAGTATGTTTCTCCCCCTAACTAGACTCAGGAAACCCTTTACTGGTACCCTGGCAGGAGTCACACACAACAGAACAAGAAAAATTTTGTAAATAATCCATTTAGGGCAGGAAGATTCTGCCATATGCTAACAGAGCAAAGGTTGAGACTGAGCGAGACGGGCAGAAAAGATCCCATGGGCTAGAGAGACGACATGGAGAAGGCACTGGCAGGGACAGCAGAGGGTGGCAAGGAGAAACCATGAGCCCCACAGAAGAAAGCCTGGCCAGCTCCAGGGAGCTGCAGGAAGCTGAGAGTGGCTGAGTTATCTTCTCTTTGCCCCATGGTGAGGTCCACCCATGGCCAAAGGTGGTTTGTCACCCAGTGATGTCCACCTTGGAGTGACACTGATCCACTCCCCCAAGTGTACCCAGCACTGCCCCACACCTGCCTCCGCACCCACTCCTAGTGGAAAACTCCCAGTATATGGAGTCCAACAACACCTGACATTCGAGAGCAGCCACCTGGCCCCAAATCAGGTGAGACGTGAGCACAAGAGAGCGATGACAGGGTGAAAGGAAAGCCTTGCTCTGGACCAAGATGGAGCTACATGGAACAGCCTTGAAATCACTGAGCCAGATGGCAATGGAAGCACATCAGCCCTGCTATATGAACATTTCAGAATGTCTTCATTTTTTGCTACTTGCATGTACTACTTTTGTGATGAGAAACATGTTTTGAAAGAACTCAATATGACAATATTCACTATTTATCAAATGTAAACTCCATATTGGCTCATAAGACCTGACCCCCATCAACTTTCTGTCAGGCTAATTCAGTGTCTAATTAATGCTCTGAAGATGCCTTTGCCCCATCCACAGGTACACAAGCACGTGTGCGCACACACAGACGCATACGCACACACACCCCTCATGAAGTCCCTTCTTTCTCTTTGCATGTGCAGGCTCTCTGCCTCGAATACATTCTTCCCTACTCCCCTTCACCCCCCCATTCCTTTGGCTATTAAATACTGACTGAATTTCTCTTTGGCTTTTGATAACAATAGCATTGTTTTTCAGTTACTTGATCTGCATTGTTTGCCCTCACACAATGTGAATCGGGGGTCTCTCCTCAGCAACAATGGTTAGTTTCCAGTACACAGTCAGGGCATCCGATTTACCACTGTCCACTGCCCTGGATACTGGATTGGAAATTAACTGCTCTCCTACCGAAGATTATCACTCACTGATAATCCCGGAATCTAAACATTGTTTACAGAAAGCACTTTTTCAAACTGGAAAGGGTTTTTTAACGTTTCCTGGTAGTGGTTGTAATAAGACTCCGTTATCAGATTAGCAGAGAACGGTGATGCTAATAAGTGACATTTGCACAGAATTCTGTAGTTGACAGAGACCTCTTCACATTTGGTTTTCACTTACTGGATCTCATTCAGTCCTCAAGGAATGGGATATTAAAATGAGACTCTTTCTGCCTCCATTTCAACTGAGAGGCCCAAAAATCGGTACCTGCTGTCTGGATGACTGGAACAGATTTATAGAGATGATCCAGGAACCCCTTCCACAACTCTTGGTCCTTGTATTCCGATAAGCATATGAAAAGAGGGCAGAGAGGAGAGAGAATTTCTGTGAGGGGTTTTGATGAGAATATCTACCAAGAGATATGTTCAGAGGGAGCTACGCTGCTGCCAGTCCTGGGAGTACCCAGCAACCCCCTTGTGGGACAGGGAGGTAGGGTGCCACCCCAGAGCAGTAAGGGGACTTTAGGGGACCAAGTTGAATAGTGTTCCCTGCAGCTATATCCTTACATTCTGACCGGAGTAAGTAACTCTCAGAAGAAAGAGTGGCTAAAATGTGAAAAAGCAGATCTGCATTGCATGCAGTTCGCTTCATCAGTCTGACAGCCCACAGAAGCTGGACAAGGAGCTAGAGGCCAGTTCTGGCTCTCTCCCTACTAGGTCAGTGACCTCAGCAGCTGGGGATGAGGTAGAGGTTTCTGTTCCTGCTGGCGTCCTATCCCAGCTTCTCGGGCCCAGTTGTTGGGCAGCAGATGATACATCCCCCAGCCTTGACCTGTGGTTCCACATCACTGAACTGGGATGCAGCCCAAGGAGACAGAGCCACCCTCATCTGAAGACCAGAGACCGTGACTTACCTCATCTTGAAGGGAAAGAAATAGACCTATCTCCTTGCCTGGAGGAGGAGAGGGGAGAAGGGAAAGGGAGTGGAGGGGAGGGGGAGGGAGGGGAGAGGAGAAGAGAGGAGGGGCATTGCGGGTAAGAAGTCTTTTGAAGTATCAAAGAGAAACTCAAAGCCTGGAATACATCCATCTGCTTCCCATATTATTCTATTTCTGGAAATGAAGTTTGACACAAAAGTGTGTCAATGGGAGAAGTAACACTTCTCTCACCTCATTGAGAGTTACCGCTGTGTTTATCCCTGGGCCTAAATATGAATACGTGCCTTATTGTACACCGGCATCCCTTTTGCAAATGGCCACATGGGCCTGGACTAAATATGGGATGACTATTTAGCATCATGGAAACAATAGAACACCATCAAACTCTGGAAAAGAAAGATATTGACCCAGTAAATGCCTCTTACTTATGATACACAGTAATAAAAACAGCAAACTCATTAAAAATAACTGTGCCACATTCAACTTTGAGAATCTTGGTTTGATTTCTTTAAAAGACAGCAGGATTAGCCCCCATGTTTACAATGTGAGCGTGGTGATTTTCATCCTATTTTTTCCCATTGTAAGATTGCAAGGTCTCTAGGTAAATCTCTGTCTCTAGAAGGGTCTATCTGAAATAGGTAGATTCCAGATTATGACACTTATGAAATAGAGAAATTAGCATCCTCTCTGTATACAGGGCCCCAGCCAAACCTACATGTCGTTCTTTCACCAAGCAAGTAGATTGAAAACCCACTATGTGCCAGACATGATGCCGGAGGCCGGGCACACAAGAGTGAAAAAGACACACAGGGCTTCTGCCCTTCTAGTTCCAAGAAATCAGTGTGGAGAATTAGCTGGGAATCTGTGACAGGTAGAGGTTTCAAAGGAATTGTAACTCAACATCAAGTTAAATTTTAGGTGTATGGGTTTTTTCTTTTTTGTTTTTGTTTTTACCTAATCTCCCATTTTGCCCATGATAAACCATCAACATGTAAAGAGTTCACCAATAAGATAACAAAAGGTGCATGACAATCAGGAAATTTCAGCCCTGTTGGTTGCATGGCACGGCTAAGAAAAGGACTGATAGGGCTGGCCCGGTGGCTCAGTGGTTAAGTTTACATGTTCCACTTCGGCTGCCCAGGGTTTGCCAGTTCAGATCCCTGGTGCAGACATATGCACCTCTTGTCAAGCCATGCTGTGGCAGGCGTCCCACGTATAAAGTAGAGGAAGATGGGAATGGATGTTAGCTCAGGGCCAGTCTTCCTCAGCAAAAAAAAAAAAAAGAGGAGGATTGGCAGCAGATGTTAGCTCAGTGCTAATCTTCCTCAAAAAAAAAAAAGGGAAAAGGACTGATATGAAGAATAAATTGAGATGTAGGTGAATGTATGGTGCTCTGTTTTCGTATAGATTCTGCTGTTGATCCTCTCATTTGGTGATTCTTGTTTAATGTTCTGTGATTCCTATCACCCAAGGAAAGACTGTGGGAAGGGAAGAGTCAAGGCAACAAAGAAATGCATTTCTATCTCACCAGTATTTCATTCTTAAGCTCACTCTCAAGCAGGCAAATACTTTTTAAATGGAAGAAATTAGTCCCTGTTTTTCCCTTAACTTCCCCTCCAAAATGAAGGAGAATTTCTGTAAACTTGTCTCCCTAACCTGCAGGTTCTGTCTCAGTGGATCAATGAGAAAACATTTTTGACAAGTCAAATGTTCATTTTTTAAGGGGAAAAATAACCCTCTCTATCCGGGCTGCCAAGATTGTGGCTTATGTGTTCTCAGTCCCTCAGGCCATCAATCCGCATTCCACTGCAGACATTGCCCAGATGTCTTGGTCAGTGCACATTAAAGGCTTAGTCGGCCTGCTTCTTAGGAAAGAGATTTAACATTAGCCCATGTTAGATGTTAAGGAACATCCTTCTCCATTGAAAGAGAAATTTTATTTCTCAAGGAGAAAAAAAATACAACATGTAGTCACTAGGATGCATTATGAACCTGTTATTGCGTGTGGGATTTATGATCAAGGTCTCTCTTCTACAAGGATTCTTCAGCTAAGGGGGGAATTAGATTTAAGGAGCCCGCGAGGAAATGTTGCGCAGACCTTTGGCTCCATCTAGTGGCCAAATCCTGTCAGGTCTCGCAAACGTTGTCCTCTCGGAATTCGAGGAGAACGAGTGGCTCTGGCAGCGAAAGCTCAAAAGCTCATGCTCTAAACAGGCTTGGCAGAGGACAGAGTTGGCCAACAGAGGAACTGTTGCGCCTCAGAACACTGCGCTGGGTACATGACATTTCCTCGTACAGTCCCAGAGAGAGAGCTGCCGCCGGGTGTCGTGGCATTTTGAAAGGAGCCGTTTTCAAACCAATCTGTAAAGTGCTTTTGCTGCCTCTGCTTAGTCACCTGCTTGAAGCACAGTGTCTGGAACGCACGGTCGGGGGGCGGGGGAGAGGCGGGCTGCGTGCAGTGTGTGTGTATGTGCGCGTGTGGTTGGGGAGCAGCACAGAAATGCTCAGGGCTTTTGCTGAGCTCTGCCTTGCCAACTGGCATCAGGAAGGGACATATGCAAAATCACACTCCACATGGCCTCTAAATTTAGATAAGCTGTCAATATCCTGCACTAGAGGGGCCTTCTTCCTCCACGCTCTGGTTTAAAGGCTTAAAAACAGAAGCCAAGTTTAGCCCGTTTGAAAGCTCAGGCGGTTAATGGCACTGTCCAGAAGGATGTCAAATAGCAGCTTACACTACTGACTAAATGTGATGGAGATCCCACAAACCTCACAGAGGCAACGACTTGGGTTCAGTCCCCTCCCTCTCTTCAACCCTGCACCTGCCAACAGACGCGGAAGCAAAATGGTCAGAGATGCGGGGGCTGGCCCTCAGAGTTCCCTTTTCCTTCTGCCCATCCACCCCACAGGAGCCACTACTTGACCAATAAATTTTAAGAGGAAAGGTCAACAGAAGTTGGGCATAGATGGAAGCACAGATCTTCTTTCATCCAGCAGGTCTGTATTCCTTCCAGGGAGAGGGTGGCTGGAGATGAACAGAAGCCTTCACCAGCCCTGCAGGGCTCAGAATGGCTCGGACAAAACGCTTAAGCAATCGGTCTGTCTTACAGATGTCCTCAAGAGCAGACCAGTGGCCAAGGATGATCTCTAGGTGATGCTGAGCCCCTCCCCTCATGTCAACTCTGGCAGATCATGAATTCAGTAATCCGTGCCCTATTTTCTCCCTGCCCTATTTATCTTTATTGCCCTATTTTTTTAACTATTTTTTAAATTATTTTTGCCTGTCAGTAGGGAATTTAAAAGTAAGAAATGTGGGTAGGACAGAAATTCACTTTTTGGATTCCCTTGTCTATTTAATCCCCAAGCAGAATGTGTGCATTACCGTCAAGAAGATATCAGTTACCTCATTAACCCCCTTCCTGTAGAACAGGGCTATTAATAGTATCTACCCCATTGGGTTGTTGTGAGAATTAAGTGTGTTCGTACATGTAAAATCTTGTAACAGTACTCCAGCTCTCAATAAATGTCAGCTGTAGTTACTAAATTCTAGCAAGTCAAATGAGCAGGGCCAAGGAGCTAAAGGAGACTATTCGCCCTTGAAAAATTCTTTTCATAGGTTGCATGACTATTTGTTTTTGGGAAATGCATGTCTTCTTTCCAAGCCCTCAAGCTCCTTAAGGAAGAGGCGGCATTAAGAGATCTTCTGTCAGGTTCTGCAGCCTCCGAATTCCATCCACATCTCAGGAGACAAAGAGAATTTGAATGGGAAGATGTGGACTCTGTGACGGCCAGCAGGCGCCTGGGGATGCCTCCTTGATGATCATACTAAAAGGCCTCCAGGACCCTTCAGAGAAGAGGGCCCCACTGTCAGCAGCTGTGATCTCCTGTCTTGGAATTTCTAAACACCCTTAGGAAGCATTATAGATGTATGCTTCAACTTTCAGGGCAGACTTGGAATTTTAATTCAATGAAACTATCTGAACAGTCCACTCAGGAGAAAGATTGACATGCCGTGGGTGGGGGAAAAAACTGCTTCATTATTCATCCTTCCTGGGAAGACAAGTAATTTCAGCCTGACGGGACCAAAATGAGAAGAGGCAGACAGAGCGAGCAAGTGAGATAAAGAGACAGAAAGGCAGATGGATGGATGGACAGACCGACAGATGGACAGACAGGTACATACATACACACCTGCATAGAATGATAGATATATACATACACAGAATGAAAGATACATACATACTGTGGGAGGTTGGAATTGGCCACCCCAAGATATGTCTCTTTGGCATGAGGATTATTTTGGGCTGGTTACTTTTAAAAACTGCAGACATGAGAGAAACTCTGAAAAGTAGAAGTTACCCTTTGTAAGAGACATTTACATTTGTAAAGGAAATTTCCATGTGTAAAGGTGTCTCCCTCTCTGTACCAGAAAGAAGGGGGGATGACCTTATCTCTAGAAACTCTTAGCAATGCGGAAGGCAACGAACGACTCAAATCTGCGTAATAACCTTACTCTGATTTACTGTGCGTTTCTGGTGACCTCCCATATTGACTCCCCCCACCCCCAACATCCTCCTTTGTTTTTAGCTGAGGATGATATTTAAGGTGGTGGCTTCCGCCATTTTGGTGAGTTGCTCAGTTTTCCTCAGTCTCTCCCATGCATACATGTTATAAAGCTTTGTTTAATTTTCTCCTGTTATTCTGTCTCATGTGAATTTAATTTGTTGTCCAGCCAGAAGGACCTAGAGCAGGTAGAGGAAATGTCCTCCCCCCCTACAACACATACATACATATAGTTTCATAGCTAGATCCACAGGCCACTGAGAAGAAAGGTAGAATGCAAGACACACTAATACAGCTTTTTTGTTCCTCACCTGAGAAATGTAATGGGCATCGTAGATTCCAGCCTATACATCATCCCTTAAAAAGCTCATTGAGAAGTTCGGTCATGATCCCATCCTTATCCCAGAGCTCTTGGGAAACCTTGCCATTAACTCTTACAATTGCTGCACCTGCTCATTCACTCCTGGGAAAATGTCAAGATCTTTTTCCTTTTGTGGAACAGAGGCTACAGGGAAGGCACTTTTCTTTTTCTGAGACTTTTTCAGAGGGTGTTTTTCTTTCTGCTACGATTCCAAAGATTTTCTTTTAGACCACGATAGAAAGCACAAAGAGGCATTCAGCTCAGCCTGTAGATTGCCAGAAAACCCTTCACATCCCACAAAAATTAGAGAGGCTGCTGCACTCGTCAGCAATAGTGTATAAATTTGGAAGGAGTGATTTTATAGAATCAGATCGTTTTAGAATGAAGAGAAACATTAGTCCATCAGCTTCATCTCAGAGATGCAGGGACCGAGGTACTTAGATCTAATCTTTGACTACTCAGTGCCTCCTTTTTCTCATCTCTGAAGCAGAAGAATGGCAGCACAGTGACTAAATTAACAACAAGTTGATATTCAGGGCTGTGCTGTTTATGAGCGATTGTTGTCTCTTTTGAAAGCCTGGAGCCCGGCTGCCTTCTCCACACTGCTAAGCAGAAGCAAGCCTGTCCCCTTGCAGCCCTGCAGCCCCAGAGCCCTGTCACAGGGCTCCTTCAGCCGGAATTCCCAAGAAGTAAATGCAGGTAGATGGCCTGTCTCGTCCCAGGCTGTCTGGTGATTACCGTCCTGAGTGTTCTTTACTTGGCGACCATGTTAAGCACAAGCCTTTGGTGGGGAATATTGAATGCAGATGTTTGGGAAGGAGCTTTGCCAAAATTGTCGGAAAATGCATGTGAGAAAATTATCTCCTGGTCCCTTGGTGGGTATTATGTCTTTTACTGTCTCTGTATTTTGAAGGATTTTCCTTTTTAAAGATGTGATTTTGAAAGACTGCTCCGTTGAGGGCGTGGAGAAAGGAGGAGCAGGGAAAGAAGAAAACAAAAGAGAAAATGACACAAGGGGGGCCCCCCACCCATGGGAAGGGCGGGCTCATTCCACTGCTGCTCCACACAGAGCTGTGAACTGGAGGCCTGGCTGAAACAGGAACTTGGCATGAAGAGAAGCTCCTGGGAGCTGTGAGGAGAGAGAAGACGCAAGGGACGCGGGTTTCTGTAAAGCAAGATGGCCTCTCCCAGTGGGGCCAGGCTGTGCCAAGAGGGTAGGCCCATCAGCTTACAGTGGTAGATCAGCCTTAAGGACTGGCCAGTGAGGAGCAGCTAGTAAACAAAACAGAGCAGAGACAGCAGGCTACAGAAGTGGGTGGGACTTCCAGGGGAGAGTCCTCGGGAAGGCTGAAAGAGGAAATCTTAAAGGAGCTTTAGGTACCAATCTAGGAAATGTGAAATTTCTCCAGAGGAGAAAGGAAAACGATAGTTATCCAGACTAGAGCCTGCGAGATCACCACGGGAGGGAAGAAGTGTCTGGAAAAAGGTACAGAAAGATGGCCTGCAAGATAGCACCTACTCCCCTCCACCCTTCCCAAAGGTGCGTGTCCACATGGATGAATCAAAGTTTAAAATATGAATGCATCTTGGGGGCTACAGCATAGAACTTTCAGCTGGGCAGTAAACACGACTAGTTTCTTTCTGGATTCACCCAGGTCTTAGAGCAAAGACAGCCTGGGGGTGTTCCCTCCTGAGAGCTGCCTCTACCCTAAGAATGGTCCCAGAAAGGGAGAGGAGAGTACACAGAAGTAAACACACAGGTCATGACATCACCTGCTTTCCTTTAGTGTCGAAGGCCACAGAAGGCTATCTCTAGCCTAGAAAACACAAGTCAGTGTGTATTTTACCTGAGCGTGCCAGTGACTACATTGGGGCTTGGGGTGTAACCTCAATAGCAAGGAAGAGTGGCTCTCCCTGGCTTTGTGCTCTGTGCATGCACCTTCAAGGAGTTCACAGAGGACTGGACGTCACAACAGAGAAACACACAACACAATTGCACAAAGCAGTTGTGCAAAGCAATTCCTATGAGCCACCTGAGGGAACCAGAGGGCCAACATAAGAGTCCCATACCTGGAAAGATTAGCAAGGAGGGCCAGAAGGACCCACCACACCCATTAGTCTGAGCGGTTTATGCAGCATCCAGCCCAATCAGACCTGGGTCACTAAAACTGGCCAGATAAAATAAGGACATGCAAGAACATCTCAGAGGGTGTCACACAAAATTTAAGAGAGACATGGAACTATGGATCATGACTCCCTGCCATAAGAATGTTATAAGATGCCTGGAATCTTTGCTACATCTCTGTGGCTGTTTTCTTTTCCCTTGTTTCCCCGTGGTAAGCAGCACCGGAGCCCTAGGACCAGATGGCCCACCCGCTGCAGGAAACCTAGAGAAGAACCTCCCACTCTACAACCAGACTTACACTGGGAAGGAGAAAAAGCCCCCAGGAAAAAGCAGAAGACGACAGCTCCGAAGAGGAGCACAAGGGTCAGGCTGAACCTCTGGAGGCTTCATAGCTAAGTAGGCGGGAAGCCAGTCATGGGGCGTGAGGAGGGACACAAGTGGCAAGAATTCAGTCCTGAGCTGTAGGTAAGGAGCCATGAGTGCTGGTCGTGACTCTGTTCCTACCTCTGTGGGCAAGTCTCATCTCTCTAGGTCTGTTGTGATCAGTAAAGTAGGAGTTGGCTCCTTTACTAAGGAATTAGCCAGAGCAGTGGAGTTCTATCATGGGGTGTGTGGGAATTGTCAGCCTTGGGTGCAGGAAATGACAGATGCATTGTCATTAGAGAACCTTAAAACAATAATAATACTGACCCAATCATTCTGCTTTTTATTATCATCATGCAAAGGCAATTGGAAGCCATGTCTGTACTAAAATGATTCTCCTTGCCAGCGTGTTTTACTACACACATACACACACACACACACACCCTGTAGGCTGTGAGGCCAGAGAGCCCTTAGTTGACAGGAAGTCCATTGAAGATCTTTCCAATGACACTCAATAACAACAAACAATTAGTGCTATACTAACAGTGAAATGCAATACTGCGGAAAGATTCAGAGAGGTAGCGTAGTAAGCTGACCAGGGGCCCCAAAGATTCCAGGTCCTGATTCCTAGAACTGTTAATGTTACTTTACTTGGCAAGAACTTTGCACATGTGATTGTGTTAAGGATCTTGAGATGGGGAGATTATCCTGGATTATCTCAGTGGGCCCTAAATGCAATCGCAAGCATCCTCCTAAGAGAGAGGCAAAGGGAGATTCGACATAGACAGAAAAGAAGGCTTCTAGCCGCCATCAGAAGCTATAAGAGGCAAGTGACAGATTCCCCTCTAAGCCTCTGGAGAGAACGCAGCCCTGCAGACACCCTGGTTGCAGCCCAGTGACACTGATTTCAGACTTCTGGCCTCCAGAGCAGTGGGAGAGTCAACTTCTGTTGTTCTAAGCGACCAAGTTTGTGGTAGTTTGTTACAGCAGCAGTGAGGGAGAGGTAAGTCCAATGAATAGAGAACATCTTCGAGGGGAATTGAGGTCTCTATAGAAAGGACTTCCAGCAGTTCCATGGCTCGTTTAACCTGCATCTTCTCCCTGGAGCCCAACATTCCAGATCATCAGAGGGCAGCAGTAGATACTAGTGATGAAGCCTTGTGAACACAAAGTTAGAAAAACAGCTTTGACAGTGCCAGTCTCCCCCGGTTGACCTCTGGCAAACTCTGCCCCAAAGAAGGTGGTGCTGACCACCACTGTCACTAGTGCCCTTGAGGCACTAAGTGTGAATTTGACACCAGACCAGAATTCCCAAAGTCCAGAGATCCAGACATTCATACTCAAGTGACAACCTGGACAAGTCCTGGAAAGCCTTCCCGGGATGGCTGTGCCTCTCACCCTCTGTCTGGACTGTCCCTTTGGCAAATATCCTTTCTGTGCTGTTTGGATGGCAGATCATTTATCCATTGCATGAAGCATTTCATTAGTGACCTACTTTCTCACTCCACACATCACAGAAACCAAAAATCCCTGCCTAAAGTGAAAACAGAATAGAGCCAAGAGTTCGAATAAATGGGTTTTTTTAAGCCCCAATGGGCAGAAGGAAAACAAGTCTCACCGGGCTCGACTTCCCCCTGAAAAGAAGGAAACTCAAAAAGCAGTAAAATGCCGTGAGAAATAAGGATTAAAACTGGCTAATAAACTTACTGAAATTGGGAGCTGCCTCTGTAGAGCAGCCCAGTTGTGCTGCACGTTTACAGTAGGCGTGTTGCTGGAAAAAGCCCTATGGGTAGTGAATTTATGTGAATCAAAACACAGCTTAAATACACTGAGGAAGAGTTGCTCACTAAAGAAATCTCCCCGCCAGTCCTTTCATAATGTGAGGACTCCGTTTTTAATTTATTTTTGATGAAAATCTGGATTCTTCCCATCATATTTGCTTAAGGAGAGGTGAAGAATTACAAGTACAAATTCAAGTGAGTTCTGCTCCACTGCCAAGGTTAATTGCCGTCCTTCTTTCAAGGAAAGCTGGGATGCTAAGCCTCGACTGCGCCACTTTTGCAAGTATCAACTTGCCTGGGCCTGGAAGGGTTCCCCTAGCAATTTCCACATCTTATTCCCAGGGTGAGGAATCTTCTGGCCACTGAGTCAGAAGGTCATCGAGGGTCCCACAAGAGTAAAATGCACCTAATTTCAGAAGGAGGGGAAGTTTTTAGTAAGCAAATAACAAAAGGCAATATTGGCATTTTTAAACAAGAAAATGAACTCAAAATATTCTAATTCTGTTATATAATTAGTTAAGGAAATAAAAGAGAGGAGACGGAAAGGGCTTGGGAGAGAAAAATAAAAAGGAAGCAGGGAGGAAAGGAGATCAAAATAAAGGAACTAAGAAAGTGTAAGGAGGAAAATTAAATGTTGGGTAGAGAGAAGGAAGGCTGTGAGAAGAAAGAGGTACAGTGGGTTCCAAAAATTTAGAAAATCTCTTTTATCACTGGGCCTGTGAATAAAATGTTCCCCCTGAACTTGACTCCTTACATTTGTACAATGCTTTCCGCTGTCCAACAACCTCCCTTGTGATCCTCACATCATGGTGAGCGCTCCACTTTAAATGAGTAGACAGAGGCTGTTTGCTTCCTGCCCAATATTCCACAGCTGATATTCCACAGCTAGAAGCGCAGCGCCCAGGCCTCCTGGTTCCCAGCACAGTATCTTTCCCATTACCCTCCTGAAACACAAGTAGGCACCCAGAGCCCCACAGAATCCTCACATGCTTCTTGCATTGTGTGTAGGCAGATACCTTGAAATCACCCTCAATCCATTTGCACTAAATTATGTGGATAGCCTATCTTAGTCTGCTCAGGATGCTATAACAAAATACCACAGATTGGGTGGCTTAACCAACAGATATTTATTTCTCACAGTTCCGGAGGCTGGAAAGGCCAAGATCAAGGAGCCGGTAAATTTGGTGCCTGGTGAGAGCCTACATCCTGGCTCGTGGATGCCGCCTTCTCCATGTGTGCTCACGTGGTCTCTCCTTGGTGCATGCTCCAGGAGAGAGCACTCCTGTCTCTTCCTCTTCTTATGAGGACATTAATCCCATCAGGGGGCTCCACCCTCATGACCTCATTTAAACCTAATTATCTCTCAAAGGCCCCACCTCCAAATACCCGAATATCATCATGTTGGGGGTTAGGGTTTCAACATATGAATTTGGGCGGGACACAAACATTTGATTCATAACATAAGCTGAGACACAAATTCCAGGGTCTGTCAGAAGTTTCCCCTAGTTAGTAATGAGGCTGGGTATTGGTAATACCGCTAGGTGTCGGTAGACAACCATCCTACGCTGACATAGGGAGGGTGAAGGAGGGGAGAGAAAACAAAAGAAAAGAGCTCTGGGAGGCCCCCTCCTCCCTCAACCTGCCCCAGGCAGACTGCAAAGTGTGGGGACTTGATCCTGGATCCTCCCACCCCTCTCCTGGAAGACTCCAATCCTTGGATAGCGTTCCTTCTCCTTCAAGGAAGCCCAGGGTCCCCAGTAGCCTACCCCCCTCTGCCTGCCCCCTGCTATGGACTGAATGTTTGTGTCCTCTCAAAATTCATACATTGAAACCTAATCCCCAATATGACAATATTTGGAGATGGAGCCTTTGAGAGGCGATTAGGTCAGGATCCGTCATGATGGGATCAGTGCCCTCATAAGAAGAGATACAGACAGCTTTCTTCCTCTCCTCTCCCCACCACGTGAAGAAACCAGGAAGCTGGCTCTCGCCAGAACCCGACCATGGACTTCCCCACCTCCAGAACTGTGAGAACTAAATGTTTGTTCTTTAAGCCACTCAGTCTGTGGTGTTCTTGTTATAGCAGCCCAAACGGGCTGAGACACTTCCCCAACTGAAAAACAAACATCTTGCTTATCCAGTACACAGGTCCTTATACAACCACTACCCCCAACCCACACACACACACGCACACCAGAGTGGTGCTGGTAAATGTTCTTCAATCCACTCTTTGAAAGAAAAAAAGCCCTGATGTGTAGGATTTGCCATTTCAGTGGTGTAAATACTACCGCCATGGCTCATATCAAGTGACCAACATGACGTTGCCCAATGGGGCACTGGGAAGATAGCATGATAGCACATCATTATATAGCATTTCCACCAAACAGATACAGTAGACGTAAATAACCTCAAGGCATAGATTATTGTAAAACATAGTGAAATTTTTAGGAAATGATGACTTTTGAGTATTTATTACCTTTATTTCTAATATAACTTATTGAATTATATCTTTATATAATTTAATTCTTAACTAAGGATGCCTGTGTTTAATAACCAGCTCACAACTTTCCAGAAAATTTAACGATCAGCTGCCTCCAGCCTGTAGGGATAGCTGCAGCAAACCACTGCCCCACCCACTCCCCACCCAGGCCTTCCTTCTGGTTTGCTAAAGTGACCGCTAATTGGTGGCATTTATTGTGTGACCCAAAAGAGCAACCACAAAGGTTGAATTCCAGGCAACTTTGCAGGTCAGTGAAGGAGATGTTGCTTGGTCTCCTCTCAAATTATGTGTTTTTCTATAGAGGCTCTACCACCAGATAGATAATAGCCCCATGTGCTGTGCCATTCAGGGCTGCTGCCACCACAGTTCCTGTCAGTGGGAACGCATCCACACAAACTCAACATGGCCCCCAGACATCAGGATAAAAAGTGAAAAATACAGTCAACCACTTGTTTTTGCTAGACGATGACAAAAGACTGGTATAGCTAAAATGTTTTTCTCCTCTGAATTGACTGGGTATTTTGATGTTGTACAGACAAGGCCATATTCCTCAAAACAGCCACGCACGCACGCCTCTCAAGTTCTTTCTGAAGAAGCTCACACGGCCTTGAAACAGAGGGGAAGAAGCAGGATGCCTGCTCTGCTCCAATGCCCTTGACTAGAGGTTTAGCTCCCTCGCTCTTCTTCCCAAGCACACAATATTTAAAAAAAGGACAGCAGAGCCTGCAAATCCTCTCATCAAAGAGGCATTGACTTTTAATTTTACAAATGTGGCTCTTTTCCATAAGGAACAGAGAGAATTCATTAGTAATCCTACTCTGGAGACTTATTCCACCTGCATGTTTCTTTCTTCTGGCTATTGTATAATTACACCCCAGATTTCTGATTACAGAAACTTTTCCCCTTAACCTCTATACAATTGTAGAACCTCTCATTTTCCGGTCTCTCCTTTTCCAGTCGGCCTTAAAAAGGAGAGGAAACAGGAAATTGTCAAAGATAAGTATATGAGTAGGTATCTTCCTTCCTAGATTAGGCTTCATGTGTAGATAAGAGCAATGGGTGCGATTGCTGTGTTAATGAGACCGTCACTAGAAAACAATTCCAATGTGTGTCCTTCTTGTGAGGGGGCAGAAGCAATCTGAACACTACTCTCGCATACGAATAAAAGGGGCATTGAAAAGACGCTCATTTAAAACATGAGACAATTCACAGACCTGTAAATTGCCACATATACCAGCAGCGTAGATAACTTCACATGTCATAACCTGTCCACGGCATTGTTTTACCATCCGCTGAAATGCACAGAGGAGGAAATTACTCGAATCAGCAGCCTTTACTACTTGCCTCACCTAAATCCTTCCTCTGCTCTCAGAGAAGCAAGGCCATTTCCAGAGCCACTCTCTGTATGAAATTGCCCCTAGCATGTGTGCTCCGGTGAGCGATTGTACAGTGAGAGGCACGGGTGTGTGAAACACAGAAAGAGTTGGTAATTCAAGAAGGAGGCAGCCTCTGATGGGGCTCCTATTTGCTGTGGCAAAGGCATAGCTCTGCTAGCTGGAAGAACAACAGAACATGTGAGCTGTTGCAAGGTCTCTCCCCTACTCACACACTCACCATTTCTTCTTTTCAAAAAGAAAATTTCTCTTTAGCTTTGTGCTATTAGTCTCCAGTGATGAACAATAGGTTAGAAATTCTGAGAAAATAAACTGCTGAAATTATTATTCACTCCTTGCTCCAGATTGCTCTGTGAGCTACAGAATACATGTTCTGCATTCGGTGACTAAGGCCCCGTCCCATGTGTTTTCCCGGTTCAATCAACTGTGCTAAGAACTGTCACAATAGCCCTTGACGACAAGAAAATAAAATTTAGGGTAGAATGGAAAGCCTGACTTGCATCGTAATTCTTGGTCGCACCTGTTTCTCCTCCTCTTGCTTCGTTTTCCCCCCTTGTTGACAATGTTTACGAACCTTTTCATCCACCTTAATGACAAAGGAAAAGGAATGGGTTATTTTTCCAGTTTGGATAATTACTTCTGAAATGTTGTCACAATCTTCCAAATGACTATATTTCTTTCATGTCAGACCACTGTGATTTCCACGCCACACAGGTTGTGGTTTTGTTAGGGTTCTGGCCTGCCAAGAGCCTTGGGAGTTTTGTTTTTTTGTTTTTTGTTTTTAAGAAAAAGACAAAGCAAAAACCAAATAAGTCAGCACGATAACTTATGACAGAAAAATCAACATCTGAATCGAATGATAATCGCAGGAGCCAGGCAGCCGGGAGAGGATGTGTCTTGTGCCAGAAAAAGAAAGGCACGGAAAGTTATTTAAAACTGATCGAAACCCACTAGGAGTCACAATCCCATCATGGTTTCCCTTTGGAAAAGCAGTTTTCAGAAGCCCCAATTAACCTTAATTGAATTCTGCCTTCGTAATATCTGGAATTTTAATTGACTGGGAAGGTGATCATAAATCTCCCTTCATAATGTGGCTTAGCCATTAGTAAATGCCCAGATGGCACACAGCCTTGTCATGTAGGGGACTTACTATTCTGCCGGGGAGGCTGGTTTTTAGATCATAAAACAAATATTCAAAAGAGAAAGCCCCTCACAGACAGAGCCCGCAAGAAAGTGGCTTCAGTACAGAGGTTCAGAGAAGGAAAGGATTCCAGTGAACCAAAGGTTCACATTTGGGCTCTCAGCTCCATGGTTTCCTAAAACACGACTGAAGCCAGCCCCTGAAGCCCCAAGAAAGAAATTATCCTTCCAATCATTTAGGATAAGCATAGTATTGTTCATATTTTCTCTTTCAGAAAATCAACCATCACTTCACTCCTTTTTTATGAAAGCCATTGAGACCTGGGAACTATCTTAGACCTTTCAAATTGCCTGAGTGTGGCTATTTAACTCAAAGTCTCTCAATGAGTGTTGGGAGGCCTGTCAGAATGACGTCGGTGCCTTTTCAGAACCCCCAAAGCAAACTGACAGGAGAAGCTTGAGCATGTGTAGCTTGAAGAAAAAAGAAACATATCTGGTGGATTCTGATTTGGAGTTCCTTACTACCCTCCAAACTCACCTCAGGTTGAAAAACCATTGTTGTTAGTGCCATTGAGCCAATTCCGAGTCCTAGCAACCCTGTGCACAGCAGAGCTGAATCCTGCCCAGTCTTTTTGCGCCATCCTCTCACCTCCCAGCACTATGTCAGACAATGCTCTGCTGCCCTTCACAGGGTTTTCAAGGCCAATTTTTTTGGAAGTAGGTGGCCAGGTCCTTCTTCCTAGTCTGTCTTAGTCTGGAAGCTCCGCTGAAACTTGTCCACCATTGGTGACTCTACTGGTATTTGAAATACCAGTGACATAGCTTTCAGTGCCACAGCAGCACGCAGCCAACACAGTTTGACAATGGACAGATGGGTGGTGTGGCTCCAAGGGCACCAGGTTATGGTGGTGAGAGCATCAAATCTTAACCAGTAGACGACCACTAGAAAAATCATGGCTGTGGTCAAATTGACAGAGCGCTCAATCAAGCAATCAGATGGATTGATTTCTGTTTCACTAAATTGAAAGGATGATGAATTAACTAAGATCACCAGTTATTTGGAAATCGTCTAGAAGTAGTCTGAATATGATTTGACATGGTAGGAGAACCCATGGCTCCAATAGTTAAGTTACTCTCTTGCTCCTCTCTGTGTTCACTGACATATTTTGATCCCTCTACCATAGTCAAAGAAAAACCAGGGTGTTTCCCCTATGTAATGTATTCCTTACTTTTGTGTTTTTCATCCAAAACCTCACTAACACTCCCAACAGAGGCCATTAAAACCTTAAAAAATCATCAGTGGAAGGAAAGAAAGTTCTATATTCTAGCTAGGTGGGGAAACAAGTGAAAAGGTGAATTTAAAGAGTCCTGGTTGAACATGAAGAAAATTAGTCACCCTTCTAAAACTTCCCAATTCTCTTCTCACTTCAACTACCTCTATCCATTTCTTTCAAGGTCTGTTGAGTTGTCCAGTAGTGAAAGTGGTCAGAAATGAACCATGGAAACTGACACTATGCAAATTCAGGCAAAGGACAGGATCATTTCTTCAAGTTCTAATTCACTTTCAAACTCATGAAGAATCCTGGAAGTAAAATGAACTAGATTGAAACAGCTAACTTCTTCTCCCTACCCTGCACGCATTTTCCTGAAACTTGAAAACTTGAAAGGAAAGGAAGTAATAGTTGTAAACATTACCCTTTAATAATTTTACAAATCCTCTTCTATCTTTCTCTTACCTCCTCTTTCTCTTACCTCCTACCTTTCTCTTACCTAGCTCTCTCTTTTACCTAGCTCTGTCTTCTATACACATTGTGAAGTTTTCTCATCCAAACCACACTTTTTAGGAATGACATTGAGAAAAAGGGAGACAGGAAAGTGTAGGGGAGGAAGACATATCCTCTACCCTCTCTGGGTTCGTCTGGCCAGAGAACAAATTAAATTCACATGAGACAGAATAGCGGGAGAAAATTAAACAAAGCTTTATAACATGTATACATGGGAGAGGTCAGGCAAGCTTACCACCTCACCAAAATGGCTGAAGCCCCCCCCCCCCAACCTTAAATATCATATCCAGCTAAAGCCAAAGGAAGATGTTGGGGGTGGGGGGAGTCAGTTACAGGAGGTTACCAGAAACGGGAATAAGATTATTATGCAGATTTAAGTCCTTGCCTTCCCCATTGATTAAGAGTTTCTAGAGATAAGGTCATCCCCTCTTCTTCCTGGTAGAGAGGGAGATAACTTTACAGATGGAGATTTCCTTTACAATGTAAATGTCTCTTACAAAGGGTAAGTAAATTCTACTTTTCAGTTGCTTTCCTGTCTGCAAAGTAACCAGCCACAAATAATCATCATGCCAAAGAGACATATCTTGGGGTGGCCAATTCCAGGCCCCTACAAGAGGAAGTTAAGCAAATCTAGACGCCAATTAATTTTGCCCCCTGCTTGCTGTGTAACTTTTCAAGCCTCCTTGGTAAGTGGGAATAAGAATGTCAATGATTGATGAAAGTTAAAGAAGATGCTTGCAGAACAGGACCCTCGTTATATTAATTTCCCCAATATACCTCATTTAGAATAAAAATATCAAAGAGAACAGAGCAAATTACATGAGTAAATCTGGCATCTATATGGCATAAGTATGGCTGATTGGCATTCCCGGCATACTGTTATTTGTTTACCAGTTGGTCTACTTCAGGAAATATTTTCAACTACCTATAATTAAGGGAAAATCACAGTGCAAGGCCAGAGAGGAGACATAGACTATTTCAGAGTCAATCTTTAATGTTTAGGCCAATATTTCCAAAGTGTGATCAGTGAAGTACCTGCATCATAACTATCCTGGGTCCTTATTATCAATACAGATTCCCCAGCCCCACCGCAGGAGTACTGAATCACATTGCTGAGCATGAGGCCCAAGAATAAACATTTCACAAGCTCTTCAGGTTATACCTATGCTCATTAAAGATTGGAAATCACTAATGTAGACAACAATAATTATCATTTATGGGGAATTTTCATATCTAAATAAGTCAAGGTGGTCTAGCTGTTTAAAAATTGGACACAGGAGAAATTTTTTCCCAGGCCTAGCATTGAGCTGACAAAGTCAGACTTCTTATTTTGTTCTGTTTTTAAATTATGAAGAAAAGAACTTAAACACTTGAGGATTGGCAGGTCTAGTGTTTGCAGTGGGGTGATACAATAACTCATCAAGTCCTTTGGGTCTATATAAGGCTGGGAAAGCCACAATTGATGATATTGGCCAGGGGCCCATCAAGACATGGTGAATCAGTTAGCATTTGCTACACAAGAAGTCAGTCTGAAATTTAGTATCTTGAAATAACAATCATTTATTTGCTCACAATTCTGAAGTTGAGTTGGGTGGTTTTTTGGTTTTGACCTGACTCAGGTGGAGCTAAGTGGTGTAGGATGGCCTCACTCACCCGTCTGGAGACTCAGCTGGCACTGGCTCATCTCTAGTCCCCGGGGTCTCCCTCAGCAGGTTAGCCTGGGCTTCCTTATATGGTGGCTACACCAGAGAGTGAAAGTGGAAGTGTGCCACACCTCTCAAGGAGCAGGCTTAGAACTCGCGCAATATCACCCTAACCAAATTAACTGTGGTCAAGGTTATCCCAAATTCAAAGGACCGGGAAATAGACTCTACCTCTTTATGGAAGGAAGGGCAAAGGATTTGTGACCATTTGCAACTACACTTCACAGCGTATAGAGGCAGAAACAAGGTAGAGTCTGGGGCATCAGTGGTGCTGAAAATAAGATCAAAGTGGATGCTGCATTTGTGCCCCTCGCACACTCAGCAAAGTTCTGGCAGCATGGCCGCCCTTCACCTAATAGCTCTCATTCTCCTCACATCCTTTTCAGCTGCTTCTCTCTCTCCTTCTTTGTTTCCACTCTCCTTTTCACAAACAATGAAGCCTCTTTATGATGCTAACATTATCAGGCCTGGTAAATGTGGTAATGGTAACAGTTTACCCCAAGCTGTCCAGCCTCAAAACTTGCGAGTCAACTTTGACTCGTCCCTCTCCCTTCCTGCTCACAATGGTCATTGCCTAGCCCTGTGGATGCTGTCTCTGCAATACTCCTCTGTCCCCAGATCACGTGCCCTGCTGAGGACTCATGCTGCCAGCCCCTTCTTCAGGCTCTCACTACTTCTCCACCATTTCCTAGTTGTGAGAGATTGGGCAACTTCCTTTAGGCTTCTATGCCTCTGTATCCCCATCTGTGAAATGGGAACAATAATGTACTTATCTGTCAGAGTTGTTAGGAGGATTAAATGAGATATTTCAAATGAGGTGTTTAGCTCAGAGCCCAGCATAGTTGCAAATGTTCATTGAACATAACTTGTTATACTCATCTTAGCACAGCTCATCCTTCTTATTTATTTACCAGACTGTTTCTCCAGTGCAAAACACACCAACGAGCCTCCCAAAGCCTTTGAAGATAAATTCCTCAAGCTGGCATTTCATATCTGAAGTTATACCTTTCCATCTTTCTCACTTTTCCCCTCAAAATTCCCCATTCTTTTGATGAAGGCCCTCACCCTTTTCCACCTAAGTCATAATCATCCTTCAAGACACGTACCGACAAACACTTATTGACCTCCTGCCTGCCCAGGCGCTATATTAGTGTCCTCAATGACTCAAACAGCACACAGTCGTGTCCTAGGAAGTTCGCTGTTCCCTCAAAAGACCCCGTCTTCTATTACACTTTTTCTCATTCTCCATTCTACAACCCTTGCCTCAAATGATCCTTTCTTCCTTTGAGCATCCAAAATAATGTATCTGTGCTTCTCTCGTGGCACTTGTACTTTTTTTTTTTTAAAGATTGGCGCCTGAGCTAACAACTGTTGCCAATCTTCTTTTTTTTTTCCTGCTTTTTCTCCCCAAATCCCCCCAGAACATAGTTGCATATTTTAGTTGTGGGTCCCTCTAGTTGTGGCATGTGGGATGCTGCCTCAGCATGGCCTGATGAGCAGTGCCCTGTCCACACCCAAGATCCGAACCAGCAAAACCCTGGGCCGCCAAAGCAGAACATGTGAACTTAACCACTAAGCCCCAGGGCCGGCCCTTACTTCCTCTTTTCTTTTCTTTTCTTTTTTTTTTTTTTTGAGGAAGATTGGCCCTGAGCTAACATCCATGCCCATCTTCCTCTACTTTATATGTGGGACACCTGCTACAGCATGGCTTGATAAGCAGTGCATAGGTCCACACCCGGGATCCAAACCAGTGAACCCCATGCCGCCCAAGCAGAGCACATGAACTTAACTGCTACGCCACAGGGCCAGCCCCAGAACTGTACTTCTAACTAATCTTACATGCTGGATTGCAAGCTCTTAGAACCATATCTGCCATCTAACTTTCACAATTATGTTTAATCTGGTGTTATGCACACAATAGAACCTCCATAACCATTTTCTGAATTAAGAGATAAGACTAACCCCAGCCTTATCAACACATTGGACCTATATCAGGCTGTCATTATGGGTTATATTTGCACCCATAATGCTGAGCTGATATAACACACCATAACTTTACGATGTTGTGTTGCCCTTGTATCAACCCACAAATGTACACAATTCACTCCCTATATATTTTTGAAGAATTTGTGGGAGCAGTAGGTTCTCAAAACTCTCACCCACTCGATTTTTTGCCCCTTTTCATAGCAGCTGTGGGTGAACTATCATCTCTGACTGATTGCATTTTAAATTTATCCAATGGTGTTTAAATTTATCTGATGCGGGCCACCCCATGGACAAGTAGTTAAGTTCGCACTCGGATTCGGCAGCCCAGGGTTTTGCCTGATCAGATCCTGGGCGTGGACCTAGCACCGCTCATCAGGCCATGTTGAGGTGGCGTCCCACTTAGCAGAGCCAGAAGGACCGACAACTAGAATATACAGCTATGTACTGGGGGGCTTTGGGGAGAAAGAGAAAAAAAAAAAGATTGGCAACAGATGTTAGCACAGGTGCCTATCTTTAAAAATAAAATTTATCTGATGGCATTTTAAATTGATCTAACTTATTTAATCTAATTTAATTAAACATCATCTCCACCTGATGGTATTTAAATTAACCTGATGGTATTTTAAATTTATCACAGTTCAGTAGTTAATCAGAATCAATAAAATTGGTTTAAGGCAGTGGTTCTCAAAGTGTGGTCCCTGGACCAGCAACAGCATCAAGATCACTTGGGGACTTATTAGAAATGCAGATTCTCAGACCCCAGCTCAGACCTACTGCATCAGGAACTCAGTGGGTGAGTGTGTTCTAACAAACCTCCAGGATTCTGATGCATGCGAATGTTTGAGGAGCACTAGCGAAGAGACAAAGCGAAATAGTTTCTGGGCAAACAAACTGGTAAGGCAGACAGAAGATGGGAAACAAATTTTTTTATGAAAATCAACTATTCCTGGGTTACGGTTTGCATAGATTTTCAGGAGACCAGCAGAGATAGCAGATGAGTGCAGTGGCTGAGACCCAATTTCTGTGACTGGCCAAGGTCCAAGATATGCATCAGTTTACTCTGGAACCAAGGGGAGAGGGATTGTGTCATCATGTGACACTGTCAGCGCCCAGAGTTATTTTTAGAGCTGGGTTTTTGCTTCACACGTGGAAGAAGAAAAGTCTGAAAGATTTAGAATGTGCTCCAAAGGATGCAGTATAAAAAATGTTTTAGAATTTGGGTTTTCCCTTCACAACGGGAGGTTCAGAAATAAAAGGAAGGAGCAGAGTGATTGATGGCACCGTGCCTCACATGACAGTGGAGCCAGCCAGCCTACCTATTCAAGCATGCAAAGCGGTGGCTGGGTGGCTCGAGAGGCTCACCTGAGCTCCCTGAGATGGTGCTGGAGGTACACATGCTCTCACACACTCTCACTCGTAATAGGATGACCTTGTTAACCTCCACAACACCGGGGGGGCCAAGCAAATCAGATCACACTTTGCTGCATCACTACTCCTTATCTTCGTGAAGTCCAGCGACAGCATTCCCACCAAGAGGAAAATACGCCTTAGCTCATACTTGAGGACACATTGCTAAGTCAAGTCAAGTGAAATCTGTGACTTTCTGAAAAATATATGGTATGGGCACATAAAAGTTTAAAATTCATTCTATATAGATTGCTGTTGGATAAGTTCCTTAATCGAAGGATTTTCTGTGATTTCTTAGAGAATCAAATTGGCTACCATCTATTTTAGAGATGTGCAGGAGAGGTGGAGAGAGAAAGAGTAAAGCATAACAAGATGCAAAGAACTTCCATGGAGACAAGAATTTTGCACACGATACCTAAGGTTTTAAAAATCAGGGTGTAGGAGGCAGGCCGGCAGCATAGCAGTTAAGTTTGCGCTCCACTTCAGCCACCCGGGGTTTGCTGGTTTGACTCTTGTGTGCGGACCTGTGCACCGCTTATCAAGCCATGCTGTAGCAGGTGCTGCACATATAAAGTAGAGGGAGATGGGCACGGATGTTAGCTCAGGGCCAGTCTTCCTCAGCAAAAAGAGGAGGATTGGCGGCGGATATAGCTCAGGGCTAATCTTTCTCGAGAAAAAAGAAAAATTAGGGTGTAAGTGCTAAGAGCTAATAGAATACAGTTGGAAGGCACCATGGACCTAAAATCAAAGTAGCTACATAAAATCATGATTATAAAGCATTATAGAGAAAATAAATTACATTCTACATCCAGTGCAGGTTCTATCTGACTATTTAATGGCACCAGTCACTAGAGAAAGTGACATTCATTGACAAACAGCTTGACATAACTTTGGGTCCTACAGTCCCAGTAATTTTTTTCAGCTTTATTGAGGTGTAATTGACAGATAAAATTGTAATATGTTGAAAATGTACAACGTGATGGTTTAATACATGTATACAGCCCCAGTCACTTTAGAAGGAATTGACTTTATAACGTCCTCTCCTCTCCTCCTTCCCAGTCCCACCTCCATCAAAACCTAAAACGCAAGAATTTACTAATAAATACATTTCAAGGGGCCGGGCCGGTGGCGCAGTGGTTAAGTTTGCACATTCCGCTTCAGCTGCCCAGGGTTCACCAGTTCGGATCCCAGGTGCGGACATGGCACCGTTTGTCAAGCCATGCTGTGGCAGGCGTCCCACGTATAAAGTAGAGGAAGATGGGCACGGATGTTAGCTCAGGGCCAGTCTTCCTCAGCAAAAAGAGGAGGATTGGCAGCAGATGTTAGCTCAGGGCTGATCTTCCTCAAAAAAAAAAAAAAATACATTTGAAGAAGGAGAAGAATCTCTTATCTTTTGACAAAGCTGCAGAAGAACTACCAGTACAGTTAGGAACAGTATGAAATTCTTCCTGAGATTCTCTGCCATCCCTTCTCGCCTTTCAGATTCAACGTCATTTATTCAGTACACAAATATTCATGGAGCTCCTAATAAATTCCAGTTGCTGTGATATAAACTGGGAATAAATTCAAGGAATTTGCAATCAAATGCAGCAGACTAAATTTTCATCGGCATCACCTGAGGTGCTTGTTAAAACACCGATTCCCAGGCTCTGCCCGAAACCTTAATCAGAATCTCTGAGGAGGGGCCGGCCCAGTGGCACAGCAGTTAAGTTCACACAATCCGCTTCAGCGGCCCAGAGTTTGCCGGTTCAGATCCAGGGTACGGACATGGCACTGCTTGTCAAGCCATGCTGTGGCAGGTGTCACACGTAAAGTAGAGGAAGATGGGCATGGATGTTAGCTCAGGGCCTGTCTTCCTCAAAAAAAAAAATGAATCTCTGCGGATGGAAGCTTAGATCTGTGGGCCTCAGAAGCCACACCAAGTATGAAAGCCCACTGGTGTGTGTTAACAGGGAAAGTCTCTTCCTTTCTTGCAGATTAAGGTGGCTTTATGGAAGGAAGGCTGCATGCTTGGTGGCTTCAAGCAAATGTTCCCTCCACTCTGGCCTCACACAAAGACATTCAGATTTTGGCAAAGGCAACTGAGCCACTAGGGAAAGGTCTAGGCCGCTTGGCCTTCAGCTAAGGCTCCTGGACCACGAGGAAGGTCTCAGGAGAAGCGGTGCAGGCTGCTGCAATTGGAACTGCATTGTATTTGGCTTGTCTTCTGGGGTGGGGTGAAGCTTCCAGTGACTCAAAAGAATAAAAAATGGGAGGTGATGATTTTGGGGTGATGATTCTTTAACATAAGAATATTTGACTCAAGGGCAAAAGATACTTTTTTCTAATTTTACATCCTTTGGACTTTAAGATATCTGGACTTGGAATTTCAAGGATTTATATAACTTTGATTTCTCCCTGGGAATTTGATAATAGGAGTGACTATATATCCAACTTTGGAGTATTTCTATGCAGTTTGCATTTTATTATTAGATCTTGGCATCATTTAATCTCCCTATAGATTCTTCAAGATGCTATGCTGAACAACAGGGCTGGAGGGAAAAGGATGCTATTTCTTGGGTCCTCTGTGTCTTCAACAGCCTTATAGTATAATGAGTGTCTCAAAACAGCAGAAACTTGCTGAGGGTCTGTCAGGTGCTTGTTGTAACTGGGTCCCCTGGAAATTAAATGTCTCTGGCTTAACTAGTGCTGAAAGATATTGAGGGAGGCTGGGAGTAGAAAATTGGTAATGCAGTGCTTCTGTGAAATCAAATAGACTTACACCTGTGTCCTAAATAGCAAGGCCCAGAAGCAACGTATCTTGGGGTGGCCAATTCCAGCCCCCTACAGCCCCCTATCTAAATTCTTTTAGGCAGTTAAGGAGGAGGTAAAAAGCTCTTCTTGAGACTGCTGGGCCCCGATTGTCATTGTCTTGAAATAATCCACCTGCCGAAGTCGTACATTCTGGGGTGGCGTATTCTTCTTCCCCTCTGGGGATTCTGATCCAGTTGGGAGGAGTTCACTCATGACCCCAGCCCCTGACTCCCAGCCTCCCTCTAGGATTCTAGGTGACTCTAAAAACAGCCTCATTTTAGACTTCAGACATCATGGCTACCTTGTCCTTTGTTTTGAATGAAAGCACCTAGCTAGCCTTAGAGCAACAGGATTTCTGCCTTTTATATTTATTTCGTAGTTTTTCTTTTTCTCCTTCTCTCTTTTTAGAGTTTGCAGTATATACTTTGTTAGACTCTGCATGAAAAAAAAAAAATGAGTTGTTAATTGGAATGCCTGGGATCTCTCCATGCCTAGAAATTAAATGATGCACTTGGGTCCCAAGAAGAAATGGGTATTGATTCCAGTTTAACTGTCAGGGATGTTCTCCGACTTCCAACACAGCCTCTGTTCCCTTCCCCCACAGCCAGAAAACAGCATATTTTAGATAATGTGGCCTGACTTACCTAATGTAAGGTATGAAGCCTTCGTTTAAAAAGCAAAAGCACTAATCTAACACCTTGAAATGAGGTCATTTCAATGTGTACTTAGAGCAAACTACGAAAAGCTTGGTATTTTCGCTGAACTTTCACCTCCAATGTCAGTTTAATCCACTCAGTGATTTTTATTCATTTATAAACCATTAAGGCCCTGTGGTTACTCTGATAGGCACTCCTCAGATACAAGGCCAAAGAAGAGGAATTTTACTACTGAGTTTCCAAATGTAGAAGCATGGAGACTGCAAAGACACAAGATCTAAAAGTAGGGAAGGAAGGAGAGGAGGAAGGGCATGAGCTCTGTGTCTCTGTCAGCGTCCGTCTACCCATCTACATGCCTGAACAGAAGAATATTGCCAGCTCTCACTCATCTATAAGGCTGACGAGATTTTCACATATTGGGGTATAGCGGGTAGCTATTCTGGTTCAAAACTGCTTCGGCTTGAACTAAAAAAGCCTGACTTATGGCCTATCAAACACACACTGTTCATCTGCTTTAACCAGTAAAGTAAATAACGCATTAAACATCATCTCAAAGAAAAAGAATACACTCTATGTAGGTAAGAATGTATACTTCCCCTCCTACGCCCGCCAGTATCGGTAATGCCCACCCTATTGGTACTCTTGAAGATAGGTGCCTTTCTCAACATCAGGGTATGTTGACCTGCTAATATGCAACTGAATACCTCTTTGAAATTTTGATGAATATATATCCCGGGCATGTTTAATGTTTGTTCTTCTGAAAAGGTATAAAACTGTACTGAAAACCATGTTTCTCTGAAACTCTTTCTTCCTTTGTAGAAACTGCCTTCCTGGATTACAGTCCTCCCCCGGCTCAAGTAAAACTCTCCTTCTCTCTCTTATCTACAGGATGGTTATCGGTTGTTTTGCATCAACAGGACTCATGCCCAGGCAAAGTTTGGGATAACTGATAGGACAACAGCTCTCACAGAGGGAAAATCACCAATGTTATCCCACATAATTCCAAGGCATCATCATCTTAAATTATTTAATTTATAAATCCAAACAAGAAAGGTCCATGTTTTACCATCTTTGAGGGTCAGGTACTACCATACCACATACAAGTAGGCCTGGGATGTCACCTGGTTGTTCCCAGCCTCTGAACTGAGCCCCTCTCCTCACTTCTCACTTTGCTGCTCAGCGGAGGTCATCTTCCTGACTGTTCACCTTGATCTCAACTCTCATCTGAGAACCGATGTGCAGCATCCCCACCAGCACGAACACAGTCAAGGAAGAGCACGCAAAAGACTGCTGGAAAAATAGACTTAGAGGTGAAGATCATTTTTGTAAGAAACATAATTTAAATGATTGTATGTAGGGTGTATACATATATATACAAAGAGAGAGAAAGCCAGATATATAGATATATAAGCTTAAATATTAATTGAGTAGTGTTGTTTAGGTAATTTATGTATGCGTGTATGATATATTCTTTCTTTCTTTCTTCGTCCTCTTTTTTTTTCTACTGAGGAAGATTGGCCCTGAGCTAACATCCACTACCAATCTTCCTCTTTTTGTATGTGAGCCACCACCACAGCATGGCCACTGACAGACGAGTGGTGTAGGTCCGCACCTGGGAACTGAACCCAGGCCACCGAAGTGGAGTGCACCAAACTTAACCACTAGGCCACTGGGGCTGGCTCTCTTTCTTCTTTCTTTCTTTCATCTATTTCAAGCCCGAATCTCCAGGACAATATCCATATTATCAAGGAGTGCTGTAAACTCCTAAAAAGGCTTGGACTCTGTTCCTATCTAAATTTTCTCAGAATTTTAGGACACCCAGGCTCTAAAACACCTCACAAAGCAGGACTTTTGATTCCAACTACAATCCCAAAAGTAATCTCAAACCTGCCTAAAATCCTGGAATATAGTCTGCAGATCCAAACAAGTCACAGACAGAGGCCCATTTACTGAAAATCCCCTGAGGGGTATTAACTGCTGAAGAGAACAACTGGTGTCCTTCATAAATTAATATAATGGAGTTGACCCATTGCTAGTCAGGAAAGTATAGGACTGGCTTTAGAATCAAACAGACTCAAGTTAAACTCTTGGCTCTGCCACGCACCAGCTCTGTGACCTTTGGTTAAATAACCTCTCTTAGCCTCCATTTCCTCACCTGTGAAATGGGGAGAATTCCATCTACCTCATCAGGTTGTCATGAAGATTAATGAGATGAGGTTGCAAAGTGTTCAGCCAGTGTAGTGCCTGGTCGTGTAGGTACTAAATCAACAGTACTGATCAATACTGAAGGCTACTGATAAGACCTGGGCTTTGAGCTATTTTTATGGTAAAGCACAACCCAAGCAATTAGCAACCCTCTTACAAAGGCCAGCTTTCTTTGTTGGGCACTAACAAAGATGAGGCTTCAGTTACCTCCTTGCTGAGCTCTCTACTGGGGATGTGGGGCAGGTCACCACTCACTTTGTGGCTGGTCCCTGTCTGGGACTCCTGGACACAGACTTCAGATGGATGCCGATGCTTTCTAAGGGAGCCAGCAGGGAGGGACATAGGCAGGCAGCACTTCCTTTTATTGTGTTGTCTCTTTATTCTCTGCATCACTCAACCTAAGGCCACATAAGGATGTGTATCAGATTTCCCTAAAAGGTTGGGGGAATTAAAGGAAATTACACACTGGAAGAGAATGTAAAACTCTATGTTAAGATGATGTTTCCCATAGCCTAGGGGAAAGGACTCAGACAGATAACTCCTCCTCAATGACGGGCACATCCTACTTCCGACCCCTGCTCTCCCATCCTCAGGTCTGCCCTTCTCTCAAAAACATACCCTTCCTTTAAGCTCTGCAGCGAAGACAATGCTATGTGTTCCCACTCCTGTTTCACTTTCCTCTTCCTAGGCACCCAGGAACACTCCATTCTCAGCCTGCCTTGCAGTTAATGTTAGGGCATATAATTGGGTTCTGGACAATCGGATAGGATTGGAAGTGATGTTTGCCACTTCCAGACCTGATCATAAACTCCCTGCACGAGAATATCCACTCCCTCTCTTCTCCTGCTGTTCCAGATGGCATGACTACAAGATGGAGGAGCTGCCCACGCTCCATGAGACTGAGAGTGTGGTGTGAGCAAGGAGGAAACCCTTACCGTGTAAAGCCACTGAGAATGCAGGGCTTATACATTAATTACCCATACAGCATAGCATTAATTACCCATACAAATGCGCCTTAGACTAAGACTCTCCATCTACCCTCCAAGAAACCCTACCCTCGGGTGTTGTTCTTATTCCAAAATCTATCTCCTTCCTCTCAGCTGTACATTCTACCAAATCTGAATTATTGATCTCAAATTATGCCCCAAAGAAAGAAATGAGACTTCAGTAGAATAGTTGGTGATGACTTTAGCACTTCAAGCTCCAGAGAAGAGTCCAGCAAGATTTTCTCAGACCACAAGTCACAGACTCAAATGTCTAGAGTGGTCACACAGGTAACGCCAATGAGTGAAGTCGACTGGGTACAAAACTTTGGCAAACTAGGTAAGGCACGCCTCGTCCGAAGGAAGCATCTTCCACCCGTCTCCCCAGCTGTTACCACGCAGACTGTGGGCCAGGGTAGCCAGATCGTCCAATTGCTTAAAAGAAGATAGAAATCTGGGTTTCTATATAAAATCTCCAAAGTCTTGTAATTTGGCAATTACTTCAAATTAAAAACAAACACTTTGCATGCCAAACAAAACTGAGCTGCCTGCTGCATCTGGCTGTGCTGTGTCACATTACGTTTTGCAGCCTCTCTTCCAAAACGGTATAATTTCATTCTTGCCCCATGGTTTGCAAGGCTGCCTCTCTCATAGTGAAGTTAACATCCTACCTAATTATGCAGAGCAATACCTTTCATCACCACTCCTCCCCCATCCCCAAATTCAAATTGAGTCCCTATGGCCAGCTGGAAATAAAAACCCAACCCATTGATAAGTCAAATATATGTACATATATATGTGAATATATATACATATACATGTCTTGACTAGCTCTCTTCCCTACACCTAGGCCTGCCTCAAGCTTTAAAATTATCCTTTGCAAGGACTCCATTAAATATGTAGCCAGGGACTGCCCTTGTTTCATTCTCTCTGGGGAAAGAGGGAGGAGGACCATTAGTGATTATGGCCTCACACTGACGCACCTCCCTCACCCAAATATTCCTGTGAGCAACCAGCTACAACTGTGAAATAACAGTCAGGAATTAGAACTAGTTTTTTGTCTGCCTGTACTACAATTTTTCTGAGGACAAGGCTAGCTAGCTTTTAGAAGGATCAAATAGAATTTGAAAATCACCCTACTTTATGTGGCAAGAGCTTTAAGAATATCAAAGATTTCTTGCCAAAGAAAAGCATTTGCAAGCAAATGGGTCAGAAGATTTTTCCACGATTATCTCTTCCAGAATAGAGCAGTTTGAAACCAGAGAAAATAGGTGTTGCCAGGGTAAAAAAAAAAAAAAAAAAAAAATGTGAAAAACAAAAGAAACCACAGCTTTAAGAGTACAAGAAAGCTGGTCCCTGAGAATCTCAAAAATAGAGGTAGGTTCACTTTATCCTACTGCACAAGTGAGCTCCAAGCACAAGAGAGGCTGCATTTCAAGCAGAAAGCTCGTTTCAAAGCACAAATATTGGGAAAACAGACCAAGACACCAGCGCATTCTAAACACAGCTGTGTTTGTCCACACCTACTCCCTGCCAGGCTGTGTTCGATTTGACCTGGCAACCCAGGGGTGAAAGGCTCCCACATCCAATTGTTAGTCTCTGAGACTCCTCTTCTCCCAACTTCATTACGGCAAACGTTGGCAGATATAGTAAATCGACCTCTTATTAAATGTTGCTGCCAACAGAGAAGTTTTAATCATCTTTGGAGTTTCATATTAAATGTGTGTTTAGAGGGCTGTGATTTGTATTCATTCCGGGAAGGAAAAGGTCCCGCCACCTGTTCTGAGTGTCATGGGCTGCTCCTGCTGGCATGAGCTTTACCACCTGGTTCCAGCCCCAACATAATGCATCTGAATCACAACCGTCTCCAGGAGAATGTATTTATTTGTATTGGAAAAAAGAAGAGAAAACGGAATGTCGGATTTGCCAATCGGTTGGGCTGGGCAAGTTACAGAATTCTGCAGATGATTTGGAGAGTTCTGGGTCACCTGAGAGTGAGGAGACCATGGAAGTTGTCAGGGAAGTTTAAAGCCCCAGGTTGTCATCAGAATAATGAGCTGGCCTGGCTGTACTGGTTATCTCCAGCCTACATCAGGAGGCCGGAGAGGTTTACAAGAGAGTGCTGAGGATGCAGTGTCAGCATGTCCCTAGTTAGGGCCTGAGGGTACAACCGACTGAGCATCAGCATCCAATAGATAACAACAAAAGCCATTATCTCTCTCCCGGCTGGGCTGCCAAGTGCAGGGGCCAGGATTGCCTGGTGTTTGCAGTTTCCATAGCAGCGCTGTTTTGTTCTAGCTGGCAAAGTCCACAGAAAGGACCAGATAAACATTACAGAAAATGACACGAACAACCTAAGGACCGAGCCTGGGATCTCATAGCAGGCTTTGCCCTTTGTGAGTCAGCGGCCGAGGTGAGGAAGGATGCTTTTCAAGAGATTCCTGGAAACTAACAGCTCCTTCAAGCACAGCGTCTGGCCGAGCACGGCCTTCCAGCGGAGGCTAGAGCTCTGGGCCTCTCTGCTTCATTTCCCAGAGTGTTGGAAAAGCATATAGGGCACTCAGGATGCTATTAAGGGGTTGAGAAAGCCCCTGCGCAAGCAGAGTGAGGGATGCGAGTGAGGCACTGCTATCCTCTTATGCCCAGAATCCTTTAAAGCCTCAGTTCCTCTCCCACCTCAGTACCCCACCCACTCAGCCATGAGCTCGGCCGCCCACACGGCCACGGAGGCAGGACTGCAAAGAGGCGTCTGAAGTCCTAGTCACTGATTCAGAGCACCGCCCTCCACACCTGTATGTCAGAGGCTGCAAGGGGGCCAACACCTCCACGTCTTGCACTGGATTTCCCTGGGGAGGGTGCAGAGGCACATGATATATTGTTCGGTTCCATTATTTGCTGCTTGTACAGCTACTATTTGCTACAAAGGAAGGAAAGAGGAAAGAAGACCTGGTCCCCCCGCCTTATGTGGGAACCACACAGTATGTAACAAGGGTAATTCTCTTACATTTCAGTTTTCATCTATCGGACAAAGAGTGAACTAGCTGTCTCAGACAAGGAAGTAGCATTGTCTCCCGCACTAAGGAAATTCAGTAACTTCTTGGTATTACAACATCAATGCAGTCAGCAGTATTTTTAGTGTTAAATAAATTCCTGTAACTTAAAGATTCTTAATTATTTTTGCGCCATCCCCTCACCATCAGCATCGTCTCAATCTGACAAATGGGAAAAATCAGAGGTCCCGTCAAGTTTTATGTTTGTAAAAGGTCACAGATGTCAGATGAAGGGTGAGAGGTCAAAAGCTCTGAATCCTAGTCACAAACTCATCTCACTAGCCTGGTGACATCCTTGTTCCCCACCCCACGTGTACATAGAGGGTTGAACGGAGATAAAAATTGGCTGCCTGCATCCTCCCTATTCTGCTATAATGTGACTTCTCTAATGTTACTTCTCTTGTGCATGGATCCACTAGAGACATCCTTGCGTCACCTAGAGTCCATTCCTGTCTGAATATCTGTGCATTTGGACCCTCGGGTGAATGGTCTTAAATGTTTTTCGTTTAGGTGAGCCAGAAAATAGTATGGTCTTGGCTAAATCTAAAAGGTCAAAGTTAAAAGGGACAGGAGGATGGACCCGAGGTGGAAGGAGTCAGGGAAAAGCCACGTATTTAAACCCGCACAGTAAACAGAGGACAACTGTCCTAGGAATTGGGTTTAGCAGTGATCAAAAATCAGATCTCATTTGTCTCTGTTTCTCCGGATCATAACCAGTTGCCAGGCACGTGGTCAGCGGTCATAATTATCTGTTGGACTAATGATCTTCCCCAGGCTCCAGCATCAGCGTGAAAAGAAGCGTCTGTGGAATCTGTACACGCCCCTGAGGCTCACCTGCTTCACCTCCGACCTGTTCCACCCGAGTCCTGTGGGGAGCGCAGCCCATGGGGGCCCCGAGTGCACGGGTCACTGGCCTCTTGCTCCTGACTGAGGCTGGAAACGAAGTAGGTCATGTCTTGAGGGGGAAAAGAGGCAGCCAGCTCTGCCCTTGTGTTCCAGCGCTAGGCGAGGACTTATTCTCCCTAATGAGTTAAAAACAAGAATACTTCCCTCCCTACAATCCCTCAGGAAACAACTGTGTCACCATCATTGTGTGTTCATGCAATCTCTGTTGGAGTTTGCACAAAGCACTCTCAAGACTGATTTGGTGGGAGAAAATAACAAAACAGGACAACACAAAACAAAAAGCCTCTGACATCCAGGAGCTTTGAGCTTAATATTAACCATCATGGAAGGAGTCGTTAGTAACTGCCATGTGCTGTGCTGAGCGTGTTACTAACATCTGATTTACCATTCACTCATGTAAAATAAAGTGCATCTTCATTTTCCAAGTGAAGGAACAGAGCTCAGAGAGGTGAAGTAGTTTGCCCATGATCACACAGCTAGTGAAAGACAGAGCCAAAATTGGAATCCAGGTTTGACTGATCCCAAATTGCAGGCATGCTCTTTACCATTACATTAAGATGTTCCCTCCTGCCTAGAGGCAGTACATATGCTATATAAATGATAAATGAGTCTACAGAAGTATTCTAACCACTGCTCCCCAGACAGGCAAGAAGGAAAAGCATTAGAAATACTCAGAATTCTTTTCAATTTTTTTGAATAGGAAAACATTTACAGGTCTCAGAAATCAAACAATCTTCAGAGGTACAGACTGAAACATCTTTATTCCCATCCTGTCCTTAGTTGGCTCTCTAAAAAGGTAACCGCTTCATTGGACTTTGAGGATATCCTTCAGAGTTCCTTTAAGCAAATGCAAACACATATGAATAGATATTTTTCCCTCCTTGTTTTTCACAAAAGGTAATGGACTCTGCATCCTGTCCTGCACCTTGTTTGTGTTGTTGTTGTTGTTTGGGTTTTTTGGTGAGGAAGATTGGCCCTGAGCTAACAGCTGTGCCAGTGCTCCTCAATTTTTTGTATGTGGGTCTCCGCCATAGCATGGCTTGATGAGCAGCACATAGATCCATGCCTGGGATCTGAACCTGTGAACCCAGAACCACCAAAGCAGAACACACAAACTTAACCACTATACCACTGTGCCAGCCCCGCACCTTGTTTTGGGGTTTTTTTCCCCCCATTTAACCAAAGACTTGTCAGTGTTTCCATACCAATACATAGAGACCTTCCTCTTCTCTTATGCTGCAGTACAGAATTGCTTAGCAATCTGTTGTATTGACACCATAATTAATTGAACCTGTCCCATATTGATGGAAAATTGGGCTGTTTCCAATCTTTTGCCATTAAAAAAAAAATGCTACCATGAATAACTTTGAGCATATGCCATTTCATGTATGTGCCAGTATATCTGTATGATAAATTCCCAAAAGTGGATTGCTGGATCAAAAGATATATGCATTTGCAATTTAGATAGATATTGGCAACTTGCCCTCCATAGGAGATATACTAATGGGTACTAGCAGTACATGAGAGGGCCTGTTTCCCCATCAGCCTTGGCAAGAGAGGGTATTGTCAAAGCTTTGAGTTCATCCAATCTGATGGGTGAAAAATACAATATCTCCATGTATCTTTAATTTTCCTTTCTCTTATTATGAGTAAGACTCAAGATCTTTTCACGTATTTAAGGGACTTTTATATTTCCTTTTGGGGAACTCTCTTTTCACATGCTTTGTCCATCTTTTTCTATTATTTCTATTTTCTCCATTTTTCAAATAAGAACACTGAGGCTTAGAGGACACGAAGCCCATTGCAGGAAAAAGTCAAGAAGCAGTGAGGCCTGAACTTGAACCCAAATCCGTCCAGAACCTGAGAGTTTAACCACCAACCCATACCGTCTCATATTATTTCAAAAAGGAATTATTAATGGAGTCGTTTGTTCAAAAAGGGTACAAAAATGAGATTTCAGTTGTCTCAATGTGTTTTAATAAGTTTGACATAAAAGATCAAAGATGATATTTGAGCTCCATCAGATTCATTTTCATAATAAAAATTTTAAAGCAATGAGGGGAATAACTGGCAGAAGTTTGTGAGGCTGGTCCGCAAGGCCTCAGTCCAATTAACCTGCATCCGTTGGTTACGATGTTTTAAGGGAGAATATTCTAGTAGCTCTATGTAATCTTTGCTTCCAAAAGTCATGTACTCTAATTAGGAAAGGCCTGCAATCCACACATGAAATATTGGTCAAAATTGGAAACCAACATCCTAACTTTACTCATGAATTGGCTCAAATTAGGAACAATGTTAACTTGCCAAAACCATTTCTTATTCGTTCATTCATTCAATGTTCTTCTTAAATTTTTATTTCCAAGGTAGATAAACAAGCGTGGGCTAGTGTAAATAAAGGTTGAGTGGACACCAGCTTCTCTTTGGGAATTCATGTGCTTCCAGGGGAGCCAGTTCCCTCCCAGAGCCGCAGTTGGAGTCCACCAGTCAGCACTCTCCATTCCCCTGATCAAAATGGCAGGCTCAGTGGTGAGCATCGCAGGCTTAGCATGTCCATCAGAGTGATGCTCAGGGCCTTGCTTGGAACTTTAGGTTAAAGGTATTTCTCTGCCTCTGAAAGGTGTGAAACAAAGTCTTTTTTTACCACAAGGAAAGCCAGAGGGAAGCAGAACTTTTAAAAAGTTTTTTAAAGACATAGCTAGTCCCCTGATGATCTTGTGATGATGATGATACCTTTGGATCAGCCCAGTTTACCTACAGGCAATTCAGTGACATGAGCCAATGACATTTCTTTATTATTTAAGAGAATCTGAGGAAATGTCTTTGGGTTGAAATCAAGTACTTACATGGAAGATATCAGGAGGGTGCTAGTGTTTGATTGAGTCTGAAGGACACCCAGGACTTGGATGGTGTGGTAGGTGGTGAGAATATTCCAGGAAACACGACTGATCTGAGCAAAGGCAGGAGTGCCCCTTAGTGCTTACCCCTCTTTGGTAGAATTTGCCTTCAAGGTGTCACAGCGCTCAGAGAGCATTGTGCTCCACTACCCATGACTTGGCTTGCTGACTTGCCTACCACTAAGTCATCTCTTTCTCACATTGTCTTACCTAATTGGAACCACCTACCATTTCTCTCTTTTTTCTCCTCCATCTTTATGGGTTCTCATCATTGCTATTCTCTCTCCAGCAAATACTGCACTACTGAATTTCCCTCAGGTATCAATCAAGACTCTCAACTTCAAAATGCGTCAGTCTTAACATGTAAACTTAACATGAATGTGTCATACTTGACATGAAGCAAACTCTCAAAAAGAGGCCAAGTGCCTCCATTCTTCCTATTCTCCACTTTTGCCTGTTCTGTGGGAACCTCTTCCTTCATCTAACCAAATAATCATAATCTAATTTATAACCAGACCCAATCCTAAAACTGATTACGATTAGCTACGTAAGTTCAATTTCATTGCAATTTATTTTCACTTTGCACCTAACTTTTGAATTTATTCTAAATAGGAAGCAAGTCCTATTCCAGAAGTTTTGGCAAATTTTCCTATAAGACCTAAGGTGATATGGATTAAGCAGAAAAATTCATTCAGCTCACTATAGAAGTAGTTCAGTTTTTGACAGGATGATAGGACAGAGAGGGAAGAAAAAGAGAACATAGTTTCAAGTGTTGTCTAATCCTGTTTAACAATATTACCACAACTTAGTAGCTTTGAAAAACAAGAAGTGTACAATTGTTATCTCACAATTTCTGTGGGTCAGGAGTCTGAGCACGGCTGGGCTGGGTCTTCTGCTTAGGGTCTCACAAGACTACAGTCAAGGTGTTGACTGGGGCTGTGGTCTCTGAGACTCAACTGGGGAAGAATCTGCTTTTCATCGCACTCTGGTTGTTGCAAAGTGCAGCTCCTTGTGGTTGCAGAACTGTGGGCTTTAGTGTTTTTGATGGATTTCAGACGGAGGGGGTCCTCAGCTTCTTCAGGCCGTTCTGCATTTCCTTACCACCTGGGGGTCTGCTCCATGGCTTCTTGCTTCTTCAAAGCCAGCAACGGAGAAAGAGAGACTCCAGCAAGATGGGAGCTGCAATCTTAGGTAACAGGATCATGTAATCACGTACATGTAATCTCATACATCCCATCACCTTTGCCATATTCTTTTTTTTTTAATTTTTTTTCTTTAAAGATTGGCACCTGGGCTAACACCTGTTGCCAATCTTCCTTTTCTTTTTCGTTCTGCTTTATCTCCCCAAATCCCCCCTGTACACAGCTGTATATCTTAGTTGCACGTCCTTCTAGTTGTGGGATGTGGGACGCTGCCTCAACGTGGCCTGACAAGCAGTACCTTTGCAATATTCTGTTGGTTAGAAACAAATCACATGGTAGAGAGTCATAAGGGTGTGAACACTAGGAGGCAGGAGATGTGGGGGCATCACCTTAAAAGTTTGTCTGCCACACAGTGAGAGAAGACTTCATCTAAAATTAAAACAAAAAAGTCCCTTTTACTATTCTAGCTTACTTAGTCTCCTGAACTGAGATATCCACTCTCTCATCAAGCTTCTAGTTGAAATCAATCTAAGAATACCAATGTCAGTTCAATAATGACCCACCTTCACCAGATGCACCCATGCCTACCTCACCACTCCGCCTTCTTCCGTCAACATCTTAGCGCTCAGGACGGGTAGCGGTAGAGATAGAGGTTGTTGGTAGGCATATGGAGACAGTGTGTGTTTGTTTTTTTTCTGAGCACATTCATAGGTCCGCATTCGTGTGTGTCTGTGTGTGGTACTACGCTCCGAGGCCTTGTAACAGAGATGATGGATCCCCACTGAAGAAAAATGACAGTCAGAATAGGAAGACGAAGCCAATTTGTCACTTAATGCAAAGCCTGATTGTGCTGTAACAACAGCCTGGCGCTGGGATTGATTACAAACGAGACGACACTTCCCTGTGGGCTGCCTCGCGCGTTATTACAAATAAATACCATTCGTTTCAGCATCTGCATTACTGCACAGGACAGATTACACCTCGACGCCTTAGGTATACAGTAAATATCCCAGGGAGTACAATGGCCCTCCGCAGCCTACAACAGTTTTGCCTCAAAACACCGTTTCATAAATAAAATAAGGCTGTAGCACAGCGCCATGAGAACAGAAAACGCACACGGAGTTTGACTGATATTAGGGATTCATTTCCATGCAGGGCAGACGTTAAAGTGTGCTAGGTTTTTGTTCCAAACGGCCTGGGGCCCCTCAGCAGCTGTGCGGCATCTCTGATTGCTCACTGGCAGCGAAGCCCAAGAGAACCACTTGATTCCTGAGAGTATTTCCTGAAAATCAGAGTTCGGCTTTCAAAATGGAAATAAATCTGTTGGATTTTTGAAATATCTCCTTGCCCTTGCCCTGACTGTTCCCAATCTGTCATCCTACCGTTTTCAAATAAATACGTTATATTAACCAAGGAATAGAGAACGACTGGTTTTTTAATTTATTTCCTTATGCCTTGCCTCAGTACAGGGTTGAATTTGATCTACCTGTGAAAAATATCTTTTTCCATTTCCGTGCCTATCCACTTGTTTTCTATTTTCCTCTCTACCTCTTCTCAACACTTTCCTATCTTTTCCATCTTCCTCTCCTTCACAAACACGGAGAGGCACTGGAAGGTTCCAGTCCGGCCGTGTCTTAGATGTAACACGAGCTCCCTCTGCTGTCCAGAATGTGAACAGCTCCGCAGCCAGGCTGCTTCAGAGCAGGCGAGCAGGTTGGAAGAAAACCTGAAGACGGTCTCCTTTCTCTGGGCAAACACTGGAAGTATTGTTAAGATGAATAATTTATTAACCCGCGATTGTTTATTGACTGCCCTTTCTTTATTTACTTCTCAGTTATTAAACACACTCGGCGGAGTGCCTGGGTGTCAGCCCTCAGCCGACTTGCAGCTTCTTTCTGAGCCAATGGATGTTCCCAGCCCCCTCGCTTCTCTCCGCAGGAGACATTTTCGATCTCCTTTGTCAGGTCAGGGTCAAACTACAGCTGTTCTGTGATGACTTTATCAATTCTCAGTTGATAGACTCTAAATGAAAAAATGCCTACTGCTGCCTCGTCGCTGCTTAAGAAGGAGAGTTATTTGTGTAATGTTCTGTCAGCCTGGCAGGGTCTGTGACAGATGCAAGGAGTCGAGTGAAGTAAGGAAAAGGATGTTTTTAACGCCTTGTGTTAGTCTCCCTTCCTTACGTCAAGGAGCAGATGACATCCATCCCAGGCTGTCCTTCCAACCCACACAGGCAAGGGAGGAAACGGCCCCCACCCCGTTCAGAAGGTAATAAGCCAGACCTGGGTTAAGTAAGTATGCTAATTATCGTCCTTCACCTTGAGGTGATTCAAAGTCAAAAGCGCTGGGCGCCGGTGGGAGAGGGCCCTTTCTCCATGAAGAAACTTCTCCAGCTCCAGATTTGAAGGGAAGCATCAGTCTGCACCCAGAGGGACTTCTGCTTTTAGAGGGCAAGCATTTCCACCATCCAGAATTTCAGGAATATATGCTGTAACCCCTAAATAAATGAATGAATAAGGCTCAAGGCAAAGAAGAAGCAGAAATTCCCAAAAATGAACAGGAGATTTTATTCCCCAACGTTTAAAAATATTTTATACTGACACTACATAGAAGCATAAGAAAGCTTTCACACCGCCTTCTCCCTTTCTCTCCTGACTTCCCCACCACCTCCATCTCTCTCTCTGTCTTCCTGAAATAAGCCAATAGTTTCATTTCCAAATAACTCATTAGGCATTTATGTTTGACTGCAAATGGACCTATTACCAGATATTGCCCCAAAAATCCTAACAGTAAATAAAATTAGAAATTTCCTCTGACAAATAGAAATGGCAAGCAATAGGATATATTGGAGTATATGAGGAAGCCATTTGGTGTAAACCTAATTCCATCCTATTTTTTTTCCAAAAGGGCCTGACATGGCCGCTGAGCATGCATTGTATATCCGCTCCAAGCATTTGCTATGGCAAGAACAAATGGCCTTAAGATAAAGGCGCAACTTCCCCCTACACTGGCATTTCTTTAAGGATAAGCATCTTTCCTGAGGTTAGGAACTGATTGCTGTGCTCACCTGAGACCACCCAGCTCGAGATAACAGACCTACCACCCTGCTGTGCCCACCAAGACAGCAGACCTACTACCTGCTGTGTCCATCAATTGCTGTGCTGACAGAGCAGTCTTGTGACTATTGTAAAAGGGACATTTCAATCACATGTGAAACATCCTCTTTGAGGGTGTATAGCCACTCTGTACACCCCACTTCTTTGGTGCCCTTCCTTCTTGAGGAAGGAAGGCCCCAGGCTATGGTCCTCACATTTTGGCTCAGAATAAACTCACCCAAATTTTCATTTATAGATTGGTTATGGATTATTTGCATCAATACATCAAATTATACCTTTCCTCAAACTAATGGCATTCAAGGAAGACTCACATCTTGATATTTTCTCTCCCAACACTAATATTTGCACACTCAGCATCCTGAAGAGGGGGAAGACACCCAAGGGTAGTGGTGGCAGTGATTGGGGAGGGACCTTACCAGCAGATTTGCATAAACCAAAGCATTGGGACAGTTAGTCTGTAAGATATAGTACATTTTAATGGTTAAGAGCACTAAATTTGAAGTGAATCTGACCTTCTGACCTGGGTTCCAGTGGTGGCTTTGCCAGGTAATCAGCTGTGTGACTTGAATGTATTTCATAAACTCACTAAGCTGCAGTTTCCATGTTTGTACAATGATGCTGCTTCTTTCATGAAATCAACTAGGAGAGTTCGTACATGTCATGTCCGTAAAGTACTTAGCGCAATTAGAGGTACAATAAATACACAATATGTATAGGGGACCCTTAGCTTTCTATTTTCTTTCCCTTCTTTCTTGACCATAGTCGAGAAAAGGATTGTCCCTTTTTTTTTTAAAAAAGATTTATTTTTTTCTTTTTCTCCCCAAAGCCCCCCGGGACATAGCTGTACATTCTTCGCTGTGGGTCCTTCTAGTTGTGGCATGTGGGACTCTGCCTCAGCGTGGTTTGATGAGCAGTGCCATGTCTGCGCCCAGGATTCGAACCAACGAAACACTGGGCCGCCTGCAGCGGAGCACGCGAACTTAACCACTCGGCCACGGGGCCAGCCCCTGAATTGTCCCATTTTTAATCTTCCTAAATCCTGCCTGTCTTCATTTATTTATCCAGCAAACGTTTATTGAATCCTTACTATGTCCCAGGCTCTAGCTACTCAAATATGAAAAACAGAGTCCTCACCCTCTAGGAAGAGAACACACAAATTAATAATCTATATAATGAAATTTAGTCTCTATTTGTCTCTTTGTTACTGGCACTAAAATAGTTGGTGTCATATACGGCTATGCGGCATGGATGAAATCCACTTTGGGAGAGGGTGTTTAGGGTAGGAAGGAACGATTATTTTTCTTTGCATACAAAGTAATATAGCACATCGTTTCATTCAGTGCAACACAGTATGCTAAAAGTTTAAATTTATAAATCTATGTGTTTTGAATGTTGCCGGAACTTTATGGATGGTAAAGAAGACTCAAAATGTTCATGAATTTTTTTGCAGTTGTCCATTTTAACTTTCTTATTTTTTCTCTAGTGCAGTCACATAAAAAATCATGCCAGGAAAAAAACAGCCATCTTGGAGATAAATCTTAGCTCTTCATCAGCAAGAGCTATGAAAACTTGAGAATTTTGAGAGTCCAAAATGTTGAGTCTTTTCCTCCATTGTGTCCCCAATTCCTAATCCAAAATCTGGCGTAGAGTAGGTGCCCAGTAGATCTTTTTTGTCAGAAAGAAGTAACAACGTGAGGGCTGATCAGCAGAGACAGGCTCTCTCAGGCAGTACCCTCTCAGAGCCACACGGGGCTCCCATTTAGGAGAGGCAAGAGAACCAAGTGAACTTCTGAGCGCCCAGAGATGGGTGGCATCCTCCCAGAAGCTGAAATGCAGTGCGAGGAGACACCCAAGGAGGAACCCAAGGAGTGGAGGAACCTAAAGAGAGATGCCACTGGAAGAAAATACAAATAGAATTTCAAATGCGCCCCAAATTGATTATTCTGAATTTAATATTTGTTCAACACCTGAAATTCATCTCAATCGTCAAGCCCTAAAATAGAAAGGAAAGTGTAAAGAATAGGCTGTTCCAATGATGAAGTCAGGACCAATTCTGATCTTATCATCCAGAATCAAGAGGACTTAAAAAATAGCAACAGAGCCTAACATAGCACATTTTTAAAGGGTGTAGTCAAGAGAAATCAGTAATTAGTCCCAGTGAGTCCCCCAAATTACCCCCATTTGCTTCCCGATGTCTGTAGTGAGCAGGTGGACTCAGATTTGCACTCGCCGATTTTTTATCAAATTGCTTCCCACAGGGGGATCCCCCACCAATATTGATTTCTATGTGTTTCCAGCTAATAGAATGAAAACTGTAGTATAAAAAGAAGCTGTATTACTAAGTTGGAAATTATTTTAAGTCTGAATTAATTATTATAATTTTAGAAAATCACTACAATTGAAATATTTATTTTTAGTCCTTCCGTTAAACTTTGTTTAATAAGGATTAATAATTGCCCTGGTGACACCAGGTAATACAGCCAATTACCAAAAAGAAAAAAAAAATGGCAAGTGCAATGATTGAGCTACGTGCAAGGTATTATAGAAGCAGCAAGGAGACTACTCAACCCGGTTTGAGGAGTGGAGAGAGGCGAAGGGAAAAGGCAGGCTTCCTGGAAGACACAATTGCGCCTTAAATCTTCCTCTCACCCAACTCCAGCTCCACTCTCCTTTCCACTTGTATCTGGACACAAATATGGATGACCATTTTGAAATGAATTCCCTTCTTCCCTGAAAATCTGGAGACTGAATATGTCCAAACCCAACAAAGGGAGTTTGGCTTTGAGACCTTCCAAACGCTTCAGAGACTGCTGTGTTGTCACGTCGACGCAAACTGAATGATGGAATAATCAATTTTTAAAATATTTTTATTTCTTCAAAGCTAAAACAAGAAAAAAGGAGGAGGAGGGAGAGAAAAGGGAGGGAAAGAAGAAGGAGATTGAACAATCCCCCAGAAGAAAGGAACTGGAAATGTTCCTTTGTGCAGAGAATCTTTCATCCATAAAAGTATCTGTCCACCCTGATCAGAATTTACAGAGCCTATCACCATAAACCCAAGCACTTTTCATTATTTTTATGAGAGAAACGGAGGATGCTTCCACTGGTAAGTGCTTCAAAGTTTCCTGAGCAATGATGCTAAGTGCAAGAAGGTGTTATTACGTCCTCCGCCTTCTTCCCTGATCCATACGGCACTCTCAGAAGAGTCCTGAATGTTGGGAATGGATTACAATGATGTGAGGTCAAGGAAAATGGTAGCCAAATGTTGGTAAAGAGATCTACAAACGGCACCCATGTCATCCTTTCAAAAATACATTTCACTCAAGCAGCAGGGAAAGAATTTGATGCAGGATGAACTTAGAGAGAGTGAAGTAATATGACTGTCTGACAATAGCCTGAGCTTTCTTCCACACCCTCTGTAGGGATCTATTAAAGAAACAGGAAATGGAAAGAGAAGCTCAGTGTGTGATGAATGTCAGTTACTATTACTTTTTATGAAGCTCTTCTGGAAAGGCCTTGGGTATAGACTGGTATGTAACAAGGTAAATACATAAATAAACAATCACCTGCATTCCAGGGTTACTTGCCTCAGCCCTTTTTGTGAACTTGTTGAGACATGGTGAGGTTACAAGAGAGATTCTAGACAGAGTGTAATAAGAACTTGTCGCTGTGCAATATGCTGAACAAAACAAAAAAGATTTGTGGCTTCTGTCTGGGAGAGCTGATGGATTAGGGTATTAGATTCTTCCCTTGTTGGTGGGGGAAAAAAGAATACTCAAATCCCCCTTGCGTCAGTGTTTGCTTCTTAGCACTTTTATGGATGGTTTTGTTCTGATTTGGAAAGTCGGTAAGACTAGGACCCTCAACAGGCAAGTGATGGGAATATGAGGAGCCGCACGTGGCCTTGCTTATAATAAGCCGTGCTGGTCTATATGTCTCCGGGGAGAATGTTTGGTAGCAAAACACAGACAAGTGATAATAGTGCTTTATGGCTGCATGGTGTCTTTTTTCCTGGACGCATCTTCAAGCATTTTACAAACATGTGGAAAGGGTCCCTCACCAGTCATTGGGATGCAGTTGTATCCAGGGCAGAATAAAGACAGCCGCTCTGCCAGAAAGCAAGTATGTTTTCAGGAAGAAATGTTATTTTGCAAGTGTGCTTATGAAATTCTCTAATATTTCCCTTTTTTCAGGGCATTTCTGTGTGAGAGTGGACATGGGCTAGTGGGTACAGGGTTTAATCCCATAGGATTAAGCTAGGGCACTTGATCTGCTGCCCACACCCTTCACCCTCCCTATGGACAGGGCTCAAATGAGCCAAAATGCATTGAGCTAGACGTCCCAGCCAGTCAGAAGTGTGTGTGCCTGTGTGAGCGAAGAGTTGGTTGCCGAGGGGGCAAGGTTCTTTGAAGGTATGAGACTGTCATGGGTTAAATATAAGGGTCTCAGGTCGTTTTTACCACCAGCCGGCAGAGTCAGAGTCCCTTTCTTCTCCTCAGCAGTCTGGATCCCTAAACCATCCCCAGGCCCAGCCACCAGAGGGAATTAGTATGGGTCTGGAAGGACCAGCTTCACGGACAGAAACCTGTGCGGTCACACAGGGCCTCCCACTCAGAAGAGCCTTGCTCTTGACTTCATGCTCCATTGTAGCCATCTGAAAATTCCTAAGAATGTTATCTTTGAACTTGTGTTTTATAAGCAAAGTCCATTGGGACAATGGAGCATGAGCATGTGCAGAGGAGATATATGTGTGCATACGGGGTTACCCTACTCCACCATTCACCTATACCGTTGCAATGCCCCATGCATAGAATGCCAGGGTTCCCATGATGCATGGGAGTCAAGCATGACTCTGTCACATCATGATTGAATAAGTGGTGCCCCGACAGCTACCCCCCACAAAAGAGGCCACAACTTTCCCTTCAAACCTGTTTGGCCTGAAAGAAGGCAACAAGAACAACCAAGGAACCTTATCATAGCCTTTCCTACGCATGTTCCATCCCTGTATTAGCCAAAATGATGACACAGAAGGAAAAGGAAAGACAGGGCCACCCACGGTTCTTTCTCCTTCCTGTCTTTCCTTACTCAGTAAGCAGAAGCGAATGTTCATAGAGTGTGTCATATCAAGTCAGACTTTTACATGGTGAAAGTTGGTTTGAGTTCCTAATTATATTTTTTTTTTCCAAAGATTTTATTTTTTTTCCTTTTTCTCCCCAAAGCCCCCTGGTACATAGTTGTATATTCTTCATTGTGGGTCCTTCTAGTTGTGGCATGTGGGATGCTGCCTCAGCGTGGTTTGATGAGCAGTGCCATATCTGCACCCAGGATTTGAACCAATGAAACACTGGACCACCTGCAGCACACAAACTTAACCACTCAGCCATGGGGCCAGCCGCTATATGATATTTTTTAAACTTTCGCATGTTTTATTAAGAGCACCCAAAAATATAAAGGCGGTTGACAACTGATTGAAAAATACTTACAATATATATGACAGAAAAATAACATATTTCCTCAACATTTTAAAACCAATTACAAAACAAGAGAAAGATAAACATCCCAATAAAAAATGAGATTAGGACACAAGCAAGCACATCACAAAGGAACTTCACGTGACCAAAAGTAAGCATTGTGAAACATCTTAAAATTCACTAACAGAGTCAGCCTTGATGGCCAAATGGTTAAAGTTCGACACACTCCACTTCGGCGGCCCAGGTCCAGTTCCTGGGTGCAGAACCATACCACTCATCTGTCAGTAGCCATGTTATAGCAGTGGCTCACAAAGAAGAACTAGAAGCACCTTCAACTAGAATGTACAACTATGTACTGGGGCTTTGGGGAGAAGGAAAAAAAGAGGAAGATTGGCAACATACATTAGCTCAGGGTAAATCTTTCCCAGCAGAAAAAAAAAAAAAAGCACTAAAAGAAAAATTCACTAAGACAAGAAATGCAAATGAAAACAAGTAGGGGCCAACCCAGTGGCATAGTGGTTAAATTTGCGTGCTCCACTTTGGCAACCCAGGGTTTGCTGGTTTGGATCCCAGGTGCAGACCTATGCACCACTTATCAAGCCATGCCGTGGCAGGCGTCCCACGTACAAAATAGAGGAAGACGGGCACTGATGTTAGCTCAGGGCCACTCTGCCTCAGAAAAAGGAGGAGGATTGGTGGTGTACGTTAGCTCAGAGCTAGTCTTCCTCAAAAAAACAAACAACAACAATGACATATAAGTTTCCACTCAGAAGGTTAGGAAATATTAAAATAAAAACATCAGCAGCTTGTACAGGCCTGAAATAGAATGTAACTGGAAGACAGTTAACTACAGAGAGCAAAATATTTGAAAAGAATGGCTTTTGATTCAGCAATAACATTGCAAGGAATCTACTAAAGAGATAATAGGACATTTATAAAGAGGAATAAGCAAGATGGCAGCATTGTTTGGAGTATCTAAAAATTAAAATAACCTAAAGATCCATCTATAGGATATAGGTTTAATCACTTATGGTAAATCCGTACTCCATAGGCAGATGTTAAAAAAGGATTGGGTGATTTTATATGTATCCATCTTGAAAATGTACTCAGTAAATTGTGAAATTTTTTAAAAAGCAAACTACAGAATATAAAATGATAACATTTAGGGGAAACAAATGTGTGTTTAAGAGTTTATATATTGTTATAAATTTTTCTGGAGGAGATCATATTTTAGGATTACCTTTGGAAGGTGACATTAATTGTAGAATAGAAGAAATATATGACACATCATTTACTTTATTCACTTCTACAATGTTTAGGAAAAAAATTTCAGAATCATATATCTTTCTTATAATTTTTTAAAATTCAAATGTTAAGATAAGTTAAAGTAATTTACACCATTTACTGTATATCTCCACCACAGAGTATTAAGTAGCCATTAAAAATGATGCTGTAGGGGCTGGCCCTGTGACCTAGTGGTTAAGTTAGGTGTGCTCCACATCGGTGATCCTGGCCTGGTTCCTGGGCGCACACCTACACCACTTGTTGGTGGCCATGCTGTGGCGGGGACCCACACACAAAATAGAGGAAGACTGGCACAGATGTTAGCCCAGGATGAATCTTCCTCAGCAAAAAAAATGATGCCTCAGATCTATATGTATTGACCTCAAAATATGGTCACAAGATATATTTCTCTAAAAAGAAAAGCAGGGGCCAGCCCTGTGGCCAAGTGGTTAAGTTCACACACTCTGCTTCAGCAGCCCAGGGTTCACCAGTTTGGATCCTGGGCACAGAGCTAGCACCGCTCATCAAGCCATGCCAAGGCAGCATCCCACACAGAGGAACTAGAAGAGCCTATAACTAAGGCATACAACTGTGTCTGGGGGGCTTTGCGGGGAGAAAAAAAAGAGGAAGATTGGTAACAGATGTTAGCCCAGGACCAATCTTCCTCAAAAAAAAAAGTAAGTTAAGTTCAAAAAAAATAAAAAGAAAAGCAGGTTGTTGAACAATATATGTAGCACAATCACATATGTATAAAATTGTTTATCTGTTGAGAGAAGAGAGTCAGCTGGCTGAAAAGATGTTCATTAAATATTAAAAGTAGTCATCTTTGGGTAGTGGTACATTTAATGATTTTTACTTTCTTTATGCTTTTCTATGTGTTTTTTAAAATGAGTGTGCATCCTTTTTGTAAATCAGAAAAAAAAAAGACTCTCTCCATTTTGAATTCTAAATTCAAACACTCATTTTAAAAATGAGCTAGGAGGAAGTGGAAGAAAGTTCTACAAAATGAATAAAAAAGGAATTTCTTCCTGATTCACAGTAGTACCCCCAAAGTCAGCACAAATAAAGATTATAACCTAGAACCTGAATATTTTCTGACTTGAATATTTTTGCCCCAATTTTGCCAACTTTGCTAAGAATAGTATGTCAAAGCCCCCCCATACACAAATTCATCCCTAGTCTATCTATTTAGCAATACATTTTCAAATGTAACCACGTACTAAAATGGTTTTTTTCCTAAAGTAACTTATTCTGAACTTTTTCATTTATCCCTTAAGCACTATGTTTAATGTTTAAGATAAAAAAATTTGAAAAGCACTTACTGACCTAACATTAGTGCTACATGAATGCGCAGGCGGATTTTTCCAATTTTGTCCTAATGGCAATAATTGCTTCAGAATCTTGCGAAGTCTCACTTCCTTATCAGTCTTTCCAATAATTCTCACTAGGAAAAATGGCAGTTTTATTCTTCTAGTCAGCAGAGATTTGGAGGCCAAGAACTATACTGAATTCTCACCTGGCGAAGAGTTCATTGCATTTTCAAGATATGCTGCAAGACATTTATTAGTAGACCATGTAGTATTTATCACCAGTAATTAAAACTAAACTGTTCCTATTGTAATAAACGCACAGAGTCAAAGATGCAATACTGTGACTTTTGTTTATTTGTTCTTGCTTTAATCTACTATAAAATTTCCTTTACTAAAGGCATTCATCTTAAGGCTGATATTAAACAAACCTGTTTGGTTTTTACTAAGAAGACTAGGGAAAAGCATTGGAAGTCACTATAAAAACATTTCTAAGGCAACAGTGCAAAGATCCAGGAATGTTTGTGTACTGCTGACAGAAATAAACATAAATTGACTTTTAAAAGATAAGAAAGGGGGCCAGCCCTGTGGCCCAGTGGTTAAGTTCGCGCGCTTGGCTTCGGCGGCCCAGGGTTTCGCCGGTTTGGATCCTGGGCACAGACTTGGCACTGCTCATCAGGCCATGCTGAGGCAGCATCCCACATGCCACAACTAGAAGGACCCACAACTAAAAATACACAACTATGTACTGGAGGGCTTTGAGGAGACGAAGGAAAAATAAAATCTTTAAAAAAAAAGATAAGAAGGTAATCTGCAACATGGAGGAGCCTTAAATCTATACAAGCCCTTGACCTTAAAAATTCCACTGACAGTTTTTATCCTAAAGGATTAATCATGAATGTACATGACGTGATAGCTCTGAGACTGTCCAAACACTGGGGCTTGGTTTTAAAAACTGTCCAAATAATAAAACACTTTTATGCTATCAAAAATTATATTGTAGGTAAATATTTAATTCCAAGGAAAAAATGGGGGAGAAGTAGTTTACAAAATAGTATGCACAACATGATCACGATAGATAGATGATAGATAGATAGATAGATAGATAGAAAGTGTTGAGAAAGAGGAAATCCTCTTTCTACCCTTCTTGTCTTATGGCTGGACTAATAATAAAATTAACACAAGACCAGATTAACAGGAGAAAAACTGAGTTTAATATGTACATATTGGAAATCAGCGAGACACGGTGCTTGGAGAATGAACAAAGCAGACAGTATATATATTTCACACAAAGAAACAATAAATTTGTGTGGAACCATAGGACAAAGAAACTAGGTTTGAGGTACGTAATTAGTGAGGAATGTAAGCAGAGTTTAGACTTGCTGTCGTAAATTAGCAAAGTTTGTTTATACGGACTTCTTGGCCCAGAATCCCCTCGATCTGGTGATAAGGACGCAGGGAGAGCATCTTTCACATGGGAGACTTATTTCCTGCTTTCCAGGGACCAGAGCCAGGAGGGTCAGAAAGCCCTTTTTGCTTCTTAAGCAACTTTAATTTAAAATAATCAATATACTGTTGTGGGATATTTCGAGTCAGCCTGCCCTGGACCCCAGCAAGGGATATATGACAGAGAGATAGATAGATTAGATAGATAGATAGATAGATAGATAGATAGATAGAGGTCAAAACTGGGACTATATCAACCCAAATACTAATAAATCACCAAAATATGAATGTTGAAATCTCTGGATGGTAGCATTATGGATGAGGTGTATATCCTCCTGTGTGCCTATCTGTATTTTCCAAATTCCTACAATGTACATATACTTCTTCTATAATGAGAAAAGGTTCTCTATTAAAAGATGGTAATTACTCTCTAAATACTTGCGGAATGAATGAATTCAACTTATTTTCTCATGTATTTCTCCTCCTACTTTGAGGATTCTCCATATGTGTAAAGTATAATTGGAGAAAGAGAAGCTTTAGGTGTAATTCAAATCCAGTCTCCTGAACTGAGTTTGAATTACACCTACTTCCTTGAGGCATGAACAATGAATTAAGACCGGAACAAGAGACCAAGAACAAGCACACCATTGAGACCTGAACGAGAACCCCAAGAATTGTCTCAAAACGACATCACACAGAGATACGTACACATGAGAATTGAGCACGTCACATTCTAATATCAGCCAAATGAGGTCAAATTATAGTTGAGGAATAATGGTTTGGGGATAGCCACAATGGGGCCCAGTCTCACCAAAGACTGAGAGCTATATGAGTATTCTGTTAAATTCAAGCACATAAACATCTAAAATTTAATAGGCACAATTTTTTGTAAAATCTCACAATTTTTTGTGTGCATGTGCGTGTGCACACACTTGTACAGTGCAAAGCAGACCTAAAGGTCCTGGCAAAGTGGCAGCATGTCATGCAGACATGCAGCAAATTTTTGCTAGATGAGTGCTGGTTACGGGCACAGCTGGCCCCCAGATTTCTAGAAAGTAGAGAGCAAGTCAGTTCACGTGTGAAATTTCAGGCCTATACTTTAAACCATCACCTTTATTTTTATCATTTTGGGGCTATTGTTATTTTAGGAATGCTGAGGATGAGAATTGCATTAATTAATATCTAAAGAGTTTAAATTACTTAAAATGAAAAGCAGTTCTGGAACCCCTGGCCAATTCATATGCCCAGAGTTCACTACAGCTATATAGAGCGGTATCGCCAGCAATCCACCGAGATGCTCCCTATTTCCCTTTAAAGTTTTGAAATTGTAAAGAAGTTTTGCAATTTAAGGGACATCTGTGGTGTAAAAATCATGACAGAATTTAAACAACATAATACCATACTGACTTGCCTTGTTCTCCGGGTCTGAGGCAACTGCTCTTTAGTTAACCTTCTGGAATAAAAGGGGACACAGCAATCATCCATGAAACACCGCTTCTTGTTTCAGCCTAAACAACCTGAAAATAAAGAACTTCCTTCACGCATTGTTAATTGTTTAGGTTCCTTCACATCGGCCATCCAATTAAAAAGTTCACACATACATTTCATGATGGAAAATGCCAGTTAAATCAGGAAAATGAAATTAAGTCAATGATGCTTTCTTCACACGCAGAGGATCCTTTCTGAGGTGGTGTGGAGAGGGCTTGGTATGGGAATTCCCCGCATCTCGAGGAACAGGTTCAAATGCCAACATCCCTCTACAGCTCCGTCCTTTGCTGAGGAAATAATTTCAGAGGCAAGCTCGTATTTCAATCCAGCTACACACCTGTCTAAACCCCCATGACACAGGGCTGGAGAGAGAAAAGACTGCCATTGACTTTACTCCTCTTTCCTTTAATGAGTTTTGAAGGGTTTCTTTTTACCAAAGAAATAATGAATGCTTCTTGCAAACTGTGGGAGAAAATGTCCTGTTTGAAAGTAATTGAAAATATGTTTTGCAGCCACTTACAAACTCTTTTCCAAATAGCTTTCTTTCCTAATTAAGTCACCACAATGTTTAGCTCTGAAATTCACTGGGTAGAGAGTGACATCTAGTGTGTAATAAAAGAATTTGAAATACATAAATTTGGAGAAGGGCCTAACACCTAGGTTTATAAGCATGACTTTGACATGCTACCATTCTGATATAATAATAATTGCTAGATGGAAATGCAAGGCTGATATCATAGACGTTTCAAGAAGATTTGAAAATATGAGAATGTTTTCTCTTTAGAAATCTAGAAAATTTTGGATGTTTTAAGGTGCGTTTTGTCTAAAAAAACATGCTGGTCCTAAAAGCAATTTGTATGGGGACAAGGTAAGGTCATAACACCTTAGAGATGAAATATGGCTTTTCCCTGAGGTCAGAAAAGTAATTTTCACTTTAAAGTTAAAGTGGACGGGATCGCTGATGATCAGCGGCCCCTGAACTCTAGCCTCTTGTCATCATGGGAAATTTCCAGGCCATGCAGGTGGACAGTTCAAACCTAATGCAGGAGAAAGCAGTCTGCCAATTTCAGTGACGTGTGCAGATACCTAACGTGGGCAATGTCTGTGCTGCAGCGACGACAGGTGGGGCAAGGCAAGGCGAAGGCCTTAATTGAAACATAAATTAAGTGCTAATGTAGGGACTCAAAAGAGGAGGCAATCCTACAGAAGGAACAGAAACTATTTGGTTGAGATGATCAAATTATGAATAAAATTTCTGACGTGCAAATGGAAAGAAGGGGCATTCCAGGTCAAGGAATGCCCATGAGCAAAATCACAAATCATAAAAAGATCTGAGCACCACTCTGCTTTGTTGAGCAGCAAGTAGTACACACTAACTCAAATGCAGGGTAGATATGGAGTAGAGACAGAAGATAATGTCGACTGGTATCATCTTGACAGACTCTCACGTGCCAGTGGAGGAATTTCTACAGGGTCCTTGGTGCCTTGCATCGCTGTTCTTCATCAAGGTGGCATGCCTGTGTTCTCTGATCCACAACCCACAAAGGGAGCATGAAGCAAAACCGCAAAGCTGGTGTACAGTCACCTATGGCAATTAAAAGAGGTGAGGCCAGCTCTATTCCTGTCAAGGTCGTTGCAGAGCCCAGGCATCCCCTGTTAACATCCGTCACTGAGAGTGAGCAATATGCAGGGGAGTTTCTCCCCCATGCCCACTCCCCACCTCCAGATTTAAAGAAAAAGATATTAGCTATTCCACAGGAGCAACTTGAGCATTTCTTCAGAGGGGAGATTCCCATCTTTGACCTTACCTGCTCCACCGAGGAGGCAAAAATCTCTCTAAGTAGATACACATCAATAGCCAGACCACTCCTGCTTGCTGAAGTTGAGATTACATCATTAAAAATAGTTTCCTGTTCTGAGTAAGTCATCTCTGGATACAACAAGGGAGCCGAGAATTATTGGCCAACTGAAAAATGGCTGGGCCCCGTCAAATCTACTTGACCTGTATTTTCCAGTTTCAAAGGACAGAAAGTCCTTTCTTCTTTGAGGCAGTGGAATAGGACATTTGAAAGCCAGCATCCAAACACAAAATAAGGGTATTTGGGAGCATCCTTGGAATTCTTGGAATTTGCTAATCCAATAATTTGTAGTATCGATTACTCTCAAGCAGCTCCAAAGATTCACATTATGTAACACTTCGTCATTTTACTGAGATACAAATTTTAAGTAAGCATAGTGTCTCGTCCAACCTTGTGGCTTTCTATATGTCATCATACTCTGGAACCCTAGAAATCTAATTTCTTGTTCTTGGAAGGAAAAAGGCATCAGATAAGAGAAAAAGTATTGGTGAAAGTTGAAAACCAAGTTTTGAAAACATGATGATCCTACAGTTTGGGGTCCTCTATAAGAAAAAGAATTTATGGGGCCGGCCCGGTGGTGCAGTGGTTAAGTTCACACATTCTGCTTTGGCGGCCCAGGGTTCGCTAGTTTGGATCCCGGGTGCGGACATGGCACAGCTTGGCAAGCCATGCTGTGGTAGAAGTCCTATATATAAAGTAGAGGAAGATGGGCATGGATGTTAGCTCAAGGCCAGTCTTCCTCAGCAAAAAAAGGAGATTGGCAGCAGATGTTAGCTCAGGGCTAATCTTCCTCAAAAAATAAATAAATAAATAATAAAAAAGGTAAAGAAAAAGAATTTTAAAACCAGGTAAATATCTACTTAAAACCTGTTGGGGCCCAGGCCAGGCCACCCCAAAATATCCCATAATAGCACATTGACTATTTTGAATTAAAGTTACTTGAGTAGCAAAAAAGGCTTTCTGACCCTCTGTTTCCTCTGAAAGCAGGAAATAAATCTCCCATGTGAAAAGGGCTCTCCCTGCATCCTCATCACCAGAGCTGGGGAATTCAGGGCCGAGAAGCCTGCATAAACAAACTTTGCTAATTTACAACCTAAAGTCTAAACTTTGCTTAAATTCCTCACTAATTACATACCTCAAATCTAAGTTTCTTTGTCCCATCATTCCTCATGAATTTATAGTTTCTTTGTGTAAAAAATATATATACTTCCTGCTTTGTTCATTCTCCAAGCATCATTTCTTTATGATTTCCAATACATACGTATTAAACTGAGTTTTTCTCCTGTTAAACTGGTCTCTTGTCAGTTTTATTATTAGTCCTGATGAGGATTATTTTAGGCTGGTTACTTTTAAAACTGCAGATGAGAAGGGGGCTCTGAGGACTGGAATTTGCTTGCTCTTTGATAGAGACATTTGTATTTGTGAAGGAAGTCTCCATCTGTGGGGGGTGTCTCCCTCTCTGCACCAGGAGGAAGGCAGGATGGCCCTATCTCTAGAAACTCTTAAGTTGTTTACTGTCTGGCAACCTCATGTAACTGACCCCTCCTCCCCCACCAACATCCTCCTTTGTCTTTAGCTGAAGGTAATATTTAAGCGGTGGCTTCTGCCATTTACTTAATCTGGTTTGATTCTTATCTAAAAGTTATAGGACCACTCAATAACCAGACCCTACCGGCACTGATACCATTTTAACAACTCTTTTTACATATTCTTTCCTTTGTCTTGTAAAGAGATAACTCACATACCTATGCCTTAAATTTAGCCTTACTCTCCACCCATATTTGTAGCAGCAGCTCCTCCTGCCCGTGGGTCCTGTCCCCACACAGCAGCTCTGACTGCCCATGGGTCCTGTCCCCACGCTATTCCATACTATTCTCTAAATAAAAGAGCACTACTGCCAGACCTTGAGAGTCCAAGAAATCTTTCTTTCGACTCCTCGGCTCACTGACCCCGTATCAGTCCAGCCATAAGACCACAAGAAGGGTAGAAAGGGGATTTTCCCCCATCCCAACAAACTGAAAAACAAATCTCAACAAATTATAAATTTTTTAAACCTGTCAGACACCATAATCACCAAAATTAGAAAAATAACTTGATATTTTTACTAATTAACTATCTGACACACTTCTGTAATACATTTTTTATTACATTTTTTGGCTGCATATCTTTTGCCTCTTCATATCATGAGATTTTATAAAATCACTTTTTATAGAAAGAATAAAAAGATAATTCAGTCCTTCCTCCACAGGACTGATCAAAATGTGTTTCCATTATTGATAGTTTAGAAAGGCTTTTTTTAGCTTCACAACTCATTATGGAAGCCATGTAAAATGTTTAGAATTATTGCCAAATTTGAAAATACCTCTAACAAGTTTCTTTCATACATGAGATGTAAAATTTCAGGGCATTTCAGGTTTTCTCCAGCAATGGCTAATCTTAACTACTAATTGACATTTCGTTAAATAGTTTGTCATCAATATCCTTGATGCAGTGACATATTATGAATTTTATATTGTCTTCATCAATATCAGTATTTTATCAAATAAGCAAGAAATGTAAATCTTTTCCTAACATGTTTACATGATTCAATTATCTTCATCAGTTGTATTATCAAACAATCTAAGACCATATTCATTATTTCTGTTCGAATTTAGTTCTTCCTCTCAATGGATTACCATCTTAAGCATGATCTGAAAAATTTATTACAATTCACTTCTTTTTTTTTTTTTAAGATTTTATTTTTCCTTTTTCTCTCCCCAAAGCTCCCCGGTACATAGTTGTGTATTTTCAGTTGTGAGTCCTTCTAGTTGTGGCATGTGGGACGCCACTTCAACATGGCCTGATGAGCAGTGACATGTCCATGTCCAGGATTACAAACTGGCGGAACTCTGGGCCGCCGGAGTAGAGCGCACGAACTTAACCACTCGGCCACTGGGCCGGCCTCATTCACTTCTTGATATCAGAAAAATTTCTATGACTTTTGTCACTCCTCTTAATCAGTTTTGTTTCACACTTGACAAATAAAAATAGCAAGTAATAGGATATATTGGAGAATATGAGGAAGCCATTTTGTGTAAACCTAATTCGGCCTGACCTTGTCTTTCCAAAAGGGCCTGACCGAGGCCATTGAGCATGCATTGTATATCTGCTTTAGATATTCCCTATGGCAAGAACAAAGGCCCTTGAGATAAAGGTGCAACTTCCCTCCCCCTCCCAACGTTGGCATTTCTTTAAGGATTAAGCATCTTTCCTTAGGCTAGAAACTGATTGCTGCGCTCACCTGTGACCACCCAGCTCAAGACAATAGACTTGCCTCCTGCTACGCCCTCAGAGAGAGCAGACCCACTACCTGCTGTGTCCATCAAGCGCTGTGCTGACAGGGCAATCTTGTGATTATTGTGGCAGGGACATTTCAATCATATGTGAAACACCCTGTTTGGGGGTATATAACCACTCTGTATACCTCACTTCTTTGGTGCCCTTTCTTCCTTCAGGAAGAAAGGCCCTGGGCCATGGTCCTCAGATTTCAGCTCAGAATAAACTCACCCAAATTTTCATTTAGAGATTGGTTATGGATTATTTTCATCGACACATTCTATTTATTTTTTCTCATATTTTCTCCTTTTTTTAATAAAAATTTTAAAGATGACTAAAGAAGAAATCCTTCATGTAGGTCAAAATCAAGTCTATAATTTCTCAAAAGTATGAAAATGTTGCAAAATCTCTTCCCAAATTCACTTTCTACGGTATCTTACTATTACAAACTTTATGAAAAACAGATGTCCATGTGAACACATTGCTAAGACTCTCCCAGAGCCTTGAAGGGTCCATATGAAAGGCTGTCCCTGAAGCTTTAAGCCTCATTTGTCTCATAGTAAATCCATCTCTGTTGACATGACAATTATTTTGGGGTTTTGAGGATGATGAAAGAGAACCCTTCGATTCTTGTAAAATATGTGATTCAGGAGAAAAGTTGGAGCTTCTTCAAACACGATCATATTAAAAACTTTGGGAGTTTTGAAAAGTCCTTAAATGTTTCCTGGAGGAAGTCCAGAGTCGACTTACACTCAAGAAACAACAAGGACTTTAACACCTTGCAGACCAGCCTATATCATTAAGTGTGTCAATGAAAATAATCCACAACCAATCTATAAACGAAAATTTGGGTGAGTTTATTCTGAGCTGAAATCTGAGGATTATAACCCGGGAGAGTCTTTCCACAAAGGAACAGAGCACTCCAAAGAAGTGGGGGTATACAGGGTGGTTATATACCCTCAAAGAGTATGTTTCAAATATGATTGAAATGTCCCTTTTACAATAGTCACGAGGCTGCTCTGTCAGCACAGAGATTGATGGAAACAGCAGATAGGTCTACTGTCTCAGTGAACGCCATGCCGTGGCAGGTGTGTTGCCTCGGGCTGGGCAGTCACAGATGAGCACTGCAATCAGTTCCCAGCCTAAAGAAAGATGCTTAATCTTTAAGGAGACGCCAACATTGGGAGGGGGAGAGAAGTTGAACTTCTATCTCAAGGGCCTTTGCTCTTGCCATAGGGAATCTCTAAAGCGGATGTACAATGCATGCTCAACGGCCTCGGCCAGGCCCTTTTGGAAAGACAAGGTCAGGCCGAATTGGGTTTACACAAAATGGCTTCCTCATATACTCCAATATATCCTATTACTTGTCATTTTTATTTGTCAAGTGCAACAAACTGTATTAGCCAGAGTTCTCCCAGAGGAAAGAAGAGAGAGGAATGTATTGCTAGAACTTGGCTTACACAGTTGTGGGACTGGCTAGGCAAGTCAGAAATCCATAGAGCAGGCCAGCAGGCTGGCACTCACGACAGTCCTCATGGAAGCTTCAGTTTTGCTCTTTGGGCCTTTCATTTGATTGGATTAGGCCCACCCAGATATCAGAGATATTCTCCTTTACTTAAAGTCAACTGGTGGGAGATGTTAATCACATCTACAAAATACCTTCCCAGCAACACTAGATTACTGTTTGATTGAATAACTGGTACTATAGCCTAGCCAAGTTATCACATAAAACTAACCATCACACATTTATTGACATCTACTAAAACGTTAGACAGTGTGCAAACAAACAGGCTACAAAGACAGAAAACAGCTAGTTTTGACCCAGTTTGGGTTCATGAAAGTACAGAAAAGGAAATTAATTCTGCTGCAGGGGCATGGTCAGGCTTGGGGAAACTTCATGTGATGTATTGGTCAAGAGCTCAACTCTGGAGTCAACCTCCTGGGTTCAAATTCTGGCTCTGACACTCACTTCCTAGGAGGTGTCCTTGTGCCCTAGCTGCTTCAATGGTAAAATGAGGATAACAATAGTACCTATCTCTTATCTGCTGTGAAAATTCAAAGAGATAAACCACGTACTTAGAACAGTGCCAGGCATTCAACAGTGCTTAATTATTAGCTGTCATCATTATTATTACTTGCTGTGAGACTTAAAAGATAAATAAGATTAATCCAGGATAGGAAGAGCATTCCAGGCATATGCAACAGTAAGAGTAAATCCACAGAGTCATGAAAATACCTGTCACATGGAAGGAGAGGAATTAATGCAAGGTAGTCAGAGCATGGAGGGTGGAGAAGAAAGATTAGATGAGAAAGGTAGGTTCGACTCAGCTCTAGAGGAGCCTTGATTATGTAAAAGAGTTTGTATTTTATCCTGGAGGCAAGAAGAGACAATGAGGTTTTTCTTATGCAAAAAGACAATAATAATAATAATCAAACCTATGAATACCTGGAATGCCCATGCTAAGATTATATATAAGGCCTAAGATTATATATGAGGCCACATTTGAATAATTACCCCAAATCTTAATACTCTGAGTATTCATCGCTTGAGTAACAGGAAGTACAGTCTTTTCCCAGAGTTCCTCCTCCTATGTATTTCCAAAAGTCTTCCTGAGTTGTTTACATAAGTTTTTCAATCAATCCTGATGGCAACTTACTGCCATCATGACTGGTGGTGCAGGACCCCATGCATATCCCTCAGGGGAGGACTGCACCACTACTGAGAAGGATCTGCTGTAACCACCACCAACTCAGTCCTGGATGCTAGAACCAAGAGGTCTCTGTTAAAGAGAGAGAAAGCTTGATGCAAGATTGTCCCATGTCAAGATTATCTAGATCTCAAAGCACTATAATCATACATATTCACATATACTCAATCTATCAGAGAGTTGCCCCCCAAAAGATTCTTTCTATCTGCCGTAATAATAGAGCTATAGCGGGCATGTAGCCACCTAGCTAGGGATTACATTTCCCAGCCCTCTTTGCAGGTAGATGAGGCCATATGACTTCTCACCAATGGAACACAGACACAAATGATATATGCCACTTCCGGGCCCAGGCCTTAGAATATCACACGTGTATTTCTCCACATACTTTCAGCCGCCCTCAAACTAAAATACTGACTGATTGTGACTCAGTTTCAACCATGTAATTGGAACGTAGGATTTAGGAAATAGTAGAGAAAAGTGAGTAATTGGGCACCCCAATGACTTCATGGAGTGCAGCTCACCTTGGACTGTGACTAACAAAGAAATAAACTTCCGTCTTCTTTAAGCCACTTAATTACTATGAGTGTCTTTATTACAATGGTCTAGTTTTACCCTAAATAATACACTCAGCTCTTTCCCCAAGACTCATACATGTAGCCAGGTAAAACTTGCAGGTAGAACCATCAACTCCATGAAATGCTTAGATCTTGACCTCAGGTTGGCTCATTGTGCCAGACTTCCTATCATGAATTCTAATTCATACTGTGTGTGTGCATGAGTGTATGCTGTTGATGTAAATAATCCATAACCAACCTATAAATCAAAATTGGGGTGAGTTTATTACGAGCCAGAGTGAGGATTATAACCAGGGAAGGACTTAGAAGTTCTTCTGGAGAAGCATGGGTTTCAGTACAGTCTTACATCTTCTTAGAACAAAGAACATACATTAAACACACCCATAATACATTTACTTCAAAATTTCAGAGAGGTGTTCAGTTGCAAATTAGCAGGTCAACCTGACGGTGATGTCAAGAAAGGGACTGATCCAGGCATTACCAATGGGCGTCACCAATTGGGCATAGGAGGGGAAGAAGACATTCTTACTTTAAGAGAGTGCATTCTCTAATGGTTAAGCAGATGTACAATGCACGTTTGATAGGCCATAAGTCAGGCTTTTTATTTCAAACCGAATCAGTTTCAAACTCGAACAGTTACCCCATATACCTCAATATGTGAAAATCTCTTCAGTGCATGTACATCCTTATCTCTCCTACAATCTGGCTTATGTCAGAACCTCCTGACAAGGCTGAGGTCAAGGCTTTTTTTTTTCTTGTGGGAATTTTTCCCACCCTTAAGCAATGCAATAAATATAAACGAATACCTGGGTAGGGAAAACGTCTAATACCTCTTCCCAGAAGCACCTGTGTGCTCACTCTGCTCTGCCAAGACTCCCAAGATCCAAGGTTCCTAAGATGCCTAAGAGACCTCTGATCACTATAGAGAGAGTAAGTTGAGAAGGCAAGGACAAGGCTAGACAGAGGGAGAATGTCGCCATTATTCAAATGAGAGACGGCGAGATCCCACCCAGGATAATGCCACTGAGAATGGGAAGAATTAAATTCAAGAGACATGTCAGAAATAGGAACAGTAAGACTTGATGACAGACATTTACCACAGTAATCACTTACACACTTAAATACTTTCGGTGATAATACTGATGCAGATAATGGTGGCGATAATAGTGACATCGTAGAATTACTTGATTTACGTACATCTGCTTGGTCCTGGGCCACATTGTGGGAAAACAGTTAAAACAACAACAACAAAACACACACACAATGCTGCATAACAATGTATCTTGTAAAAGTTTCTTTGATGATTGAAAAAGGGAGGAGGGGAGGAAATTCAGTTATAATAAAGTAGTAGAAGGTGAGCAACAGAGAAATACTTAGGCCATTCTGGAAGTGAACGAGTAATACGGGTTTTTAAGAAATTGTCAGGCATTGCAAAATATCCCATATTCTCTGCTGGAAAGCCCTGATTCATACAACGTTTTTTTTTTAGAAAACCAGGTAGAATTTTAAAAAGGAAAAAAGTGACCTAGGACTCAGTTACTTTAATTCCATCCATCTTATCTTAAGTTCCTCTTTTGTTTTCATTCCATATGGTTCGGGGTCTCAGTTGCAAACAATATGATCTACTTTACTTGATTCAAGCAGTGTTATGGACTGAAGGTTTGTGTCCCCTCAAAACTCATATGTTGAAGCCCTAACTCCCTGAATGTGGCTGTATTTGAAGATGGGAGCTCTAAGGAAGTAATTAAGGTTAAATGAGGTCATAAGGGTAGGGCCATGATCCAACAGAAGAGGCACCAGAGAGTGCTCAGCCTCCCTCTCTCTCTCTCTCTCTCTCTCTCTCTGTTTCTCACACACTCACACACACACATACTCTCTCCCCCTTCCTCTGACTCATTGCTCTCATGGAAGAAAGACCATGTGAGGGCACAGCGAGAAGGCAGCTGTCTGCAAGCCAGGAAGAAAGCTCTCACCAGAAACCAAATTGGCTGAAGCCTTGACCTTGGATTTCCAGCCTCCAGAACTGTGAGAAAATAAACTCCTGTTATTTAAGCCGCCCAATCTATGGTATTTTGTTATGGCGGCCCAAGCATACTAAGACAAGTGGTAAGGTGTTTATTACTGTTTTTCTTTAAAGCTAAAATGCCACCATTTGTAAGGCACACCATTGTTTTATAAACCACTGAGAAAGATATAACATTGCTAATTAAACTATAATATGTCATTGATTGTAAGAAGCATCCCAATTTGAAAGACCAAAAAAGTGGGAATGCGTACATTTTAGAATTGATGAAATAGATAAAATGTACCATGAACTTTATAGACTTTGTAGACTTCTCAATAAGACCAGGGAAATAGGTTTACATCCTAAACAGCCAGAAACGAAGCACCCTGGGAAAATGCCCAACCACTCCATGGGGCTAATCCAGCAGAAACAGCATTACCACCACTGTCTGTCACTCAATACCTATAAATGGCCACAACTGCCTGAGAACTAATGCCTCCAACCAGGGACCTCCCCAGCCAATCACCAACAACAACTTCAAGTCACCTTGATGACCATGAGAGTGAAGGGGGCACTTTTCATAATTATGCAATGAAAACAGACATAAACTCACTGCCCCAGGAAAACCAGACTATGGTTGTCTTTGGTGGAAACTAGAACCCTAGGTGCAAGGGAGTCTGGGAAATATTTTTAGCTTTCCTGCCTCTGTAGTAAAGGAAGACAGGCTAGAAGGGGGTTGCAGTGAGTGTCGAGCAAATATTAGAGAGTTCATGGATAAATATATTCCAAAAAGATTATCAAACAAGTATTCTAACAATTTTGTTATAAGCAAACAAACAGCCTCTGTGCAAACTGAGGATTGTTTTGAGCTGGCTTCGTTGTCGGTGCTTGTCTGCGTCCATACTATATGGTACCCCCAGCAGGGGAAGAGAACCCTTATGAAGACAACATTTCCTCAAGGGTGATTCTCATCCATTTTCACCACTCTGAGCTTCAGAATTCTGATGTTAAAGTTGCCTTGTCTGGGCAGCTTTATATTACAATACCTGAATGTTTTCTTTAAGTTGGAATTTTACGAGGATGACAAATGGATTTGCTCTATAATGAGAACAGTAAATATACAATGATCTGTAAAGGTTACACAGAAGTTTCTGGACTCAATCTCCAGTTCCTCCTCAGGGAGGGGTTGGTTATACCCTTGAGCTCTATAGCAAGGAGACTCATTCTGCTTCATCCTGTATCTCACTTTTCAGGATTTTACATTCTTCTGGCCCCAAACTCCTGTCCTCTAGGAGATGTCTAGTTCCTGCTCCAGAGCTCTTTTTCAATGATCACAGAGTTCGAGGCCTTTGTTTTATAAGGAGGTAATGTTTTGCAAATGGTCTACCTCTGCACGTAATTTCCCTCTTTAAATTTTACCTTCTAGAAGCCTCCCACTCGCAGGAGACGTCACCAGACCTGGGGCCCCAGAGCAGGAGAGAGGAGGAATTTGGCCTCTTTAGCAAGACTCTGAGCTTGAAAAACAAGGTTAGGCAATCCTGCTGGGGTGCTCAATAGGTCACCACTGGCATTTTAAGTAGGACAATTATCCCCTGTGAGAACTGTCACGGGCATTTCCCCACCTCCCTAAACGCTGCAGTTAAGTGCAATAAAAAAGCTCCCAATCTTTTCCAAATACCCCTGAGGGAACTGGAACTCCCCCAGCTGAGACCTACTGACTGAGCTGAAGAGAAGATTTCCTCCAGGTCTTTAGCACAGCACAAACCCAAGCCCGACTCGACTCCCACCACAGCGTTCCCCTCAATGTACTGCGTGTGGAATAGAAGCCCATAGGCTTAAGAAAGCCAGGCCCAGGGTGACCACCTCATCCCAGTCTGCCCGGGACTGTTCTGGTTTTAGCAGCGACCCCCTTAGTCCCCAGCAAACTAGGAACCTTGATCACCCTGACTCAGCCATGTGGCTTATTGTCCTGGTGGAAAGGATGAGACAGAAATGCTCGTTTCTTCCAGGCTGGAGGAACTCTGGGAAAAGGAAAGGGGACAGAAGGGATGGAGAGAAAATAGTTCACCCAGCGTTCTTCCTTTATCTCCTACCACAGACACACTCCAAACCCTTCCTTGGAGCCTAGAAGGCCTAAGACATCCAGATTGGTGTGAGGCACCTGTGGGCAGGGTCTTCTACCCCGCTTCCTCATTAGGAAGTAGCCGGCAACCCCAGCCCAGCCCCGGGCAGTCCTGTCTGGCATGCTTACCCTCCTGTAAAATGCGGGAGGTGGGGGAGACTTCCTCTGGGGGCCCTATTGACTCTCACATTAAATATCCCCTAAAGTTCTGTCCATTTAACTTCTCAGAACTTTTTTTCAAACTCTGGGGAACTAACAACTTAAATTTTTCAAATGAAGGGTCACGACCATCAGGATGGTTTAAGTAAAGGAGCCGTAGAGGGTGGACGCTGATTCCGTGATGAGTAGAGCAGCGTCATCCCTCTCCTCTGAGGCTCTCTGCAGAGTGACAGAAAACCCACTGTGTTAGTTTGCTAGGGCTGCCACAATGAGTCTCAGAGGCTGGAGGCTGGAAGTTCAAGATCAGGGTGGTGCTTTCTTCTGAGGACTCTCTCCTTGGCTTGTGGATGGTCATCTTTCTCCCTGTGTCTTCACTTCCTCTTATCTTGGCACCTGTCTGTGTCTAAATTTCCTCTTCTTATAAGGACACCAGTTATATTAGTTTAGGGCCCACACTAATGACTTCATCTTAATTTAATCATCTCTGTGATCTCCTAAATCACCTAGCTTCCAGATGGGTGAAATGGGTCAAAAGGTACAAACTTCCAGTTATAAAATAAATAAGTTGTGAGGACATAATATACAGCATGGTGACTACAGTTAATAAGGCTGCACTGTATATTTGAAAGTTGCAAAGAGTGTAAATCTTAAAAGTTCTTATCACATGACAAGAAAAAAAAATTTTGTAACTATGTATGGTGATGGATGTTAACTAGACTTATTGTGGTGATCATTTCACATTATATACACATATCTAATCATTATGCTGTACACTGGAAACTAATATAATGTCACATTTCAATTATACTTCAATAAAAACATACATATATATAGGTATTGCCAAACCAAAACCTAGGGAAAAAAAAATTCACCTATCTCCCACATAAGGTCACACTTTGAAGTTCTCAGGGTTAGAACTCAAAATACGCATTTGGCAGGGACTCGATTCAGCCCATGACACCCACCTCCCTGGACTTGGCATTCTTTCTTCTGCCCTCAGGTCCTTGGGTCCACCTTCTGGGAAGATTACAGAGCCCAAAGACAGTCTTTAGGTAGAACCATTCACAACCCATTGATGCAACAACTATCTCCAGCTGCTGCTCTCAGCTGTTGGGGGGAGTCAGTGTGGTGAAGACAACCTCTCTTTAAGGAAAATCTAGAAGAGCAGTTCTCAAAGTTTTTGGAAAAGTTAAGTAATATGTTAGTATTATTATGAAAATAATTTTGACTCTACCAACTCTCTGAAAGGGTCTCAGGGAATCCTAGGTATCCCTGGGCATACATTAAGAACAATTGCCTTACAAAAAAGCCCTTTCTGGATGCCTTCACTTTCAGATTGTTCTTCACTGCTACTCCTCACTGGCCAGTACTGGCCTTCCCCTTGAAGCTGGAGAAACTTCCTGCCCTACTCCAATCTCAACCCAATACAGACACACAGCAAGGCCCACATTTCAAGAGCTGTGCTTGCAGGTAGGTCCAGACGACCCGGGTCCCAGGAGACAGCACAATGCAGGAACAGACATGAATATTCAGTAAACCAAGCCAGGATGTCTCCTGGCTCTATCCCCTGCAATGAGATCACTTTGTCCTAGTTTTCCCACGTAAGTCAACAATTCCCCATATTAGGTAAGTGATAGCGAACAAGCCTGTATCCATTAGGATTTAGTTTAGCTGACTCTAAGAATCAAAAAAAAATTTTTTTACATTGGCTTAAATAAGATAGAAACATATCGTTCCTTCATATAAAAGAAATCTAGGGTTAGGCAGCACAAGACCAGTTTGGTGCCACCACAAAATTCTCAGAGACTGGCCTACTTTCCAGCTCACAGTCAGCTATCTCTAAGTTGTGGTGCTCATCCTTGAGGTCCAAGGTGGCTGCTGAGCTCCAGCCATAGTAATCATATTCCACCCAGGAGAAATGGAAAAACAATACTTCCTAAGAGTTATGTATATTTCTGTTTACTTCTCACTGACCAAAACTAAGTCATATATTTACAAAGGAAATCAGGAATGTTCTCTTTTAGTTGGGCAATAATATGTCTAATCAATAGAATGTACATTGGTTAGAAGGGGAGACTGCGTTTTGGGAGGCACCAAGCATTGCTGACCACAAACTGTCAATTAGCTGCTCTTCCCCTGTAGAGAACGGCAAAGCCAAGTTGAGATGCAGACACTGGGCGCCACGATGTGACTCACCAACCAGTTGACTCATTCCTACCCACCAGCTTGTCAGCAAAATTGTGTTTCTACCTGCCATGGACCTTCCAGATTGCTAAAAATATTCACAACTCTGAATGTTAAATTCTTGAATGCAAAGAGTCTACAGTTTAGCATATTCTCTAGATTTCCAAATTGCATATTTCTATATAAAAATGACCATATCAAACGTTGAAGGAAAAAACACTTAAACATTGACCTAAAATTATTACAGGACATTTTTCTTTGCTTTTTTTTTCATTCTTTTCTGTAGATAGAAATGTTCTTCCAACGTATATACATTCCTTCTATAGTTAGATAAAACAGTAATTTCTTTTCAAGAGCCCAGACTTCTAGCCCCGTCATTCTCTAGTCGAGGGATTTATTGCTCTACAACCCCCACTAGCTGAGACCAGAAGATAATTTAGAAAACCTGACTCTTGAAGTAGTGCTTTCCCCTGATCCACTCTATTTCATTTCATGCCATGTTTCTTGGGTTAAATATAAAAATTACATCATAACCTTTCTTATTATTTCAAAATAAGAATTTCTCATTATTTATGTCTTACGGTTTAAACAGAATCTAAAAATAAGTGTAACCCACAAACGACATTTTCAAAGAACAGCCATCAAGTTCTGCTCTGCTGTTACGATTAAACCTGAGTCAGAGGAAGGGGAAAGCTGTACAGTTCAGACTTAGTAAGGAAAAAAGAATGCTTTTTTTTTTCCCCAGAAACTCTTCCGGAGGGATTCCCCTTCCGAATTTTAGACTTGGTCATTTTCCAGAGAACTCTTTGGAACTAAAAGTGATTCCAGCAAATCTGGGAACAGCTGACTCCCAAGGTTGATCTGTGCTGACCGTCACCGTGCCGCGCGGGGGCTGCTGCAAGGATGGTAGGCGGCGCTGGTCCAGGCAGCTGCAGCCCCCACGGAGGCACAGGATAAGTTCTGGGCTTCCAGAGGGAGCCTGTTAATAACCCACACCCGCTCTACTCTGCTTTTTCTCCAAAAAAGGCATTAACTGAAAAACTGAAAGACAATTCTTCTTGGTTTTTCTGTTTGTGCATGTCCCTACCCTAGAGCCAAAAGACTGACGACGATCAACCAATTTAAACACAGCAACCTTGCTGGAAAAACACCCAAAGGCACATGTAGAAAAGCATTAACTTCACCCGCAAAGAATGCCCCAGCTATATTTGCTGAGATCTTATACAGAGTGTTGGACTACAGAGATAAAATGAGTCTGCACCAGACAGGAGGCTCGATTACTTGTCTCAGGAAATTAAAGAGGAAGCTGTTTATTGTATTGACTTGAATCTAATCGATACCTAGCCGTTAATGAGCACAGGAAAAGTGGTGGATCCTACAATCCACATTGTACCACGACATACAGTAAAACCTGCCCAGCACAGGCACACCTGCCATATGTGCAAGGCACACAGGAGCATCAGAAAAAACATGAAACTTTTATGATCAGCAGAAGCCGATTCTCCTTCAAGCTAAGGAAGCTTAAGCTTCAGGACCCCTCCCTCACACAGTCCCTTCCCATTCTCATTCTAAGTAAATATCTGCTTTCTTCGCTTATTGTCCCTTTGTAATGTTTTCCTATAAAAGGAGTCCCTAAGTTTTATAAGCTTCAGGCTCCACGAAACCTGGATTTTCTAGAGCAAGTAAAACATTGGGTCAAGCACTCTTACATTTTTTTATCTTTTTGATTTTTAATGGTGGTAATAAACACATACCATGAAATTTACCAACCTAACCATTTGTCAGTGTCCATTTCAGTGGTACTAAGTGCATTCACATTGTTGTACACCCATCTCCAGAACTTGTTCATCTGGCAAAACTGAACTCTGTAGCTGTTAAACAATTAACTCCGCATCTCTGCCGGCCCCCAGCCCCCGGCAACCACCCTTCTTTCTGTCTCTGCTAATTTGCCTGCTCTAGGTACCTCGTATACGCAGAATCATACTGTATTTGTCCTTTTGGTGAAAAGCTTATTTTACTTTGCACAGTGTCCTCGAGCTTCATCCACACTGTAGCACAAGGCAGGATTCCTTACTTTTTAAGGCTGATTAACTTTTCATTGCATGTAAATACCACATTTTCCTTCTTTATTTATCCATCCATGGACACTTGTGCTTTCTTTATTTTAAGGTAAATATGAGTAACCCTTTGGAAAGCCATGCTCTTGCTTTAGAATTGGTTCGGTCTGTAGAATGTGCAGTGGTGGTCCCTTGTCAGTCACTCCTCTGTGAGGATTCAGTGACTTTCTTTTTCTGATTTCAATGGGGAATCATAAAGGCACAATTGTCTTTTCCTTGCCAACTTGTGAATGACTCCCTAACAAACAATACAGTCTGCGTTTCCCCACCTGGACATCCCACGCTTCTTTCTGTATCTCTTATCTATTCTGGGATTCTTTTTTTTTTTTACCTACCACCTACCATGCTTCTATATTCTAGTATCCTTTAATCAACAGACACATATGTATTGAGAGAGATTATTTCATTTTATTTTCAACTATTATTTAGCACCTTCAATGTTCTGGGTGCAATACTCCACTTTGTAAGGCAAACAGGAAAAAATAAAATAAAGTAAGAGTAAGCCTGAATAAGTTCACATTCCAGAGGAGGGAACAGACCCACAAACTCCAATGAAGTGTAACCAGTTCAGTAATAAAGGCATGTACAAGGTGCTAAGGGGGTACATTAAGGGAAGGATTAGATCAGCATAAATGAGTCAAGCAAGACTACCCAGAGAGGGTAGTATTTAAGCTGGGCATTGAAAAAGATATTTGCTTGGTGATGAAAGTTGCAAAGGGTGTTCCTTGCAGAAGAAACAGAGTAAGCCAGAGGCTTAAAAGTATTTGTTATTATGTTCTAGGAAAAAGCAAATACTCTGGTGTCTAGAGGGGAGAATGCATTAGTAAGGGTAGCAAGGGAGATTGGGGCTAGACCCTGAGGGTCTCATGAGGTGCTAAGGAATTAGGACTTTCTCTGGTGGGAGCCACTGAAGGTCTCAAAGCTGGGAGAGGTGCCCAGGGGCAGGGAGCATCATGATGAAATCTGTGTTTCGTAAAGACCTTCCTTTCACCACTTCGTGCCTATTGCACCTATCCTGCCTGCCGTGTGCAGGATAGGGTATCATGAAGAGAAACTGGAAGGATGAGAGCAAGGGCAGGAGAAAAGCATGAGGAGGTCTTTAAATTTGAGTAAATATTTAACCAAAAGATAATGTTTTTCCTCCATCAGCAGAAATGAGAGCTGAAGAGCAGGCTGAATTCAATCATGAAAAAAATTACATTTCTGTTCATCTGAGCTTTTAAAACTGCTACATATGTGTATATGGCTGTGTATACAATGTTACACAAGAAAATGCTAATGTTGGCTACCTTCGGGTGGGGAATTAAGAGCAATTTTTATTTTCTTCTCTATGCCCTCCTCAGTATCCCAAATATTCTATATTCAAATGTATTTCTTTTAACAATAAGACAATATTTTTAAAAGACCATTTAGTTTCTTGTCATCCCCAGCTCTTTAATGTATTGGAAGCTATCATTTGACTTGAGGTGGGTTGAGAAGGAATGCGATAGTATCAGGGGTCCTTCAAAACCCAGTTCCACTTATCCCTCATCCCCAAAATAAATGCATGTGAGTAGTGGGGAAGGGGAAAGGAATATACAAGAAAATATGTGACACTTTTATGTTCACACAGACAATGTATATATTGTATAAAGTAAATGAGGCAGACAATGAGGAAGATGGGAGTTGGAGAAAGAAACCCTCGAGATGATTTGGATGCTCATAGAAGATGGTGGGATTTGTCCTAGTTTATCTCTGACGGACAGAAAAGTGAAGGCTAGGAGGATGATATTCAAGCTGCCAGAATGGTGGGAGCAAATAGGAAAGCATGGGAGGGTCTGGAAGAAGGTGATGAGACCAGGCAACTTGGAACAAATGATTCATGAGAGACATGAGGTTGGAAAGGTGGGTCTGAGACCAAGAATCCTTTAGGTAGTGGGGAATCAGTGATAGTTCTGATGCAAGATCAGTTTGAGGCGGGGAGGCAGGAGACGTTGCCAGGAAGGAAAGGCAGTTGAGGTGCGGCTTCCCGATTGCCTCACAGATCTAGACATCTGCTGGCAATGCTGTATTTTCACTGGTTCCTCCTAAACCTGCTGTTTCTTTCTTCCAAAATAAAAACTACTTTGTTAGGATATAATTCACATAATACACAATTTACCCATTTAAAGTACAGACTTAATTGTTTTTGAGTATATTCACATGGTTGTACAAACATCACTACGATTTTTTTAGAACATTTTCATAAAAGAAACCTCATACCCCTTCTCCAATCTCCCCTAACCCTCTGGCCTTAATCAACCAGTAAGCTACTTTCTGTCTCTATGGATTTGCCTATTCTGGACATTTCACATAAATGGAATCATATAATATTGACCTTTTGTGTCTGGCTACTTTCACTTAACACAATGTTTCAAGGTTCATTCACGTTGTAGCATGTATCAGTACTTCATTCCTTTTTATTGCTAAATAATATTCCATGCTATGTGTATACCACATTTTGCTTATCCATTCATCAGTTGATGGACATTTGGGTTTTTTTCCACTTTGGGGTTATTATAAATAATGCTGCCATGAACATCCGTGTACAAAGTTTTTGTGTGGATACAGGTTTTCATTTCTCATGGTCATCTCCTAGGTGTAGAAGTTGCTAGATCATACAGTGACTAGATTCTCTGTTTCTGACCTATTCCTTTGCATGCTCTCTGGTGAATCTTAACTTTGTTCGTTTTTTTTTTTTAAAGATTGGCACCTGAGCTAACATCTGTTGCCAATCTTCTTTTCTTTTTTCCCTTCTTCTTCTCCTCAAAGCTCCCCAGTACATAGTTGTATATTCTAGTTGTGAGTGCCTCTGGTTGTGCTATGTGGGACGCTGCCTCAGCATGGCCTGATGAGCGGTGCCCGTGTCCCCGCCCAGGATCCGAACCGACGAAACCCTGATACGCCAAAGCAGAGCATGCAAACTCAACCACTCAGCCATAGGGCCAGCCCTCTAACTTCGTTTTTGAAGCTGGATTATGTCTCACCCAGTATAACTGAATTCTACCCAACAAGTGAAGTATCTACCTTAACTTAACTCAGCCTCATTTGTGATTTTCCAAGCCAAGAAGGAAATGGATTGTGTGTCAGAATCTTCTGTCTGCTCAAGAAAGCAGATCTGATCACAGAGCAAGTCATAGAGGCCCACATTCAGGGTGCCCTTGTGCGTCCTACACTTTCAAAGTAAAGGAAACCAAATGTCAATCTCTCTTCTCTCTCAAGTCTGGGTAAATCAGAAGCATCCTTATGGAAGCAAGAGATTTCAGCCCAATTATGGATCTTCTGCTAGAACTGCCTTCCCTCTTGACTAAGATAAGGATTCCGTAAGGAGGAATCTCACGATCTCAAAACTGGTAACAGTCACAGAAAAGTGAGAGCCCAGTGCTTTAGAAATGTGTGTAAAATTAGAAATATCAAGAGGCTTTTGGTTTTCTAGGGTTTTAAGCAAGAACATCTGAGAAATGAATAACAATCAGCATGAAGGGGAAAAAAATATAACACTTTGGAGTCCTAGAAGTCAAGGTGATATCATGTGAAATAGAACAAATTTTTTAAAAATGCAACCACAGGTAAGTTAAGAAAGAATTTTGAATAAGCACCTGTGTCTTCAGATTCCAGAACACCTCCTCCCCTAGGAATCAATGTAACAGTAACCAAAGTCACATACAGTACTAAAACTGCTGTGTTGGCCAAAACCAGCTAATTGACCTGTGATCAATACCAAAAGCCATCAATGTGCGGTTAAGCAATAGCAAATGATTGACCTGTACTGAAGACTTGACAATGGAGGGAGCAAGATTTATACCTCAATATTGCTCTAACAATATTTCAGCATCCCTGCCAGCCCTGTGGGATTATAAATAGATTCTGCTAAGAGTAATAAGCTTACTCCCAGAATCCTCTCTGTATGGGAAATGAGGTGCCAGGGGAGCAGACACACTGAGACGGAGGTGTTATAAAGCTCGAGTTAGGAAAGAGATTAATGTTAGACAGCTATAGAACAAAACATTCCGAGGAACACAAGATGATGGCCCGTCTCCCTGTTATTGGGAGCTTGTAACCTACAAAGAAACATGGGAGGTAACAAGTAATTCAATGTTGGCAAAAGTGAACCACCTGCCTTAAGAAAGTAAAGATTTCGTTCTCGTGGTGCAAAAAGTATTGTATAAACTCACTTGCTAAAAATCAAGAAAGTGTTCTGTTCAATTGGAAGAGACATATCCTCTTTCTCTTGTTTCTGAACTCTCTAACTCTGATTAACCAAAACGTCTTCTGGAGAAATAATTCGAAATGTCTCTTTTGAAATATTCTCAGAAAAGAGTCTTTCTGGGGAATTATACAAGTGTGGGGTTTCTGCAACTCCCCTGGTTTCAGATATCATTTTCCTCAGTCTCCTGTTGCCATGTGCTGGCTCCACTTCCCTGCCCCACTCTGAAGCTTAGCATCTGATCAGCGGGACACTCCCAGTGGGCTCTTCCTTAGCCAGGCATTTCCCCTGTCCCTACTCCCAGATTCTTCCCCTTACCTCCTGGCTGGCTTCCTCGAGATTGACTGAGGTTACTGCAGTGCACTTAAAGGTCCTTAGAAAGTCAAGGATATGCAGGACGCTGTGAGACTGGCCTCTGACCTTGTACACGTGGATGTCATTGCGTCACTTCAACTTCCCTGATCTCCTTTTTTCCTGACCTGCCCAAAACCAAAGGAGGAAGGAAGGGAGGGAGGGAGGGAGGGAGGGAGGGAGGAAGGAAGGAAGGAAGGAAGGAAGGAAGGAAGGAAGGAAGGAAGGAAGGAAGGAAGGAAGGAAGGAAGGAAGGAAAGGACAGAAGAAGGAAAAGAAGGAAAGATGGTAGGAAGGAAGGAATCAACCTCCGGTGTCTGAAAGTTCACAATAACGCATCATACTCAACAGACTTCCACCAACTGACAATGCCTTAAAAAGTTTTCCTTTTAATACTAAATTGCCAATAAGAAAAACCTTGCATTTAACTGAGTTCTGCTTATACTCTAATTTCCCTTTCAGCAGCCAGGTTGAAGGCCCAGCAGGCAGCTTTTCCAAGGTAAAAAGTAGAAAATTCTGTTAATTGGCATTTAAAGAAAATAAATATTTTATGAATAAAGTTGATAATGATGATAGTGTTCATGAACAATGAGAACTACCAGCCATAAGAAGCATTACGCAAATCAATGTGCTACCACACAGGTACATAAGGTCATTTCAATCATCTTTGTATTCTCACTAGTGATGTATGAATTGTTTTGAAATATCCTCAACGACCTCTCAACCTGAACTTAGTTCTTGTTTTCACTCAGTAGAATCACATCAAGGTTTTTTTCTGTCAAGTATTCAAATAACATTAACTGATCTATTTGGTTCTGTCAATAATCGATGATGAAACTTCTATATTTCCTGAAAATGTATCTGAATAACTTGTATTAACATACAATTTATGAATCAGATATAATGTTATAGGCCCAATTATTTGTGAAAACTTTTGGTAACATTTCAATAAGTATAAATCAAAAGGAATGATCTCTTATAAAGACCTTTTCTATAAGCCAATTGGAAGTTAAAAGAATGATAACATTAGAATGATATTAAAGAAATGAAATAAGAATATTACATTTTTTAAAAGTAATTTCATTTCCCCGGTACATCCTTAACTTCCTAGTTTTTTAACAAGTGTTAGAATGGTGAGCAGAGTAAAAAGGAAGACTTCTCATCTTTTAAAACCAGTATACACTAGTTTTTCAAAAGCAGACGCTACAGGAAACAGACAATATGCAATGCTGAGCTGTGCATTCTTTGAGAAAACAGAATTTGTTGAACAGAATTGTAGAAAAAAATAATTGAGGAATCATTGCTATTATATCCAGGGGACTTGCAATGATTTTGAAATTTTTACTGAATATATACTTTTCAGAACTTTTTAAACTAAGGATAATTTTGTCTAGAAAAGTAAAAAGAATATTTGCTTACAATGCAAAATCAAGTTTCAGCTGGGGAAAAAAAGCCTATTAAAAACAACAGCAGCAAGAACAAAAGAAAAAATTCCAAATACTTCTTCGGCAATTCTAATAAAAGGGTGCATTTGTTTTTTGAAATATTTTTCTGGTGTTTTCTTTTTCTAAAGAGGGAGACAATTAGAAAGACTCGGATATCTGAATGAAGTGTTAGTGGGTTACAAAGAAATTATAATCAGAGACAACAGTAAGAGGAATAAGGATTTCTCTTTTCTTCTTCTCTTTTCAAATTACTTTTTTCCATGATTATCTTTTCCAGTTGGCAAGTGATAGACAAGCACTGGCATAGGTAAGTTCAAAATGGCAGATTCCTTTAGTTTCCAAATGATTGCCTGCCTTTAAAATACATGCTTTTTTGTTTTGAATTGGTTCTTCAAAAACTAGGAAAAGTTCATGCTCTTTGAAAAAACTTTTAATACAAGTGCATGTATAGTAAAATGTGAATGTCCTCCTCACCTCCTCGTTCATTTCCATTCCCAGTTCTCAGGGCTTACCCTGTTTAACGGTTTTTGTACGGATCCTTCCAGATCCTTTTCTGAGCAGATACAAATACGGTTTTTCATATGAATATAAATATATGACTGTTTTACATGTTGTTCTACCACTTTTTTCTTTTTTCTTTTTTTTTTTTTTTGAGGAAGATTAGCCCTAAGCTAACATCTGCTGCCAATCCTCCTCTTTTTGTTGAGGAAGACTGGCCCTGAGCTCACGTCCATGCCCATCATCCTCTACTTCATATGTGGGATGCCCGCCACAGCATGTCTTGACAAGCAGTGCCTAGGTCTGCACCCAGGATCTGAACCATTGAACCCGGGGCTGCCAAAGCGGAAGTGAGAACTCACTGCTGCGCCACTGGGCCAGCCCCCCACTTTTTTTTTTAATATGCCAAGTTCACACAGTCAGGAAGACCTGAGACTGAGACATGACTCCCGGTCTGTCTGACTGTAAAACTTACTTTGTTTCCAATGCATGATCACCAAAAACACAGCACCAGTTTGGGGAGACTGTCTGGCGATATTGTATAGTTATATGACATCAGTTGACTTCTTGATTCAATCAAGACATTCTTGATCAGAAACTGATAAATATCCAACAAGCATGAAATAAATTGTGGCACATCAACTGGATCATATATCAATTGTGAGAACCATGAAAACTAGGTTCCAACATTGAAAAGTGATTGTGGTGAAATCTTAAAAGAAAAATAGTCTCTTCTGGCGATTTTTCCCAAAAAAGAGAATTTTGCACCAACCTAAACTGATATTTCACCTCCCATAACAAAACCACCACCTACATTTAATGGGAATTTCTCCCTATACAAAAAACGTAAAGTCCTGTCTCCCTGGGCAGAGACAATAAAAGCCTAGAAACTCTAAAGTCACTAGACAACTATTGATTATTATTTTCCTACAGATGACGGGAAAATCGTTATGGGTTGAATTGTGTCCTCCAAAAAGATATGTTGACACCCTAACCTTGATGCCTGTCAATGTGACCTTATTTGGAAACAGGGTCTTTGCAGATATAATCAAGTTAAGATGAGGTCATTAGGATGGACCCTAATCCAATATGATGGCTGTCCTTACAAGAAGAGGGAAATTTGGACACAGAATATCATGTGAAGACACAGAGGGAAGACTGTGATGAGATAGAGTTATGTTGCCACCAGCCAAGGAACATCTGAGATCACCAGAAGCTGGAAGGAGCGTCCCCTGGAAGCTTCAGAGGGAGCGTGGCCCTGCCAACACCTTGATTTTGGACTCCTGGCCTCCAGAACTGTGAGAATAAATGTCTGTTCTGTTATGCCACCCAATTTGTGGTACTTTGTTACGGCAGTCCTAGGACACTGACACAGGAATCATTAAGGATTTTTAAGAGGAAGGAAGCAAAGACTAACCATTATTGAGAACCTATGATGTTATTCCAGGCTCCGGGCTAGATGCTTTACCTATTTTATTTCATTCTAACAGCTACGTGAAGAAGGCATTTTACAGAGGAGGAAGTCGTAGCTCAGAAGGTGAGCAATATGCTGAAGTTCCCTCAGCTGGAAAGGGCTGAGGCTCAGCCTCTGCTGGCTAAGTCCACAGTGTTTCCAATGCACCCCTGCCAAGGACACAGCGTTCGTTTGTCTGAGAAGACTGATTCAGCAGGATTTCGTACACTGGTGTGACCATGTACATCAGTTACCACGCAACCTTTACCCAGGTAAACCAGACCTTCATGGTCTCCCTGGAAGATATGTCAACATCTCTTGACAGCCAAACGTTGTTGCATATAGCACTGAAGCTTCGCAGTCTGCCAACTAGTAGTCAAACCCTGTATTTTTAACCAAAAGTTAACTAAGGCTGAGTTTGTGAATAAACAGATCCATCTATTTACTCACAGACCTTCATATTGAATGGGAGAAGTAAAACATGGTGTGGTGTATGAGGGTGAACCATGCTTTCTCCAGTAAATGCCAAATCACAAGAAGATATCCTAGTATCTAACTTAATTTTTGCTTCAACTTTCATAATCTCCCAAGGCTTCAGTGACTGCAGGCTAGTAAATGATAAAGCTGGTTTCCAGGATATGAAAGCCTAGTACACTATTAGTTTACAAAGTCCATACAGTGTGTAGTTAAGAATTCAGACTCTGGAGCCAGAATGGCTGGGTTCTCATGTGCACAAAGGCACATGCTGGGTAGGTGGGCAGTGGGCTGGATTTCAGGCCCCGCTTAGCTGGCATCTTTGTGCAGGGCACAACCTGCCCAACCTTTCATGGGCAACTCTGCAGGTAGGTTTCCACCTCCCCTGACTACGGGTAGTTGTGCTCTCTGTGTCACACTCAACTCCCAAAATACCATCCAAGTAAAAAAGGAAGCAAAACCATCTGTGAGTTCAAAACCATTCAGTATATTTGATACTCATGATACTGCTAATGAAATCATCTATCTCCCCCCAGAAAAGAAAAGTAGAAACTGTAGGTATTACTATACCATAGTTTTTCCTGAGTGGGACCACTTTGGGAGAAAAGAAAGGATTGCAGCACTGTGGTATCGGGACTTTGTCAGCATAGCCCCCCCCCTTCCTACCCCCCATATAATTCTGCTCAGCAAGCAGTAGTCAGAACATGACACCCCGGATGTGGTTCAGGATCTGTGTCTCCAGGAGGACTAATTAGCAGCTCGTGGAGAAAAAGCCATTCTCTGGTGCCCCATTAATTACAGCGCTCCTGGCAACTCAGGTGGGCCCACACGAATGCCTCCTGCACAAAAAGGTCACATCCTGGTGTTGCTAGTCAGATCTGTGCAAGATCTTATTGTTGTTCATGGTTATTTCCCTGATAATCGTTCCCCAGAGGTCAGTCCGGCTACAACCTAGAATATTTGAGTGCAGTAATTTGCAAGATTTATGGAAAACAATTTTTCAGAAATGTGCTCTCAATTTTCATTGGGCCAATTCCTCTTTCTCTGGTAAGTGCTGGGGCATATGGAGCAGGTAAATGTTTTAATGGACAGCATAAAAGTAACATTTTTCTTCTGAAGTTGAAGATTTGCACTTAGGGCTTCCAATCCCATTTTTTACTATGGCAAGTGTTCAGCACAAATTAAAGGGAGAGAGAAAAACTGCCATCTTTCAACCTTGCTATGGCCACAGTTCAGTAATGACGGCAGCATCTCACAGATCCATATCTCCCCACTCTGGGGCTCCCACTCTGGGGCTCCCACTCTGGGGAAGAACTTTTCATTGAATTTTTCTACCCCAGGTTTTAGTCTCCTACCTGTCTCTTGTGTTAGATGCGTTGAACTCAACAATCTCTAAGATTTAACACAATAAGATGAAAATGGCCAAGGGCAGTCTTTCCAGTCTCTGGGAGGAAAGATTAATGGTAAAAACAATCACCTAATGAAAAGTTAGGAAAAAAAAAATGTAGTGCAGGTAAACATTACCCATGTGGATGTGTATAGCACCTGGGTACTCTTTACAAATCACAACAGTTGCAACTATTAAATTTTTTTCATTTATAACATGATAGAGCAATAGTGGGGGTTTTGGAAGCAGCCATCCAACCATTTGAAGTTAACAGAACAGCAGTACAATTTCTTCATTTGTTCAGCCACATCCATCTATGAAGCATCCACTATGTTTTACACACTTATTTTTTTTTCCTTTTCTTTCTCCCTGAAGCCACCCAGTACATAGCTGCATATTCTAGTTGTAGGTCCTTCTAATTCTGCCATATGGGACGCCACCTCAGCATGGCCTGATGAGCGGTACCATGTCTGCACCCAGGATCCGAACCAGGGAAACCCTGGGCCACCAAAGTGGAGCGCGTGAACGTAACCACTCGGCCAGGGGCCGGCCTCACACACCTATTTTTTTAATATCTCTGAGTGTAACCAACTACATGCATTAGGTGGCCTTCCTCTGTTCTCCTTTAATGCCTCCTATATACCTCTAGCGATGCATTTATCACTTTATCTTGCAATTACCTGATAATATGATTGTCCTCTAAGTTGATAGTGGTGTAGGGGTATTTGGTGGGGGCAATGACACCCCTATTCTCCTTTGAATACTCAGCATCTGGACCAGGTGTTAAGTAATGTATGACAACATGCGTTCAATAAAATAATGAGACTTCACATGATAGCAAAATAAACTCTGCTCTCCTAACGCCTACTCTGAGAGTCAACAGGAAAGATTGGATACTTCTAAGGAATTATGAAGTTAAAAGAACAAGCTTTTTCTCTAAAAGTGAAATATCAGAGGGCTCTTTTAAAAGCTGCTATTAGATTCTTTTTAAGCACCAGAAGGGATTGTAGAGATCATCTGGCCAACTCTACTCCTTTCTCTGCCCTCCTCTACATGTAGAAAAATGGAGGTTATAAAATCTGCTTAAAATCACACAACTTGGGGGCTGGCCCAGTGGTGCAGCAGTTAAGTTCACACATTCGAATTCAGCAGCCCAGGGTTAGTGGGTCGGATCCAGGGTGCAGACCTGTGCACCACTTGTCAAGCCATGCTGTGGCAGGCATCCCACATATAAAGTAGAGGAAGATGGGCGTGGATGTTAGCTCAGGGCCAGTCTTCCTCAGCAAAAAGAGGAGGACTGGCAGCAGATGTTAGCTCAGGGCTAATCTTTCGCACACACACACACACAAAATTTTTTTTTAAATCACGCAACTTGTTAGTGACTGCAGCGTAAGTGCAGTCCAGCTTATTGGAGGCTCCTTGTCCACAAGCTAGAAAAGGCAAAGCTGGCCAATTGCACAAGACAGACCCTTCTGACACTAACTTCTGCTTTCAGGAATGTAACTCTGTTTTAAATGCAAATCAAAGAAGAAACAGCCCATGAATCTTGTTCTGCTGCCCCTCTCACAGTTTGTAATTTATTTAACCTGTTCACATTTGCCTCAGGATCTTTGCACTACCACCCCCACCCCCTACAATGCGAACATCACAACCCCAGAGAAACTTTTCCTTATAATTCGATCACCGGCAGGCCAGATCAGATTCCCCTTTATACACCAGCAGGGCACCTGTACTTCTCCTTCATGGGACTTATCACAGTTTGAAGTTACATGGTCACAAGTCTCTAGGGATAAAAGGCATTCTGAAAGCACATCCTCACCCATCTTTTCTTCGTCATTCCAACCTGGGAGTAGAAAAAGGATCAGTGTAATAGTACCAAAATTATGTCTTTGAATCTACCGCACTTGCTGATGTGAGTTCTTCAAATTCAAGACCCCACACACACACAGACACACACACACACAGACACACGCCCTCCAGGGTTCTAGGAGTCTGAAGGTGTGTCTCTCATGTGCTCACACTTGAGTCCTCTCAGCTCCCCCTGGACATCTCACAGCTTCTCTCTGGTGGGTGCTGGCTCCTTGTGGCAATTTGCTGCTGAGGCACAAAGCCTCAAACCCGCCTTTGTGTTGTTATACATGATCTGTGGGTCCCAATCACAGAGATTTAGTCAAACCATTCTGTCCATTTTTACTCCCAGTGCCTGCTCCCTAGGGCCCAAGACTGGAGTCCTTCAGGGTTGGCAAAGAAGACAACAGCTCTCCCCTCTGATGTGGAAGTAAAGGCTTAAATCACGCTCGTGTGACATGGCTCTAAGCTTGGGATAAATTCTTCACCGGAAGCCTCCTTGGCAGCTCATATAAATAGACCCCTGTGTGGCCTACCACAGGGCCTTCCAGTTACCCAGGCCTGTGTGCATTTAAGGGGAACAGAATTAAGTCTCAAGGTTGGACCCCGCCAAATTCAGAGAAAGCAGCAGAATGTCAGTGCTCGTGTAGGAAAGGAACAGCAAGCTGAGCCTTCATCCCAGCTCAGACCGGGGAGAACTTCCCCCTGCACTCACTCATTCAACAGCTGTACTTGGAACAAGGTTTTCCAGGAATGGCCCACGCACAGGCACTGAAAATTCCAGCCGAGGACTTCATGACTTGCAAATCTTGGCGGAGGCCTGAGGAATATGACCGCGCGACTCTTGGAACAGAGGCAGGCATGGAGGGGACGCCATCCGCTGAGGACTCTGACACAGCCAGTTTGAGTCTTGGCGCGGACATCTGCCAGATGTGTGAGCTTGGGCAAGTTTCTTAGCTTCCATAAACCACAGTTTCCTATCCATACAGCAGAACAATCTCTATCTCTCAGGAATGTTATGAAAGTTAAACAAAATTGAGTTGGTAAATCATGCAGCCTAGTGCTTGGGACATAAGCAATACTCAATAAATGGTCATTCTCTTTCCTGTTACTTTTTCATCTATTCTGATTTTTGCAGTCATTCTTGCTCCACTGGCTTTGGTTAAAATTTTTTCCACAAAAATGTTAAAAGTACAGCCAGTCCCAGTGGCCTAGGGGTTAAGTTCGGCACACTCTGCTTCAGCAGCCCAGGTTTGGTTCCTGGGTGTGGACCTGCACCACTCATCTGTCACAGCCATACTGTGGCAGCAGCTCACATACAAATAAAAGAGGAAGATTGGCAGTGGATGTTAGCTCAGGGCGAATCTTCCTCAGGAAAAAACTAAAAGGTTAAAGGTATCTATTTCATTAGGTACTTGGTAAAAATTCTACTGTGCTCCTAGAGTTTATTATTGCATCATTAAATCCAAGAGACTAACATTCATTATTAGTCAGCTATTTCCTGGATTCATTCCTTCTGATGTGGGAGACACTATTTTCCCTCACTTTGAAAATGGCTTCCAGCTCAACAAACCTGTCTTCGGCAAAAGGATGGAAAAGAAATATTTATTTATTATCTACTATGTGCCAAGGGGGAGTAAAGCTTGGCAGCTAATTGCTTGGGCTGTGGAACCACAAGGCCTAGCTTTAAATCCAGACTCTACCCCTTAACTAGCTGTGTAACCTTGAGGAGGTAATATAAATTCTTGGTGCCTAAGTTTGTAATCCGTGGTGGCGATTGTACCTACCTCATAGGATGCTTGTGACAATTAAATGAGTCAATTAGAATAATGTATGCCCCACAATAATGCTCAATAAATATTAGCTCTTATTACTTTCCTGTGTTGTATATAGCTTGGTCCTCAGAACAGCCCAGCAAGAGCTGTGTTCTCCTCTCTAATCCTCCCTGAACGAGCAGCTGTGACTGGGAAACCCACCCCAGAGCCCATGGCTAGCATACAGCACCCTAACATTCCTGCCCAAAGTTTTATAAGCCCGAAGCCCTGACTTTTCCTATACAGCTTGATGCTTTCCAGGAGGCTGCGACTGTTTCTCTTCAAGCAGTAAAACAATAAACAAAGCATTAATCATGAGACGGATATCACGTGTTCTAAAGCACAGTTGACATAAAACTTGTTCCCCTACATTTGTCTAACCGGGTTAGACAAATGAATTTGAGAGCTACTTTTGTTCCAGATTAAATCATGGCCACATTCATGGTGACTGAGGCCTGCAGCCACCAGGCAGCCAGAAGACAGCATTTCACACCAGAAGCTACACAGCTCCTTCAATAAACTAAAGGGGAAAAGGAACTTGTATTTATTGAGTGCCGATATGTTGTGCTAAGCATTTTACATGTGTTATTTAATTCTCTTGGCAAAGTAGGGACTATTTCCCCCATTTTCTAGATGAGGAAATTAAAGCTCAGACAGGCTATGCGACTTTTTCAAAGGTCAGCCAGCCAGTAAGGGTCAGAGGCAGCATAACAACACAGGTAGATACCTGGCTGCAATGTCTTACAAATAAGTCATCTCCATAAATATGTGGCATCTCTTCAGGACATCCTCACAAACCCCTTGCTTAAATACTAGCTAAAGCTTGTCAAGCGTTTACCACGCACCAGGCTCTGTTCTAAGCACTTACATGCAATATTTCATTTAATTCTTACCACAGTCCTAGGAGTTGGTACTCTTGTTATTCCAGTTCATGAAAGAGGAAACTGGCCTTGAGGAGTTAATAGCTTGTTTCGTGTCACATATCCTGGAGCCAGGTGATTTCGGGGCGTGTGATCTTAAACACTAGGCTAGGCTTTCTCCCACATTAAGAAGTATGAGCATGGAAAGTAGACCCAATATTCTTTCTACAGCAACCTCCTAGAGTAGAAACAGCACTGGACCATAGACAACTGATCTGCGTTCTAGTCCTGACTCTTTCACTTTGCAATGTTGAGCAAATTAATCATTCCAGGGCTCAGTTTCCTTATCTATAAACTAGAGAGGTTGAACCAGGGTTTACTCCACTGCTACACTTCTGTGATCTACAGCATATCAATACAAGTGACAGAAGCAAATCTGTAGAGGAATTTCATTTGGCCAAAGATGCTCTTCCTCATCAAAGAGAGCACTTAAGACTCTAAAGCAGTTTATTAACGTTTCCCTGAGCTAGAAATTTGCTTTAAAACTCATATTTTGCTACCCTAGAGAATGCACTGAATACATTAATTTAGAATTAACGTGCCATCCACGTGAAAGTGACAGTTTAGCATATATAACACATAGATTTTCACTGTCTGGGATAGACATACGGATGGTTGGATAGATAGATAGATAGACAGACAGATAGATGAATAGGTAGAGCGAGCATTGGAGGCAAGTAGAGCCGTGTTGTTATGCTGCCTCTGACACTTACTGGCTGGCTGACCTTTGAAGAAGTCACATAACCTGTCTGAGTTTTGATTTCCTCATCTGGAAAATGAGGAAAATGGTACCTACCCTGCTGAGAAAATTAAGTAAAAAATGTAAAATGCTTAGCACAACATATTGGCATTCAATAAGCAAAAGTTCCTTGTCCTCTTTCGCTTCTTATAACAGATAGATAGATAATAATCCTCATTTTTAAAAATTCAAGAACTGGGGCCGGCCCGGTGGTGCAGCCGTTAAGTGCGCGTGTTCCGCTTTGGCGGCCTGGGGTTCGCTGGTTCGGATGCCGGGTGCGGACATGGCACCGCTTGGCAAGCCATGCCGTGGTAGGTGTCCCACATATAAAGTAGAGGAAAATGGGCACGGATATTAGCTCAGGGCCAGTCTTTCTCAGCAAAAAAGAGGAGGATTGGTGGCAGATGTTAGCTCAGGGCTAGATCTTCCTCAAAAAAATAAAATTAAATAAATAAAAATTCAAGAACTGATAGAAATGAGAAAAAGACAAGGACTACAAAGAAATAATCTAAGAGTGAATTGAAAATATGGATTTCTTAAAGGCATCTCTCTAAATTCGAAGCTATCCTCCAGTGGGGGCAGGAGCAAGGAAAGGGATGAAGAAGTCACAACAAGGTTGCCAAATGCTGCAAGTCCACTTAGAGTTGTTTACTGACTTCTTCCCTACTCGCTTCCTCCTAAGCTTGAAGGAACATAACAGAGAGCTCTAAACTCTAATTTTTTTTTTATTGTGGACTCTCCCATGGGAATCCATGTTGTAATTCACTAACATCCGTGTTGCCAACTTTAACCGCTTAAAATCACGGAAATCTGCTATGGAAATGTTTGCACTATTTCCCATACATGCTAAAAATAACAGGCCCCTTTGACATATTTAGAAGAGTCATCAGAAACACTTTCTGATGAACTGACACAATTCCTGGGGCACAGGAAGAGAGTAAGAACAAGGCCTCCCTAACAGGTTAAGGCAAATGCCAAGAAAGGGAGCCAGAGAACAGAGCAAGCAGGTTTTATTCTTTTGTTTTTTTTAATTAAACTTTTTAATTTGAGACAATTTTAAACTAACGTGCAGTTGAAAGAAATAATACAGAGAGATCCTGTGTAGCCTTTACCCAGTTTCCCCCAGAGATAACATCTTGCAAAACTACAGTATAATATCGCAACCAGGATATTGACAATGATACAGTCAAGATACAGAACAACTCCACCATCACGAGGATCCCTCATAGTGGCCTTTTATAGCTACATCTGCTTCCTTCCCTCCTTAACCCCTGGCAACCATTAATCTGTTCTCCATTTCTACAAGTTAGTCACTACAGAATGTTATATAAATGGAATCATACAGTGTATAATCGTTTGGTATTTAATTCTCTAGAGATTCACCCATGTTGCTCTGTGTATCATAATTCTCTCTTTTTATTGCTAAGTAGTACTCTGTGGTATGGATATATCACTTTTTTGTTTAACCATTTACCTGTTGGAGGACATCTGGGTCATTTCCAGGTTTTGCCTCTTACTAATAAAGCTGCTATCAACATTCATGTACAGGCTTTTGTACAAAAGTCTTCATTTCTCTGGGATAAATACCCAGGAGTGCAATTGCTGGGCTGTATGATAGTTGCACGTTTAGTTTTGTAAGAAACTGCCAAACTATTTTCCAGAGTGGACGTAACATTTTAAATTTCCACCAGCGATATATGAGTGATCCAGTTTCTCCCCATCCTTGCTAACATTTGGCGTTGCCAAATATTTTATATTTTAACCCTTCTGATAGACATGTAATGATATCTCATTGTGATTTTAATTTGCATTTCCCTAACAGCTAGTGTTGTTGGGCATCCTTTCACACGCTTATCTTCTTTAGCGAAGTGTCTCTTCATATCTTTTGCTTATGTCCTCATGGGATTGTTTGCTTTATAAAAACTACCGAATTTTGAGAGTTCTTTACATATTCTACATACTAGTCCTTTGTAGGAGATATGGTTTGCAAATATTTTCTCCCACTCTGCGCTTGTCTTTTATCCCTAACAGAGTCTTTTGCAGAACGAAAGTTTTAACTTGAATGAAATCCAATTTACCAATTTTTCCTCTCCAAGATTGTGCTTTTAGTGTCAGGTCTAAGAATTCTTTGCCGAGCCCTAGATCCAGAAGAATTTCTCCTATTTTTTTCCAAAAATGTTATAATTGATATTTTACACTTATGTCTGGGATCTATATTGAGTTGATTTTTATATAAGGTGTAAGTCTTAAGTCGTTTCATTTTTTTTCCCTATGGATATCCATTTCCTCCATCATCATTTGTTGAAAAGGCTACCTTTCCTTCGCTGAGTTGCATTTGCATCTTTGTCAAAAATCAGTTCAGCACATTCATGTGAGTCTTATTTCTGGATCCTTTATTCTGTTACATTAATCCATTGACGTCTTTCCACCAGTACTGCACAGTCGTGATTACTATAGCTACATAATGTCTTAAAATTGGGTAGAATAATTCCTCCTACATTATTCTTTTTCAAAAATATTTTAGCTATTCTAGTTCCTTTGCCCTTTCTCATAAATTTTAGAATAATCTTGTCTGTATCTACAAAGAATCTCACTGAGATTTTGATAGGAATTTCATTATACCTATATATCAATTTGGGGATATTTGTCACCTTTGCTATGCTGAGTCTTCCATTCATGAGCATGGTATGCCTCTTCATTTATTTCGAAATGGATTATTTACAAATCAAACTTTGATTTGTGATACTCTGCTTTGATTTCTTTCATCAGCTTTGTGTAGTTGTTAGCGTACAAATCCTGTACATCCTTAGATTTACACCTAAGTATTTCCGTTTTCTTTTTTTTTTGAGCAACTATAAACAGTATTTTGTTTTTTGCTTTTTTTGTGAGGAAGATTGGGCCTGAGCTAACATCTATTTCCAATCTTCCTCTTTTTGCTTAAGGAAGATTGCTGCTGAGCTAACAGCTGTGCCCATCTTCCTCTACTTTATGTGGGATGTCTCTACAGCATGGCTTGACATGTAGTGCCAGATCCACGCCCAGGATCCGAACCTGCAAACCCTGGGGCCACTGAAGTGGAGTGCAGGAACTTAACCACTCTGCCACTGGGCCCACCCCACTATAGTATTTTTAATTTCAGTGTTTACATGTTCATTGCCGATATCCAGAAATACAATTGATTTTTGTATGTTTTTTTGGTCTGTTTATTTTTTTTATCTTGTATCCTGTGACCTTGCTGAGCTCACATATTAGTTCTAGGAGGTATTTTTTGTAGATTCCTTGGAATTTTCTACCAAGAAATCATGTGACCTGTAAATAGGGAAAATTTTATTTCTTCTTTTACATCTATATGCCCTTTACTTCCTTTTCTTGCCTTATTGCCCTGGCTGGAACTTCTAGCACTATAACTGAGTAAGAGTGGTAAAAGTAGGTACCTTCACCTTGTTCCCAGTCTTAGAGGGTATTATAGACTGAAATTGTGTGTCTCCCCCATCCTCAAAATTTATATGTTGAAGTTCTAACCTCCATTACCTCAGAATGTAACTATATTCGGAGGAGGGGTCTTTAAAGATGTAAGTAAGTTAAAGTGAGGTCATGATGGCAGGCCCTAATCCAAAGTGACTGGTGTCCTTATGAGAAAAGATTAGAACACAGAATCACAAAGTGAAGACCACGTGATGACACCAGAAGAAGACAGCCATCTGCAAGCGAAGGAGAGAGGCCTCACAAGAAACCAAACCACCTTTGCCAACACCTGGATCTTGCACTTCCAGCCTCCAGAATCGTGAGAAAATACACTGCTGCTGTTTAAGCCACCAAGTCCGTGATGCTTTGTTATGGCAGTCCTACCCAACTAAGACAGGGGTGTAGCATGCAGTTTTTCACCATTAAGTACAGTAGTTACCCCTTATCTGCAGGGGTCCAAGATCCCCATTGGACGCCTGGAACCGCAGATAGTACTAAACCCTATATATACCACATTTTTTCCTATGCATACATACTTATCATGAAGTTTAATTTATAAATTAGGGACAGTAAAAGATTAGCAAGAATAACTTCTCCAGCCAGCCCCATAGTGCAGCAGTCAAGTTAGCACGTTCCACTTCTCGACGGCCCGGGGTTCACCCGTTTGGATCCCGGGTGCAGACATGGCACCTCTTAGCAAAAGCCATGCTGTGGTGGGTGTCCCACGTATAAAGTAGAGGAAGATGGGTGTGGATGTTAGCTCAGGGCCAGTCTTCCTCAGCAAAAAGAGGAAGATTGGCAGGAGATGTTAGCTCAGGACTAATCTTCCTCAAAATAAATAAATAAAATAGAAAGTCTTGTCATGAATAAATTGGATAGGAAGAGAAGGGCATGTTAGAGAAACATGAAAAAACTATATCCTCATCCTAAAGACTTTGCTTATATTGCCACAAATTCCCTTCAGAGAAGAAAGTTATTTTACATTTAAGTTCATTTATGTATCAAACTATGTCTGAGAAAATAAAATAATCTACCTAGTCTTCTGGGATGACTGGGCTTTTTAAGTTCCCTTTATGCTTCTTTTCTAGCTCAAAAGGCTTAGAGGGCCTCTTCCTGTTACTTGATTCCTTTTTTTTTGTAATTTCATCAGTATTTTGCTCATATTTCATTATTCACTGTCATTTCCATTACCATGAACTAATATTTCTCCAGTTCCGGTTGGAGAGTATATGACTTGGTGACACAGGTCCTGTGGCCGCATCATTGAGTCATTAGCCATGCAACTAGAGCTCGCCGCGATGCAGGGGCCCTGAAGCCTGTTTTCCTGTCACTCCTCTGCTCTCTTCACACACACACAGCGCTTTTCCACAGTGCTGGGATCCAGGAGGAAAAGACTCCCATGGTTACGGAGAGTGGGATTGAAGGGGGGAAGTCTCCTGCTCCTGCTGCTTGTCTGGAACCCTCAGTCTTCAGCTAGGAGGTCACTGGGAGACGACAGAGTCTGGTTCCCTTCTTACCATGCCGCCTCCAACCCCCTCACCACCCAGCAGCCAAATGTCTTACATTTTATATTTTATGTTTTTAAATGTCCTTTATGTTTAAGAACATAAATCAGATTTTTTGCTTACCCTCCAATGGCTTTCCATTGCTCTTAGAATAAAGTCCAAACTCTTTAGATGACAGTTGTGATCTGGTTCCTGTCACATTGGCTCCTCCTGTCCCTCACAGTCTTCAGATAATTTTCCCATCTCAAGGCCAATACCGTGGCAGTTCCCTACCCCAGCCCATCCCACAACAGGGCTCAGTCTCATCCTTCAGTCTCACTTCAAGTGTTACTCACTCTCTATCACATCCTCCTATTTACTTCCTTCATAGCATTGACCACACTGTAATTATCCTGTTTATTTTCCCAGCTTATTATCTGTGTCTCCTCCCTCAACTAGAATGTAAGATCCATAAGGGTACCCTTGTCTGTCTTGTCCACTGCTGTATGACCAGCACCTAGCACTGTGCCTGGAACATGGTGGGTTCTCAATATAAGTGTTTGTGGAACACACAAATGAATGAGCACTCAAAGATCCTGTGGGGGACAAAGAAATTTTCCTCTACACTTCTAGGTTCTTCTGGCTGATCTAAGCATTAAATTGAGAAAGATTAATAGGAGAAAATCAAATTTAATTAATTTCGTATGTACGGGCACACCACATACATGAGAGGTTCAGAGACAAAAGGGTAACATGAGGTATATATGCCGTCTTGAGCTGAGGAATGGGAGAGGGGCCTGAAGCTTCAGGGGGAACAAGGGTAACTCACAGACAGTAAGAGGAGCAGGGCTGACCTGGTGGCCTAGTGGTTAAGTTTGCACTCTCCACTTCAGCAGCCTGGGTTCACAGGTTCAGATCTCATGCACGGACCTACACCACTCATCAGCCATGCTGTGGCGGTGACCCACATATAAAATAGAGGAAGTTTGGCACAGATGTTAGCTCAGAGTCACTCTTCCTCAAGCAAAAAGAGGTAGATTGGCAACAAGTGTTAGCTCAGGGCCAATATTCCTCACCAAAAAAATAAAGAGGAGCAGATGTTCTGTAATTAGATGTCTGCCCTGCCATATAGATGGGTCACAAAAAGTTATTTCTGGTAATAACTCTTATTATAGGCAAGGCCCCCAATTTAAATTCTCTAAGGGAGAGGTCAAAGTTTTTCTTGAGCTTGCAGGATCTTGATTGCATTTAACTCAAAATATTTCACATGCCAAAGTGGCGCATCTTGGGGAGGCCTGTCCGGAACCCCTTCAATCCTTCTACCCTCTGCCCCAGGTCAGAGTTAGTGGCCGTGAATCTGAGCTCCCCAATGCACACCACCTTGTGGGAAAACAAGTATCCTGCAATCCAAGAATCTATAGTTTAAAGTTTGTTCTTAAAGAAAAAAGCAAATATTCCATGTGATAAGAATTACAGTTTCGGTGTCTCTGTCGCACCCTCAGAATAGATAAAATCAGGATGAATTTACCATTTGAAAACAGAACATACAATGGCTGGTTCCCCATATTTCAAGTGTTGTGGAAAAGACCAGACGTTTGCTAAATCTCCCTCCGGGGTATATCCTCAGCAAGACAAGACTAGAATGCAGAGATGTTAAGAAACTTAAACCTCCTTTGAGTTGTAGCCAGAGGGCTATGGTTTGAATAGAGCCTAGAAAAATAAGCACCAGAAGGAAGACTCCACCTAGATTTCTCAAACACTGTATAATCTAGAGGAAAGAATATTTGTTTCTAAATAATCAGGGCTTCTTAAACCTAATGATTCACCTAAAGCAGAAAAGCAACCCTTTGATAGCTAGCAAGCCCAGGGGCAATTGAGAACGAGGCCGTGGCCTCACTGTTCCCCTCTCAGGCTCCTCCTCTGCTTTCTGCTCTGCTGTTCCAGTCACCACAGCTGGAGCTCCTCCCAGGTTCCTTAGGCAGGTCCTGCCAAGGAAACTGTTAGCAAGTTACCTGAGGGGGAAGAGGAGCTGAAAGTGAGGCTGCTCTTCTGCGGTTTGAATGATTTAACATCTTAAGGTAAGACCGCATTCATGCATTACTTATAAAAAAAAGAAAATAATTTTACTTGAAAAACAAACCTCCAGCTTATCTTCTCAGAATGAGGCCTTCTGTCTTCCTAGGCAACAGTCACTTGAAAAACAATTTGGCAGTTTTTTATGAAAGTACATTTACCATACAATCCAACAATTGCACTCCTAGGCATTTATCCAAGGGAAATGAAAATGAATGTCCATAGCACATGAATGTCCATAGCACTCTATTCTTAAAAGCCAAAGCAGGACACAATCCAAATAGCTAACAACAGAGAATGGATAAACAAATTTTAGAACAGTAAACCCCCCTTATCCACAGGGGATATATTCCAACACTGTGAGTAGATGCCTGAAACCATGATAGTACTGAACCCTATATATACTATGTTTTTACTGAACCCAAGTTCATTTTTTTCCTCTCGCCCGGAAAGCCAAATGCAAGACGATGAGATTGCAGCAGAGAGAGAGTTTAAAACTCTTAAATCACAAGGCAGCCAAATGAGGAAGTGAGTGAATGAGTCTCAAATCTGCTTCGTCAAAAATAGGGACTCAGGGATATTTATGGGGTGGGGGGGGAGAGGTGGTCTGAAACATGGAGATAGGTGATTGCAGGTGAGGAAAGGTGAGGTAATTGATGATCTGTGAAGCGTAGTCAAAATTCATGGTCCTCCATAGGACTCACATTCACAAAATGGCAGCATTAGTATGATCTGAGAGTGGAGTCTTTAGCCTCTTGACATCAAAAGGTCACTTTTTGGACATCTGTGCGGGGCCAGTTGATGGGTTGGTGGTCTCTACTGGCCTGGAGTGGACAAAGGGGTTCTAATTCCTGAAAACAGCTCGAACACCCATTACCATGGTGACCCAGGCTCCAGGAAGATATTATCTATAGGAAGCTAGTGTGTGTCAGACAGCATATTGCCTAAACAGCACAGTTAACAATGGGTGGATAAACAGCTAAAAGCTATAATCAGTAATTGCAAAAGGAAAACAACTTTAGTTCCTAGCTACTTAATCATCAATGGCTGTTTGTCAGTTTCAATTCCTCCAATTCATGGGCCATTCCTCATTCTTGAGGGATTTGGGGTGACAACTAATCCAGCTACTTCCTGCTGAATTGGGGTATAGAGCTGGGTTAGAGGAATGAAACTGTTTAGCATTCATCTGGAAACATTCTCTTGTTCCTGGCTTCAGGTTGACATTTTGCATTATTAGAATTTTTGTACCTTGCTCAACAGTTTTGGAACAACATCTACAGTCACATTTTATAATCAAATATCTGATAAGAAGGATAAGAAGTATAGATAACCCAAATTTTAACAGTCCCTGAAAAATAGACCTAATCCCAGTGAGGCCTCCATCTGACCTCCATGTGGAGGCAGACATCTGGTCTTAGTTTGATAGTCTTTTGTTTTACTGGCTATGCATCAGAGACCAGAGCCACACCCTATACCCTGATCTTTCAAGTTGTCCTTGATGATGGCTATCAGCATAGATTCTCTGCCTGGGGGTCATCGCATTCCTAAGGAACTCAAAAGAACAAAATTATCAACTTACAGCAACTGGGAGGGGCCGTAAAATCTACAGAGCATGTCTGGGTTAGGTAATGAGAGGTCATTCAAAGTTACAATATGGTTTCTTTTCCACAATATGGCTTCCCTTATGTCAACCTTGTGCTGAGCTGGTATCACACATACATATCTATGATAAAGTTTAATTTATAAATTAGGCACAGTAAGATATTAACAACAATAAGTAATAATAAAATAGAACAATTATAACAATACACTGTAATAAACGTGACAAGAGAATTTCACACATTGAGGTATATGGGGTAGCTATTCTGGTTTAAAATTGCTTCAACTTGAACTAAAGAAGTCTAATTTATGGCCTGTCAAACATACATTGTACATCTGCTTTAACCATTAAAGAATGGAAGTATGCATTCTTATTTTAAGAGTAAGAACGCATACCTAGATAAGAATGCATGCTAAAGATAAGAAGACACACTTCCCCTCCTACAATGCCATCAATAATGCCCTATCAGTAACACCGATATTAGTATTCTTGAAGATAAATTCCCTTTCCCAACATCAGGGTCACGTAGACCTGCTAACTTGCAACTATCTCTTTGAAACTTTGATGGATATGTTTCCTGGGCGTGTTTAATGTATCTTCCTTGTTCTAAAAAGGTACAAGACTGCACTGAAAATCGTGCTTCTCTGGAATGCTTTCTTCTCTTGTGGAGAATGCCTTCCCAAATTATAGTCCTCACCCTGTCTCAACTAAAGCTCACCTTATCTCTCTTATCTAAAGAATGGTTATTGGTTATGTTGCATCAACAAAGGTTACTGTAGGTCTTAGCAACCCCAGCATATAATTTTTTTCCTTTTCTTAGTAAGTTGAGACCTTTCACCTTTTCATTTAAAGGAAGCACTGTACAGCTTCTCTTTGACATATCTGTATCTCTTTGGCATATCTTTTGGCATTTTCCAGCATCACTACTCTTGCACTTTGGGGCCATTATTAAGTAAAATAAGGGTTACCTGAACACAAGCACGGCAACACAGAGAGAGTTGATCTGATAACCAAAACTGCTACTAAGTAGATAAAAGGGTGGGTAGCGTATACAGTGTAGATATGCTGGACAAAGAGATGATTCACGTTCCAGGCAGGATGGAGTGGGAGACCATGATATTTCATCACACTACTCAGAATGATGTGCAATTTAACATTTCTGAATTGTTCATGTCTAGAATTTTCCATTTAATATTTTCAAATCCCTGTGGGCCACAGGTAACTGAAACCACAAAAAGCTAAACCACAGACAAGGGGGGACTACTGTATATATAGAATACTACCCAGTAATAACATGGAGGGAACTAATGAGACACACAACAACACAGACGAATCTAAAAAGCATTATGCTGACGTGTACATATTGTATACTCCATTTATATAAAACTCTAGAAAAAACAAATCTAATCTATAACAATAGATAGGAGATCAGTGTTTGCCTGAGGCCAGGATTTGGGGATGAGATTTATTATGTAGGAGCACAAGCGAACTTTTTGGGGGCATTGGAAATGTTCTCATTGTTATTGTGGCAGTGATTACATGAGTGTGTACATTTATCAAAACTTGTGGAATTGTACACTTACAAGGGAGGCAAATTTTGAAGTCACTGGATTATAAGAGGCTTAAGGAGTCTGGACTAAACTGAAGCCATCAAGAAAATCTAAAAGGAATTTTTAGGTAAATAGAAAGGCAGAGAAACCATTTAGGAAGTACTGAAATGTTCCAAGTATAAGCTGATAGGTGCCTGAACCAGTGAAACACAGTGGAGGAAGGACAGTGCTGTGCGGGTAAATGTTTAACAAACAGTTCTCCAGGAGGGGAAGGGAAGCCCTGACTTTGCAGGATCTGCCAATTTCCCTGGTGTAAATGTTCCCACCAAAGTGGGAACCAAGCTACCAAAGTGAGGTTAACTCAACAGGGGTCAAAAAGCGAGACACACAATTGGCTCTCAAGAGCCAGTCAAGCCAGCCCCAGCACACCACAGGGTAGAAGGCATTGTTAGATTTGAGAACAATCATTAAAACATGTGTATTAGTTAGGGTAAGGCAAACAGCATTAACAAATGGGTTTCAAAACTTAGTGACTTAAAGACAGGTGTCTTTCTTTTTCAAATAACAATTAGAGGCTGGGATTCCGAGACACTGAGGGCTCGGTTCACGTAGACATTCAGGGACCCTGGCTGATGAGCCTCCACCATGTGTAATACATTGCATCCCAAGTCACTCTGGCCATCATTGTAAAGGCCAATTCAGCCCATGAGAGGAGGGAAGAAAGAACATAAGGGGAAGCACATGGGATAGTTTATGGCCCAGGCTTGGAAGTAACACACACCCCTCCTGCTCATGTTCCATTAAAGAAATCAGTCAACTGGCTCGACCTCCAATGGAGACTGAGAAATCCTGGGAAGCTGGGAAGCCAAAAGTAGAAAGAAAGAGAGCATTCCGGAGCCCAGGTAGCAGTCTGTGCTACTTCTGGAGATTCTGAGGAGGTAGGGCTGCCAGAAAAGTTAAATTTGAATTTCAGATGAAAAAAATGAACACTTTTGTGATATGAGTGTTCCTAAATATTACATGAGACATACTTATACTAAAAAATTATTTTTAGTTTATCTGAGATTCAGATTTAACTGAGCACCTGCATTTTTATTTCCTAAATCTGGTAAGGGTAATTAGCAGGTTTCAGACTTGGGTGAAATGGTAATTGGTAATGTTATTATCTGGAGGGAAA